>NC_092140.1:9350672-9950672 GCF_043159975.1 Macaca nemestrina
GAGAAAACTAATAAGAGGAGCAATTAATATATTATTCTTTAAACAATAATAATTTATATATTTTATATATTCATATTCATTTGATTTTTACCTATTACATATTGCATGTAATAATATTTATTACAGACATATGTATATTATATATTATATATTATATGTGTATACTTTTATGAAATACATTTATTATATAGACATATGTATAATATATAGATATATAGTAAAACTATTATATATAAATATAATGAAATATAATTTTATATATACTTATTGTATCTTATTTATTTACTTATCACAGAATATCCAACAATTCTTTGTTGGAATTCTACCACCAACTACATGCCAGGCTCTGTGATTGCGTAGAAGATATCTAGGAGAAGAAGAAGGGCGTATATCCTGTGACCAAAAGTGACTTGCAATGAGTGATGCTAGTACAGTATAATGCATTTGTTAATAGAGAATGGGCATGGTTTGATTTGATGCTAGCTGGAAGGGAGCCTGTCTCTTGACAATCCAGCAACAACAACCATTCCCTGCAAGCATACTTTATGCTGTAGTTGTGGTAAACAGTTTATTTTATTTCAAAACAAAAAAGTAAAAGACACTTGGGGAGATATTATTATTGTTCTTATTTAATATATGTGATAATAGAAGTTAAGAATCCATATAACTTCCCCAAAGTCACAGAACGATTAATTGGTAATGCCACAGTTTTAACCTCAGAATGACATTCAATCCAAGCTCTTAATCATGGTATCATTAATTTCTTATAGTTACAATTTCTGAGTTTATCTCTAAAAGGATGTATCAGACTTCCTCATTCCATTTTTGTTTCCCAGTAAGTTCAGGTCTTGTGCATTTATATTATTTACCTAATGAATGTAAGCCTCAACTGTTGAGGAAAACATTACAATATGCTGGCCAGATGCGATGGCTCACTCCTATAATCCCAGCATTTTGAGAGGCCGAGGCGGGAGGATCACCTGAGGTCAGGAGTTCGAGATCAGCCTGGGCAACACGGCGAAACCCCGTGTCTACTAAATATACAAAAATTAGCCAGGCTTGGTGGTGGGCACCAGTAATCCCAGCTACTTGGGAGACTGAGGAGGGAGAATCGCTTGAGGTTGCAGTGAGCTGAGGTCATGCCACTGCACTCCAACCTGGGTGCAACAGAACAAGACTCTGTCAAAAAAAAAAAAGAAAGAAAGAAAAGGAAAAGAAAAGAGAAGAGAAAGAAAACATAAAGCTATATACATATATATAAAAAACACTATGTAAATTTCTTATCTCAGATTGATAGAGGATAGCAATCTTGCCTAAGCTCCTAAGAATATCATAAAAATCCTGTGCATTTGCTTTTCTACATTTATATCTATTTTTGTCATCCTTCTATCCATGTCAATTTTTCCCTCCAAAACACCCAGTTTGTAGCTTGCCAATATCTTTGTCTTGCAATATATTAATACTACAGGGCATATTAGTATTATAATGTGAACCCAGGATTAAGAAATTTATGATCTACTAAGAAAAAATTATATATTATATAACTATACAAACATGAACTTACACATATGCATACATATGTGTACATGTATACATATTTACACATAATTATAAATGTGTGTATATACATTTATTTACAAAAATTAAAATGCTGGTGCCCTTGACAGGTGGACACATGCACATAATAAAGAAAAAGGACCACTTCAAGGAGAACTACAAACCACTACTCAAGGAAATCAGAGAGGACAAAAACAAATGGAAAAACATTCCATACTCATTCATAGGAAGAATCAATATTGTGAAAACGGTCATACTGCCCAAAGTAATTTATAGATTCAATGCTATTCCCATCAAGCTACTATTGACTTTCTTCACAGATTTAGAAAAAGCTACTTTAAATTTCACATGGAATAAAAAAAGAGCCCATACAGCCAAGAAAATCCTAAGCAAAAAGAACAAAGCTAGAACAAAGCTACCTGACTTCAAACTATACTACAAGGCTACAGTAACCGAAACAGCACGGTACTGTACAAAAACAGATATATAGACCAATGGAACAGAAAAGAGACTCCAGAAATAATGCCACACATCTACAATCATCTAATCTTTGACAAACCTGACAAAAACAAGCAATTGGCAAGGAATTCCTTATTTAACAAATTGTGTTGGAAAAACTGGCTGGCCATATATAGAAAACTGAACCTGGACTCCTTCCTTACACCTTATACAAAAGTTAACTCAAGATAGATTAAAGACTTAAACATAAGACCTAAAACCATAAACACCCTAAAAGAAAACCTAGACAATACCATTCAGGACATAGGCATGGGCAAAGGCTTCAGTACTAAAACACCAAAAGCAATGGTAACAAAAGCCACAATTAACAACTGGGATCTAATTAAAGAGCTTCTGCACAGTCAAAGAAATTATCATCAGAGTGAATAGGCAGCCTAAAGAATGGGAGAAAATTTTTGCAATCCTCCCATCTGACAAAGGGCTAATATCCAAAATCTGCAAGAAACTTAAATGAATTTACAAGAAAAAAAATAAAACAACCCCATCAAAAAGTAGGTGAAGTACATGAACAGACACTTCTCAAAAGAAAACATTTAGGCGGCCAACAAACATACGAAAAAAGATCATCATCACTGGTCATTAGAGAAATGCAAATCAAAACCACAATGAGATATCATCTCAAGCCAGTTAGAATGACGATCATGAAAAAGTCAGGAAACAAAAGATCCTGGAGAGGAGGTGGAGAAACAGGAACACTTTTACTCTGTTGGTGGGAGTGTATATTAGTACAAACATTATGGAAGATTTGGTGATTCCTCAAGGATCTGGAACCAGGAATACCATTTGACCCAGCAATCCCATTGCTGGGTATATATACAAAGGATTATAAATCATTCTACAAAGACACATGCACACATATGTTTATTCCAGCACTGATGACAATAGCAAAGACTTGGAACCAACCCAAATACCCATCAATGATAGACTGGATAAAGAAACTGTGGCACATATACAACATGGAATACTATGCAGCCGTAAAAAGGATGAGTTCCTGTCCTTTGCAGGGATATGAATGAAACTGGAAACCATCATTCTCAGCAAACTAACACATGAACAGAAAACCAAACATCACAAGTTCTCACTCATAAGTGGGAGGGTTGAACAATGAGAACACATGGACACAGGGAGGGGAACATCATACACTGGGACCTGTTAGGGGTGGGGGACAAGGGGAGGGATAGCATTAGGAGAAATATCTAATGTAGAAGACGGGTTGATGGGTGCATCAAACCACCATGGCACGTGTATACCTATATAATAAACCTGCACATTCTGCACATGTATCCAAGAACTTAAAATATAATAATAAAAATAAATAAATAAAAATAAAAAAAATTAAATCCAACTAGTGCATGTGTATAACACTGTAAAAGAATCAGGATGAAAAAAAATTTTGATGGGCCAAGATTGAATGGAGGTTTATTGAGGCATATTCAACAGCACAGGAAAATGCAGAAGGAAGTAACAGGGCATAGTGTTGAGGGAATTTTTAAAAAATAATTTAAAAAGACTAGGTGACAAATAATAAATGGATAAAGTGTGAGTCTCCTAAAAACTCAATCCTGGCTTACTTCACAAAAAGTACCGGTATCGTAACAGACATGGGATAATCTGGAAGGTGGTGAAAAGGTTTGGAGAAAATAACATATATTTGATTTTGACCCAAGTGGAAATTAATTTGAAGAAAAGTAGATATTTGTGCTTGAGACAGCCCACATGCAAGGGCTAAATATTTATGATTCACGTACACTGATTTCATTTAAGGCCATTCGAATGTATAGGAATGCTGAACAAATTAGATTAGGCAAGGGAATCAAAAGAACATCCTTGGGAAGAAACTCAAGAGGTAAAAGAGAAAATATTGTCAGAAGGGAATATGCAGTCCAAATTCTGGATATTTAAGTAATTCATTATCACAGAAGCTAGGGAGGAAAGCATTTTAAGAAGGAAGTGATGGTCAATAGTGGTACTTGTAGATTGACCTTGAAGGACAAGAGTAAGGGGAAAAAGGAAACACAAAATGTTTCAATCAGAAAGACATTGGTAATGTTTGAGGATAATTTGGGTAGAATGGTGGGCCCAGATGCCAGACAAAAAGTGGTTATTTAGTATTTATATGGCTAATAAGAATAAAATTTAATTTTTAATTAGTAAAATTTAATGCATATTTTCAATAATTTTGTATGTGATTTTTTTTTCTTTGAAAATTATTCTCTAAGAAAAAAAAGGATTGTACCTTTCTGATTTAATTTTATGGTGTCTCTAACAACACCTTGAGCTCTTTGGTGTTATAAATAATCACAATGAATAACATTGTGGAAAATTAATATATTTAGAGAAATTCTCCTGGAATTATGTTGCTGTCTATACTATGGATTTAGGGTTCAAACTCCAGCTGTTTGGCAACTGCCAGAGCCTACCAGCCATGAGTTAGGGCTTAGAATTTGCATTGCAAATAACCACCTGGTAATGATAGTTACCATTCGCCACTGCTTACACATTACACATAATGGATTGCTTTAGGAAGGCCAAGTATTCAACAGGCAAGCAGCTAAAACTGTGTCTGAATTTTTGTGCCAAGAGGAAAACGTGCCCATGTTTTCAACATAATTTTAAATTATGGAAATCGTTCTTCCACCACATTTTTTAAAGGTTTGACTTGTTTTTTTGTTAACCTTAAACCTTTTCAAGAAATTTTCAAACCTCCTAAATCTCTTGAGTAAGAAATCATGCGTTTTATCTTCATTCCAGCTAGGCTTTTCTTTCTAATCATCCCCTTGCCAAAGAGTCCAAATGAAATTAATTTCCCCTGAATATGTCTTTCTCTGCCTTCCCCATCATGTTTAACTCTGGAATGATTAACACACGCCAATTATGGAAGTTCTTCCCAAATGAACCTTTGGATGCATTTTAAAATAAATGAGAAGAATTACTGCTCATCTTGGTAAAAACAAATACTGACACTGCTTCCACATCCTTCACTAATCTACAAGAGTCTGTTTATTAAGGAGAATAATGAAGCCAATGTGGAGGACCATGTGAGACAAACTGATCTATCCGACTGCCCATTTCATATTTCTATTATGCCTATGAGCTTAAATGTGAAAAAACAAACAAACAAGCAAACAACAAAAAAAAATATTGAGCTTTAATGTCTCGGGATTTTACTGATAAATCTGAGTACTTGAGTGCTCTTTGGAATCATTGATTTGAAACAACATCAATAATGAGTGAAAAAGTCTAATCCAAAATATTACCTTTCTTGATACCCATATCAAGGACCTTTTTCCTATTATATTTAACATCTTTAGAGTAATTAACAGCACTAAACTACTTGGTCACATGTATGGTAATTCTGAAGAAGCCTAAAGGCAGGATCAGCATGCAATTTTCTAAAATATAATATTCTTCCATAGATTTACACTAAGGATATTACTTAAGATTCTGTCATATATGATTTCTCTAGTACATTTAGGTAAATTTTATTCATAAAGATGATAAACTCAGTGTGTCAAACAATACCATTTAGGAATAGAGGAGATTTTCAGAATGCAACTTTATTATCATCTGCCTATTGGCGGGACAGAAAATAAAATATAAAAGCAATTATGGTTTATTTTATGATAATATCAAATTATTTGAATAAAAAGTTAGATAGTTGATTGGCAGAATCTACTGGAAAAACAAAGTTAAGCTGTGTTGTTTAAAAACTTAAAACTTCAATCACTTACATCTGCACCATATTCTCTAATTTTATTTTCATGTAATTCCTAAAGACCTGAAGAACCAAAATGAGAAGAAATTTACTTTAATATAAAAATACTATTTGCTCTATGGGCAAAAATCTTGATTTATATAAGTGTAATTTGTAGAGCTATTATTACATTTTATACAGATCAACAATTAGGAGGCTTATAGAGCATTTAAATGGTTTTATTCAATTTTTGTTTTTCTAAAATTTTTATTAGAATATTTTAGTTATGGGAAGATGAAAATGTACTAATTAGTTCTACAAATATGTATTAAGAACCTTCTTTATACAGACACTTTACCAAATCTTAGAGTAGTTAGGGGAGAAGCCAACACACACTCACACACACACACACACACACAAACAAGATATAGTAAGCTATGATATAAAACACTATGGGAAAATAGAAAAAGGAAAATATTCCTTTTGATAAACCAAACATCTGTGGTTTCTGTGCACTTTTCAACAACACTTGCTTAAAGATTCCTTTCTCACCATTGGTTTTCTTCAGTTCAGTTGACCTTAGCTACCCTGTTCATTCCCACAGGGTTCTGCCATGGAATCAAAAATCAAAAGAGCAACTGCAGGCATATGTGATATCTTAGTCTGTTTGTACCGCTGAAACAAAATGCCTGAGATCGGGTAATATGTAAACAACAGGAACTTGTTTTCTACGGTTCTTCAGGCTGGGTAGTCCAACATCAACGGGCCGACAGGTTTGGTGTTTGGTGAAGCGCCAGTCTTTTATTCAAGATGGCACCATAAATGCTGCTTCTTCTTGAGGGGACAAGTGCTGTATCCTCACATTGTAGAAGAGCAGAAAAGAACAGACTCATTCCCTCAAGCCCTTTTACCAGGGCACAAATCCCATGCCTGAGAGTTCTAACCTCATGATGTCATCCTCTCCTAAAGCCTCCACCTCTAAATACAATCACATCGGGCACTAAGTTTCAACGTATAAATTCCGAGGGACTCAGTCAGACCAGAGCATGAGGCAACCCCAAGCTTAGTAACTCCTCTAGGTTGCTACTAAACAAAAGAAACAGATCACATTACTGAACACCAGAAAATAAAGTCACCAAGCGCAAGATGAAAGATGAAATCACAGCAGACCTGACCGTAAGACCTGTGAAAGGACACCAAGGCAAGTAGACAAGGGTAGACATTCTTGGTTTCTCTTCTTTTCCTACTCCAATTTTTCAACCATACTTCCCATTAACTCAATTCGCCCAGCAATCTGAAGGCAAGGGCAAAGGAGGTGCAAATGGGGGCATGGGCATGGAATCAATAAATGGAGCCTAAACGGACCAAGGCATTCCCATTTAGCCAGTTGACTTGGTTCTCCAGGAAGAATGATCTGAGACAGACTCTGTTTTCCAATGATAGTACCATGTAGGGGATGTTTTCTTACACTTAAATTCATTTATTTTTTACATTAAGCTCTTTATTTTGTGATCATTTTAGATTCATATGCAGTTGTAAGAAATAAAGCAGAGAGATCCCATGTGCCCTTTACCCAGTTTCCTCCAACGATAACACCTTGCCAGACTCTGATACTAGTTACTTAGTATATTTAGTAAATTTACTTTTAAATTGCATTCTCCCTTACTTTTCTCCCTGCAAACAATTCTATTTTAAATACAACTCTTTCCCATTCCTGGGCTATCTTCTAGGACAGTTAGGAACAATTAATGAAAAGAGAAGTCTCTAAGCTCACCTGGGCCATTTTCTACTTCATTTAACCACATTTTTTTTTTTCAGGTAATCAACTCAGGACCACTTGGTCTTCATTCGAAGCCCACGTCTGGGCTTGGTCATAAGACCTTCCAGCTTACAGTTTCTCAGATTGCAGGCATCTATTTAATACCTGCCCCCAAATGATAACTTTAATGAGCTATTTATTAAACAGAATATTAGCTCCTTGTAGGCAAAGGAGCTCTTTTATATTCCACTGCACTTCCAGCTCGTAGAACCTTACTTGGTTCACATTGAAGATTCAATACATTTTTATAAAATATTTAATCATGATATTATTCAGCCAAAAACATTCTTATTCTATATTATTCTTATCAGGATATACCTGTATCTCAGCTAATTTTAATATTAACTTTTGTAATTGAAAAAGTAGAACATTTATACTAAATAATGCAATACAAGTAAAGTTATCACAAAACAAAACTTGATATGATTATCAAGTTGTTTTAATTTACTTGTTTTGTTGCAATGTGAATAAATTACTGGCTCTAGTATTGTATTTGTATACTAACTGAATCTACATAATCCACTATATTATATACTCACTAAGAACTTTTCTGAAAAAAATATATACCTCCTAAATATGTGTGTATATTTATGTTTGGATTAATGTGTATATATGTACACACACACATTAACATATGATTTTCCTACTCATAATAAATATATATATATACAGTTTATAATTTTTCACACTCTTAAAGTATGGATAATATTCATAAACAAGTCATTGATATTAAATGTACACATTATAATTCTCGTTTTATAAAATCATTCAGTTAATATGTACCATTTGTGATAATTTGTAAACTTCCATCTTTCTTTAATCAACTTTGACTATTGGAATTGGCATAATTTATTCTAAGGAAATCCTACAGATTTTTGGTACTAACACATGTTCTAGGAATATTTGCATACGTAGTCTTGGAGTAATTTTGAATTTCTTTTGTCATGTTTTGCATTAGAATTTAGTTAACATTTTCAATCTTCATCTGTAATGTGCAAATAAAACTTATCTGTTGAATGTGCTTGTGTGTGAATGTATACTATGTGCCCATAATTGCATGCTATTTCAGATCTAGGCAACTTTCTTAGTTGACATGACTGATACTTTTTGACATGATCACAAAAAAAGTATATTTAAAACTTTGACATAATCACAAAAAAGTATGTTTAAAACTAATGATATTTTACACTATCAGGAGACATGGTGAAAATCAACTTTTCTGAATATTGCCTTGTGTTGCTCTTTGTAGACATTTTTTCTCCTGATCGGAGAGAAAGATACCTTAAGAGTTAGTTAGTGATTTATATGGCAATAAATTCACCCTCATGTAAACAAGTGTTCCCTTCTCCCATCCCGTTAGAAACAAGGTAATCAACCACGAAGTGACAGATTAGTTTTCTAGAGTTAGGTTTTTTTTTCTGTCTTAGTCCTCCTTCCTGGGTAGGACATAAATGAACCTCACTTAGGAACTGGGTCTGTTGCGTTCTCTTCACCACATTCTGTTGCCAAAAGACATACATGACGTTCTATCAAACGAAATGTTTGTAGAAGACAAAGTTGAAATTTCAACGCAAATGTTGATGAAGGATTTAACCTAACAGGTTCAAACAGGATTAAGGTTTAACAGAAAAGTCATAGACCAGGAAGAATGAATCCTGGATTTTTATCATTCCATACCTGCCATGAAGTAATGTGATCGCCTCAAACAAACTCCTTCTCTTTGGCCTCTCTTTACTCATCTATGAAATTACAAGTGTTCTGCAGGAGCATGTCCCAGATTTCTTTCTGTTCTCATTGTTTAATATTTTATTATTCTTCTTGATTAAACAGTTTTTTAATGTTTTCCCAGTGCACATGGTACATTTATTTCTCTATTGCTCATCTCACTTTAGAATGTGCTGGGATTTTTGCTTCCAAAGCTAAATCGTGAGTTCATTCAGCACAGGGGTTGGAACTTTTCCAAGAGATACAAAATTATCTCCAGAAGATGGTAGATTTTAGATAAATGTCTACTTCTAAACTGAATATTATTCCAACAATTTAAGCAACTGCACACTTTCTTTCACTTGTTGAAGGGCAAAATGATGACCAGAAAAGTATTCTCAGTCCATGATTTTTTTAATAAGCACAGAAAGACAGCCTCTAAATATGTGTTCAAGGAAAGACAGGGTCAAAGAAGATACACAATTGTGTTGCCACTTTTAACAATTTCGTTTACATTTCTGATGTATAAAAAAATAATGGTTACATAGTTATAGCAATAATATCTAAAATAGCATTTAGGAAAATTCTAAATGCTTCGAAATGTGTTAAGATCAATTTACAATGCTATCAAATTTGTATATACAAATACTGCAGTTTATTTGTTGTTTTATAACACATTTCACAGCAATTCTAAAACCATGTATTGTATATTAGGTCAATGTGTTCACCAGCTTAAACAGCAAGAAGGAGTGAAAACATTCTGCTAAGTTTGGCCTCCACTCAAACCTAATGCATTTTATATGTCAAATGGATTCAGTGCTTTCAAGGATAGAATGCAATCTATTTTTTGGCAAATATATGAGCTCCCAGTTTGAAGAAAAGACTATTGGAAACATTTCCATCGACAGCACTTTTTTATATTTTAAAACAATATTTCGATGAGTGAATATAAACCTATCAACCAATACAGTGTGTGATTTAAACACTCTAAAATCTATTTTATAATGAGTTAGATAAGCATTTCAGTAACATGCATTAGAATTTACATTTCTGTTTTTTATGATTTCTAAAAGTGTTCAACTACATTTGTAATAATGCAAAGACGTTTTCTTTTCAAACGTCACCCAATTTGACTGTGTGATTGGAGGTATAAAGGTGGTTTGATTGAGAATTTTTAAAAAATTAAATGTTGTGGTTGTTAAGAGTAATCCCATTCTCCTTGCCAGAGTGATATTTAGGTCTGGACAGAAAGGCTGGCCAACCTATGCATTGAATCCTTGGCAACAGTTTAATTCAAAAGTGCCAACTACAAATTTTCCAAGACCACTACAGTATCTGTTGATCATGAAAGCTGAGTTCACTCCTTTAATACCAAGGAGAGTAGCATCTCCACAGAGCCTGGGTAACACTTTAGAACAGGAAGATCAGAATAGGATTTTGTGATCAAGGCACTGGTGGTTTAAATCAGTCCCTTCAATACAGGAATCTGAGTAAAATGGAGCAAAGTTGATGATATAATAATTTAAGAATAGTGCACAGAGATAAGTGAGGTCCTTGAAACAAGCCTTAATAATAAGCAATGTTTTGGGAAGTAGGCAGTTTGCTCAGTTAAGTGACCTAGGTCCTGAGAAAGCAGCTGTTTGCTCAAATGAACAAAACATTTACTTGAGCAGAGAGCAGCTTGAGTAATCTGTCAGCAAACAATGGCATTATTCACTGGTCTACAGACTGGTATCTTCCTCGGCAAGAAATTCCTGGACTAAAGAGGCAACTCCTGTTTAGGGAAGTGGCTTCCTTTCTAAATCCTGATAGTTAGGCTACAGAAAGCCAGGACCTCTCCATATTCAAAGTGGAGTTTCTAATCGTTCTTGTATTACTATTTTTTCTTTGACAAAACTCGTATATATTTACGGTATACAACACAATGTTTTGAAATATGTATACATTGAAGGATGGCTAAATCAAGCTAAATAGATTATGTTTTATATCACATTCTTATTTTTTGTAGTAAGAATACTTAAAATGTACTTTCTTAGTAATTTCCTAGTATACAATGCATTATTATTAACTGTAGTTACCATGTTGTACACTGTATCTCTTGAATTTATTCCTCTTGTCTAACTGAAATTTTGAATCCTTTTTATCCTTTCTTCATTTCCCCATTCCCTCCACTACCCAGCCCCTGGTAACCACCCTTCTAATTTTTAATAGCTGGAGAAATTATCTCTTGCTTGGGCAGCTGAAGTTATGTGGTGGTGATGCTTCTTCACTTTCACTATTATGAGATCAGCCTGAGGATGACAATTATATACAGGCAAGGGTAGAAATGGGAGAAACACATGGAAATAGCTGGAGACCTGACAACATTGTAACCTAGTATGACATGGCACTGGGCTTTTCACATGTATGAACCAATCAATTCATTCTCTTGCATTGCACATTTTACATTGGGATGTCTACAATCTGCATCTGAAATATGGTGATTGACTCAGGAACATACTAAATAATTAACAATGGTTGTTGGTTTTTTTTTTTTTTTTTTTTTTTTTTGGTTAGGTAGAACTGAAGGAACATGGAATATTTCCTCAAAAATAATGGTTGTGAAGAATATTTGAATATAAGGGAAAAGCCTTTAGAATGTAATTTGAGAAAACTATGGAACATGCAAAGTTTTATTAAGTCAACAAATTTTGCTGAGAATATGCCATGTATCTGATTCCTGCCCTCAGGATCTCATCTTATTTTTTAAATAATATATTCATATTAGAAAAGGAAGAAGTTCAAGGGATTATTACCAGTAGTTATTTATAAAGAGTGAGCTCATGGCTGATTTTTTCTTCTTTATATTTTTATTTAAAATACTATTTCACCGTATATTAATCTTATTTATCTTTAAAAATATTGCTTTGAAAATTGTAAACAATTGCAGAAGCATTAAGATTTTGGAGAGTCCTATCATTAGCTTTAAGTTCAATCTCTATAAATCTAGGAGGCATTTAATACGATACAAAATATAGCTGATTTAAGATACTAACTGGGGATTTTTAATTCCCAGCTCAATTATTTTATCCTTATTTGATACAGATATTAAGGAGGTGGGAAAATAAAAGAAAATTTAAAGTATAGGTTCTGAAAAATTATTAAAAGTCAAACATAACACTTCACAACCCTAAAATAGGCTCATTTATAATTTATATTGGTATGCTAGTTCATAATTTTAAGTATAATTCTTGATAACTACAGAAAAGACATAATATAACAAAACATTTTTAAAAAATCACAACCAAAATAATTATAAATATCACAAATATCCAATTTCTATATCCTAGATGTTATTTGTAACATCTAGATATATGCAAATAGATATAAATAGAATTTTAAAACATATATTATTAGAAAACATTACTACTAAAATTATTATTCTGTACACTCAGTTTGGGGGCATTGTATATTCGGATTTTTAGCTATATATTTCATTACTCATATTGATGGCAGCCTGCTGCTCATCTGCCATGACGCCGGCTGCAATGGGGAGGTGCAGCTGGGGGCCGTGCGCTCCCCGGAGTGGGCAGGAACCCGGAACAGGTGGAAGCCCTGCCCACTTCCGAATTTACCGGGTGGGAGCCTTCTGCTACCTGGGCGCTGCTGCAGCCACCGAGCTAGCTGCGGATCTGGACCCGGGCATCTCTGTGCTCTCTGGGGCCTGGGAAAACCCCGCATCCACAGGTGTGGAAGTTCCTGTTCTCACCGCCTGGCCTCTTCCAGCTCCCCGGTGCCTGCTCTGATCTTGGAGCAAAGTTGAGGCTGAGCCTGGGAGCTGCTGCAACCCAGTCAGATGTGCGCATGCTCAGGGAAGTGGTTACACGCCAGCCTCCTGAGGCCTTGGCCCCCTCTGGACTTTGGGCACTGAGGAGCACCAAAGGGAGGGCAGCTTGGCACTGGCCTGCAGGCGCCCTTCAGCACAAACAGCCTGGGCCAGGTATACATGTTTCTGGGCGAAAAGGGACAAGTTCCTGGAGAAGCCCCACCATCAAGCCGGGGATGGCCTGATGCCTGGGGGCCAGGCTGATGGACCAGAATGGGAACTTACGGTGCTTCTCTCTGGCCTGCCCATGGATGCCCATAAACCAATCAAGAGGTGCGTCTTCCCCTCTGAAGACTACAAGAACCCTGGACTCAGCCACACTCAGGGAGATGACCAGACAACCAGCCACAGAGAGGAGTTACCCACTCCAGGATCTCCTCTCTGCTGAGAGGTGAACACTTACTGGGATGCAGAGAGAAACTACCCATTGTGGGTCTCCTCTGAGCTGTTCTGTTGCTCAGAGAAGCTCCTCTTTACCTTGCTCACTTTCCATTTGTCCATGTCCCTCATTCCTTTTTGATGCAAGAACAGAACTCGGGACCTACCAAATCGCGGGGCGGAAAGAGCTGTAACACAAACAGGGCTGAAACACACCCCTTGCTCGCAACATTGTGGGTGACAAGAAGAAGAGAGGAGAGAAAGAGAAGAGCTGTGACTCTTCACGGAGCCCAGACCTTGGAGCTCCCGGAGCCAGAGCTGTGACACTCTCGGTCTCTGTGGTCCTGGCATCTCCAAGTTTCCAGGTGCCACCATGTTCCCCAGTGCCAATCATGGAAGCTGCTTGCAGTACACCTGATCCAGCTGCAGCCTTGCAGGGAGCTGGCATCCATGCTGGCACCTGCAGGTACCCGCCCTGCCACAGCTGGCGTGCTTGATTGTGCGCAGTGGCTGGACCCCATGCTCGCTCGCTCACACACCCTATGCCACTCTGCATCTGGCTCACATGCCCTATGCCGCTCCTCGTCTGGCTCATACACCCTATGTCGCGTCTGGTTCATCCTTCGCAGGCGTGAAATTCAAGTTGGTAGCGGGAGGTAAGCACAGCCTGCCAGGCTGAGTGGACAGAATAAGCCCAGTGGACCTGAGTAAACACTGGGGCAAAGGTGCCACTGGGCACAGAGGTTTCTGGCTGGTGAAGCGACACCCCAAGGATCCCGCAGCAATATTTTTGAAAGTTTTATTATATTATGAATATTTTTTGAATGATTTAAACTATAAAATTACTAAATTTATCTCTGGTCCTTAACTGAAGGTCCATTTCGTTTTGTTTTTTTTTTTTTTTTCCAGAATTAGTTCCCCCCCCCCCAGCCGAATTAGTTTTCAAATTAAAGTTGCTTTGCTTTAATGAAGTTTACTTAAAATCTCCAATTTCAGAAGTGAAAATTAAAATCCACTTATTTTGGCAAGATTATAAAAACAATATATAATGATAATGATAGAAGCTGTATTTTTAAACAGTACATATAGCTTGAAAAATTAGAAAGTAACTTGATTTTACATATATATGTATATATTACATATATCCCATTACATATATTACATATATATTACATATATTACATATATTCCAGTAGAAGAAAAGGTCAATACCTCTATCATACATGTAAAGTTTTAAATGATTTCACTTCCTTCTTGGTTGCATATCAATTTTCAGAGAGCAAACACAATTTTGGGACAGGTGGCCTTATCCCTGTCAGTAAGTGATGTGTCTTTGAGCTGTACATCAATATGAAACATATTATTATTCTTATATTTTTACAGGAACAGCATAGCATATCTTTATTAAATGTCAAGTGTTTATCTTACAAGATTCAGAGTTCATAAAAATGTAGAAGAAATGTGTCCCAAACAATTGTTTTAACATCATATAAGTTTATATTTTAGGAAAATTAGTAATACTATAAAATGTGTTATCCAATAGCATTTTAGCATTTAAAAAACTGCTTACTAAACTTTTTATTATCCATGTGACATTATAGAAGCAAAACAATATAGTTTACTTTGTACAAAAAATTATTTTGGAAATATTCTAATGCATGTTTAGTATATTCAAATTCATGCATTTGCCAAAAAAGAAATGATACTAAATGTGGCATTGACACAGCATGCCACTCTTTTCCATGCCATTTTGTTTTAGGGCAACAAAACAATTGATCCATTATTCATGCATTTGATTCTATATTCAAGTTCATGTTGGGTAGTCTCGATTTTACCAATATGCCAGTCAACATAAGTATAAATGCCAGCCTTTACTGGTTCTATGCAAATTCTCTATGGACAAACATCAGAAAAGTTTAATCAGAATTGTCTAAAAAGTATAGACAAAACTAAACTATTAGAAATCTCACTTTTGAATTTAAAAATAAATGAAACATATGTTCCTCAAAAAATTAGAAATAGAAATACCCTATGATTCAGCAATCCCACTTCTGGGTATACATCCAGAGAAAGTGAAATCCATACTTCTAAGAGTTATTTCCAACCCCCTGTTCGTTGCAGCATTATTCACAGTAATCCAGACATGGAAACAGTAAGTGTCCATCAACAGATGAATAGGTAAAGAAAATGTGAATGGAATGGAATATTATCAAGCCAAGCAAGAAAGAATTCTTGCCATTTGCAACAGTATGTATAAACCTGGAGAACACTATGCTATGTGAAAAAAACTAAACCAAAAAGACAAATATTGTATAATGTTACTTGCATGTGGAATCTAAAGAAGTTGAAGTCATAGAAGTAGAAATAGAATGGCAGTTTCTGGGGGCTGGTGGTTTGAGGAGATGAGGAGATGCTGATAAGAGGATACAAACTTAATTATAAGGTGAACAAATTCTGGAGATCTAATGTATAGCACCGGTGGTGATCAATGTGTTAATTTGATTGTGATAATTATTATACAATATATACACATCCCAAATTTCACATTGTGCACCTTGAACATGTACAGTCTTTACTTGTCAATTAAATATTTTAAGGTATAAAAAGAAAACTGTGAAACATTCATAGAGATTACAACACAATATTATAACACATGTGTACAAATAACTAACACCCATCGTAAGCATCTTGCTGCAGGAGGGGAGATAAAGAATTTAAAATGCTAGTCATTAGCCAAAGCTTTTTTTAAAAAATATTTTCTTCTACCTCCTTCTCCTCCTTCTTCTTTTCTCCTCCTCTTTCCCACCTCTCTCACACCCTTCCTTCTCCTCCTCCTCCTCATTCTTCTATTTGAATATTAAATATTTAGGAAGAGCCTAGTAGGAATCAGCTGATAGCAATTGCTCCTTTGAAAATTCTAAGTGATCTCTAGATCTGTAGTCATACCCAAGTCACTGTTAGTTCTTAAGAATCCCTTATGAATTTTAACTCTTTTTAAACTTACAATAAAATAAACCATCTGAAATTCTTGGATATGTTGGCAAAGGCACTATTGGCTCATTTGTTAAAATTAAGTGATAACTGAAGCATTTAGGTTTTATCTTTCTTTATAAATTGTATTCCTTGTGAGCATTTCTTAAAATGGATATACGTATTTTCTTTAGAATTACAGATTCTATTTTCCTCCCAAAATTTATCTGATGTGTGAAATACTGTTGGATGGACATTGTCATAAATGAAAGTAAAGTATTAAATTGTATCTAATTTTTTAAGAGTACAGAAAATACTGTCTTTGTTTCCACACTGATTTAATACTCAAGTGACTTCGATAGGTAGCAAACATATAATGACAAAAATATCCTGGCTAACACGGTGAAACCCCGTCTCTACTAAAACATACAAAAAACTAGCCGGGCGTGGTGGCGGCGCCTGTGGTCCCAGCTACTGGGGAGGCTGAGGCGGGAGAATGGTGTGAACCCGGGAGGCGGAGCTTGCAGTGAGCCGAGATCCAGCCACTGCACTCCAGCCTGGGCAACAGAGCAAGACTCCCGTCTCAAAAAAAAAAAAAAAAAAAAAAAAAAAAAAAAAGACAAAAATAAGAAGCAACCATCTCTCTAAATCTACTTTTTCAGTGGTTTTTTTGCTTTGTTTTGTTTTGTCCTTACTATTAGTCTTACCAACTAACTTTAAAAGATAATTGGGGAAACTTCTAGTTCCAAAATGTCATAGAGGCAAGCTTCCCTCCTCCACCTACAAAGAAAACCAAAAGCAAACATCCAGCACTGAGATTATCACCAGAAATAGCCCAGAACTCAAACATGAAGATAAGACAGCTCCCCGGGCCACATAGAAGTGAAAAACTCCCAGCAGTTGGTAACACAATGGAACTTCCACATCTGTGATGCCCCTCCCCCATTCTGCCCTGTACAAAGACCACAGAAAATTGTTCTCTAACTCACTGGCTCAGAAACTGGAAAAAGCGAGGTTGAAGTGGACAATCAGCATCCCCATCATCTGGAAATCTGAGGCAGGAGACATGTCTCTGTTTTAAATCACCAGACAAGTTCCCCAAAGGAGAAATAACTCTTAGGATGGGCAGAGAAAAAGAGAGGAGGTGGGACAGCCATCCTCAGGACTGGAAGCCCTGTACTGTAACTCAACCAAAGAAAACGCAAAATCAGAGTGACCATCCGCGGTTTGTCCCACAGGAACCCTGGGCGTGAACCCTGAGCTAGACTTTCCACACTGCTGGGATGTCCCTGTACCAATGTCTTCCATTTGGGAAGGTGATATGGTTTTGGTTTGCGTCTCCGATCAAATCTCATAGCTAATTGTAATTCCCCATGTTAGATGGAGGAGAGGCCAAGTGGGAGGTGATTGGATCATGGGGGCGGATTTCTCTTTTGCTGTTCTAGTGATAGTGACTTTTCACAATATCTGGATTTTTAAAAGTGTATACCACCTGCCCCTTCACTCTCTTGCTCCTGCTCTAAACATGTAAGATGTGGCCACTTCCCCTTCGTCTTTGGCCGTAATTGCAAGTTTCCCCAGGCCTCCTCAGCGATGCTTCCTGTACAGCCTGTGGAACCATGAACCAATTAAACCTCTTTTCTTAATAAATTACCTGGTCTCAGGTAGTTACTTTTTGCCAATACTTTCGATGGCAGAAACCACAGTTACGTTTGCAGCAATCTAATATCTATAGCAATGCGAGAGTAGGCTAATACAGGACAATGCTTTAATCCTTTACCACATCCGAAGTGAACCTAGGTTTAAGGTGCTATCTGGAAAAAAAGGTGGCAGTGACCTAGCCATAAATAACCTCAAGCAAATAAATCCAGTAAAAATCAAAAGAATCCAGACAGAGTGGAGTAGAATAAATCAGTAATTTTTGAATGCAAAGACATAAACATATATCCACAAGAAACAACAGCAAACGGGAACTTTGATCTCCCTAAAGGGATGAATCAGGGAACCAGCAACTGACCCTAATAAAATGGTGATATGTAAGCTCTCTGACCAAGACTTCCAAGTAGTAATTTTAAGGAAACTTGATGATCTCCAAAATAACAAAGAAAAGCAATTCAGAAATTTATTAGAGAAATTTACCAGAGAGATTAAAATAATCATTTTAAGAAAAAAGAAATCTTAGAACTGAGAAATAGATTTGCTGAACTGAAAATATTATTAAAGTGTCTCAGCAGAATCTCTCAAAGGAAAGAATCAGTGAGCTTGAAGATAGGCTGTTTGAAAATACACAATCAGAAGAGAAAAAAATGAACAAAAAGCAAATAAATTGCCTACAAGATATAGAAAACTACCACAAGAGACTAAATCCAAGAATTATTGGTGCTCAAGAGGGCATTGAGCAAGAGCAAGGAATAGAAAGCTTATCCAAAGAAACAGCAACAAAAACATTTCTGAAACCTTAGGAACATATAAATATAGGAAGGTCAGAGAACACCAAACAGTTTTGACTCAAATAAGACTACCCCAAGACACATAATAATAAAATTCTTGAAGGTCAAGGACAAAGAGAGAATTCTAAAAGCAGTAAGAGAAAAGAAGCAATAACATATAAAGGAGCTCCAACTTGTCTATCAGCAGACTTCTCAATGGAAACCACACAGTCCTGGAGGGAATAAAATGACACTTTCAAAGTGCTGAAAGGAAAAAAATAAACATAAAAACCCTGTCATCCAAGAGTACTGTAGTCAGCAAAATTATCTTTTGAATGTGAGGAGAGAGATAAAATTCTTTCCTAGAGAGAATTCACAAATACCAGATCCATCTTATTAGAAATGCTAAATATCTTCAACCTGAAAGAAAAAAAAAAACACTAACATGCAATAAATACATAAATAAATAAATAAAATAAAGGTATAAAATTCAGTGGTAAAGTTAAGTTTATGGACAAACCCAGAAAACTAAGAAGACCTTAATATTGTATTTGTGGTATGCAACTGACTTATAATTACCAGACGCTGGGAAGCGTAGTGGGGACAGGGGCGATGATAGTTAATGGTTACAAAAATTTAAAAGAATGAATACAATGTTGTATTTGATAGTATGACAGGGTTACTATACTCACTAATAATTTAATTGTACATTTTAAAATAGCTTAAAAAGTATAATTGGATTGTTTGTAACACAATGCCTGAGATGATGGAAAAAATAAATATTTGGACCGTTTTGTGTTGGTACTAATTACTAGTTTAGTTATGTCTTCCTCTGTGGTGGTCCCAATTCTAAAAGCTTGATATGTATAAACTCATTTAAACATCAATTCCTATTAATTTTTGTTTCATTTTTTATTGTTTTTATGATAAAAACTCTATCCCCATACTATAGATGAGAAACAATGAAGCCCAGAGAGATATTAAGCAACACGCCAAAATTAGGCAGCCCAGGAAGTGGCAGATCCGGGATGCGATCCCAGACAATACTTCCTGGTGTTCATGTTCTTCTCTCGTAGGCCCTTCACAAGCATACAGGATTTCTAGTAGTTAATAAGACCAAGACGTCTTATTGCGGCTGTAACAAATTACCCAAAGCTTGGTGGCTTAAAGCAACAAAAATTTGTTTTTGTTCAGGTCTGGAAGTCAGAGATATGAAATAACTTGACATGGCTGTGTTCTTTCTGGATTTCCTAAGGGATAATTTATTTGTTTTCCTTTTTCAGTTTCCAAGGGCTGCCCAATTTCCTTGGCTCATGGCCCTGCATCACTCCAACCTCTGCTCCTCTTTTCATGTTTATCATGACTCTGCTGCTTCTTTCTTTCTAAGTACCCTTGTGACTACACTGAACCCACACAGATAATCCAGGATCATCTCCCCATCTCAATGCCCTTTTCTTAATCATATCTCCAAAATCTCTTTAGCCATATAAGATAAAATACTCTTATAAAGTAACATATATTTGAATTAGAATTTGGACATCTTAAGTAGTTGGGAGTATTATTCTGCTATGACAGCACTGAATAGTAATTTATCAATCCATAATCTAGATATTTAAATATATTAAATGAAATGGACTCAAATTAACTAACCATGATTTGGACAAATCAGGCAGTCAAATCCTTATCCAAATATGAAAAATTGTGGATATATTCAATTTATTTATATCTACCAAAAGGAAAATACAAGCCACAGACATTTATTGAGAGCTTACCATATGAACAAGACACCACAGAAACTCATATTTGCATGAAAAGAGCACATTATGCTCTTTTCACATGACTCCATAAGGAGGAGGCAATTGTCCTACATGATAATACTGCAAGAAAAAGTCTCTGCTTCCAAATAAATGCATGACTCACAAGTAAAAAATAAATAAAAACTTGATGCAGGAGAAAGTAGCATATTTGGGCAAGAACAAATAACTAGATATTTTGATTTTTCTGCTAGACACTGTATAATTTATACATATTTTCTTTCCATAAAGAAAAACAATAAACAAAAGTAAGTAACTCTCTTATTTAAATTAAAGTGAGACTTTTTTTTTTTTCTCATTTCTGGGGAGTGGAAGTAACTGATTATACTCTTTACCTAAACCACCAGTTAATCTTGAAATTTAAACACTAATCATTGAAAGCTGAAAGATTAGGAAGAGGAATGGTATGTTAATAGGCACTCAAAATAAATAAACACATTACTTGAATTATTTTGAAATGCTGTACAAAATTCCATCTATTGACATAGATTTGCTGAGATTTAGTCTGTTCTATTTCTTATTTTTCTTTCACAACACTAAGTTGACTCATTGATCATTAAGTTACTTCATGAAACAATTTTTTTATTAGTTTTCCATGCCTTCTGCAGTATCATATCTGTTTATGAGTACTAGTCACTTACACCCTCTACTTCCCCAAATTCCATTTGTTGCTTTGGCAGAGGCCTGATGATAGTGTTTTCACTACAATCCACTTAAGTCCAAGCTGTTTCTATGCCTTGATACCTAGAGTGATTATCTATCCCAATTTCCCTGGACTAGTCAAATTTTATACTTGCTTTGATGTAATCCTCTCTTCCGTCCACATCCCACCATCTGATTCTTAACCAAGGCCATTGTTATACCTTCAATATAAATTTATATAACAAGTCCATCTTTTTCTCTAGCCCCCACCAAAAGCCAAGTCTAAGCCAACAATATGTCATATTTAGGAAACTAAAATACCATGTTTCTTTTCCTTAACTCTGCTCTTGCTATATTCTATTCTTCTCACTGTATCAGTAAAGGACTTTCCTTTTAACTAATGTTTACATAAAACTAGTGTTAACAGAGACGCAAATGACAAGAGTGTATGTAATTTTTTTTTTCGTATAATAGTCTAGACATAAGAGAGCTAACAAGATATGTTTTCCAGAATCCTTCTACATATCTAGGGATCTTCCATCCCTAGCATGCTTTCATCAGTATGCTCTATGACGATTCACCTACATGTCTACAATCGAAACAAAGGACAAGAGGAAATGGAGAGAAGAGGACTACCTCTTTTTTTCAGAACACAACCCAGATCATTGGCAAGGTCTCATTCAATGGCCATGTATCACTTTAAGAAAGCTGGAAAACAGAATCTTAGTGGCCACTCAAAAACCAGGAGCTCCATTATCAGGGAAGAAAAAAAGAATGGATGGAAAACAAACACTTCCTGTACTGTAATGGAAGTCAAATCAAATTCGTTCTTTGGTTAGAAATCGTTTGTTTATTACAGTTTATTGCATTTGGTGGGGTGGGGGAAAATCAAATTCTACCCCAAGGTAGATAAGGAACTTGCATAGATCTTCAAACACAACTCTTGCCATTGCTTCTTCACGCAGTGCATCCCCCAAGCACACAGAGCTCTTTCCCACCTCAGTGTATTTGCTCTTCCCTTTATCCAGACTCTATCAGGCTCTTCCCACAGTTCCTCGTCTTCATGTGGGCCTTAACTTAAATATCTTCCTGAGAGATACACCTACTTTGACTACTGTATCAAAATATCTCTCCCATTTTTTCCTAACACAAACCACTTAGAAAAATCTTTATAACAGTTAGCACAACCTTTAATATTTTAATGCACTCGTCCATTTGTTTGTTATTTCCTTGAAAGTTCTGCAGATTCTATGAGATTTCTTGTTTGCTTATCTTCCTTCTGTCTGCACTCCAGTCACTGGAATGAAATCATGTACTAGAAGCTCAATAAATGTTTGTTAAATAAATGTTGAAAGAAAAAATTAAATGATCAAAAATACAGGAGGCTTGTATATAGTATAATAATTTAAGAAATAAATGTTTCCCAGAATCATAAAAAAGTTGTGATATAACACTTTGCTTTTGTTAAAGCATTTTTGCTATAGTAAATCAGATTGTAAAATATGATATACTTTCAAAAATATGTTTGCTTAGCCTACCTCTTAACAAAGAAGTATGATAATTAATTTATTTTTTTCTTGAAATTGAAGCCCATTCTTTTAAGGAAATATAAAATATTATTATATTTACTAATGAAAAGAATTGGCATAGAGACATTTATAAGCATTGGCTTACATTACTAGTATCATTAAATTGGTAATACTTAATAGAGGCTCCTTTTAAAAGAAATTTTTATTCAATTTTTTAAATAAAGGAAACAACATATATCTTTAGCTTATATAACTGGCCTTTTTGTTACCATTCATTACTAAAAAAAATAGTTTTATTCATTGTAAACCTTTAGATCTCAGTGCTCTAGGTGCGTACTTATCTGGCAAGACGTCTGCCTGTTTCCTGAATGAACCTTCCAGACTAATGCCTTGATGATTCTCTGTAGAGCATGACATACGCAAAGTGGCAGAATGTATTCCACTCTCATTTTTCTCCATGAAGTTCACTCTAATGTTAATGAATTACATTCACATGGTTTGTGCCCTTGGCCTCTTTGTAACTGCTACTGGGGAAAGCTATTGTTGGCTTCTTCAGAGAATGGTCAGGGAGAACCTCACTTTGTACTGAGAAAACGATTCCATCCACAGTCCAAGTCTTGTTTTTCAGCCTTCACTTTCTACCAACCTTTATCCTCTTCCAAAGTGGGTTTCTTGCAAGAAAAACATTGTACAGCCTTTTGCTAATACCCTCATCCATCAGCCAGGTACATGTCCAAAGCTCAATTGTTGTTCAAGTTAAAATTCTCCCGTGCAGAACTCCTGAGTCTAATTCTAATTAAAGTATGTGGCTGGGCATGTTTCCGTATCCCTGGTATTTGCAGGCATCTGAATGTTTTATGATTGTTTCATGGCCAATGTAACCAAATTTCCTGATGCATCTCCATGTGACTGCATAGCATAATTCCACCAGCCAACCTTGTAGTCTTATTTCTAGTAAGCATTTAACAATATTTTTATACATGTAAAGGAAAAAAATAAAGAACACAGAGAATTGTAATTGTTAAATAAAATGTAAAGTATAATTTTTTTAAATCTGGAAATAAACTCATATCATAATGAACCAAGTTTGTTGAAGCTTTGTGGGGGATCTTACCATATTGGCATACAATTGTGCCAACACTTATTAATTTCCACTTAAGAATGCTATGATTAAATTTAACTACCAGCTTTAAATATTTTGGATATCTATTTTGTTCACATTGTTTCTAGTTCAGATTCTGCCATTTGGATAATTTTATAACATCATACATGCTAATATGCATCTCTCAAATTTAGTTTTTTGCTCTGAAAAATGAAGATATTGGGATGAAAAGATGATTTTTAAATGAACTGATTGAATAAATAAATCTACATTACAACCTTATTAAATACAGGAGATGTGATTTAAAAAAGCAGATATTTAAAACTACTAAAATTATTTTAGCATACCTTATTTTAGAAAAGAGAAGCTAAAGGTCTGCTTCCTCAACGACCTGTCCTGCTCACCCAGGTGAGGACTTGCTGGAGAAAACCCCACGCTCTGAGTGGCTCCACGACAAGATGGCAGACAAGCACTACTGACAATCAGTCTCTCCTCCTCCATATCAAGGTCATGCTATGGTAACCACAGTATAAAGGCAATAAATAATCATAGCTCTAAAAGAAGAAATAACATTATTTCTACGCAAAAATACATTATAATTGGCTGAAAGACAGGATGCCAATGACAGCATCCACTGAAGATGAGCAGAGGAAATTGTAACCCTATGTAGCATATCTAACTGTGAGTTGTTTTAAAGGAGCCAGAAAAGTTCCAGGCTTAAAGTTAAAAAGTACAAGGAGCAACCCAGTGACAGAACAGAAATGTTTAGACTTCTTTTAATGTATATGGGATACTGAGAGACAAACTGCTTAAGAAAATGGTAACAGAAAATTAATTTGGCATGATTTTTAAACAACTGAACGTTAAACAATACTTTTTAGATACTATGTTTTTCTCCCCCATTACAGAATATGAACTTCTCTCTGAAGAATACACAAACCAAGATCAAGACTAAATTGTTTCTAGGTTACCTCCATTGCTTGAGAACAATGGGCAATAGTCAGTTAATTTCTTCTTCTTTGTATGAGAAGAAATAAAAAGTGTATACAAATTTCTCTTTGAATTTCTCCCCTTTCTCTTTAGTTTCCTTAATGACAGTATATTTATTTTCTATTGCTGTGCAACAAATGACCCTAAAACTTACTGTTTTAAAGAAATGAAGACATGATCTGTCTGTAGGTCAGAAATGTGGCACACTTTTCTGCACATCTCTGCAACACAAGGTTTCTGGCTTGGTTGCAGTTAACTGTCTGGCCTGTGATCTCCTGTGAGGTCTCCACTGAGGGAGGAGTACCACTTTCAACTTCACCAGTGTGATTATTGGTAGGCTCCTGTTGTTTAGGGACTGTTCAGTTGAGGACCTCAGCTTCTCTCTGGCTGTTGGCTAGAGGCACTCCACAGTTCCTTCCCATGTAGGTCTCTCCAAAGGCAGCTTCCTTCAGAGTGGATGAGGGAGAGGGTGAGAGAAAGCATCCGATCCAGAAGTTGTCATCTTTTTGTAACCTAATCTCAAAATGACAGGCCAAGCCTTCTGATGCATTCTTTCCATTAGCAGTTAGTTTCTAAGCGCAGTTCACATCTCAACTGAGATTACACAAGGATGTGAACACCTAGAGATGGAACTCTTTAGAGATCAACTTAAGAGTTGCCTACTACAGGCTGGGCGTGGTGGCTTATGCCTGCAATTTCAGCACTTTGTTAGGCCAAGGCAGATCGATCACCTGCGGTCAGGAGTTCGAGATCAACCTGGCCAACATGGTGAAACCCCATCCTGACTAAATACAAAAAATTAACCAAGCATGGTGGCACATGCCTGTATTCCCAGCTACTTGGGAGGCTAAGGCAGAAGAATCCCTTGAACTCAGGAGGCAGAGGTTGCTATGAGCTGAGACCATGCCATTGGACTCCAGCCTGGGCAACAAGAGTGAAAACTCTGTCTCAAAAAACAAATAAATAAATAAAGGTTTCCTACTACAATTTGTAATTTACCCCTCAATAGAAGCCTAAGCTCTTCAGACTGATTCAAACTGTATGATGTCTAATATCTCTTCTCATTTAATGTCCTCCTATAATTATTTGCAAATATGTTCTACTTTATAAAGGAAAAATAACTAATGGATACAAGGCTTAATACCTGGCTGATAAAATAATCTGAAAAACACACCCCTAAATTTACCTATGAAACCAACCTGCACATGTACCCCTGAACTTAAAATAAAAGTTAAAAAATTAAATAAAGTCAGAGTTCTAGTTAAAGACAAACAAACAAGCCAAACAAAAAACATTTTTAAAGTGAGGACAAATAAGATGGCATTATCTTCTGTTTTATACAGTGATTCTTAATAAACATTTATTAAACACCTAATAGCCAGGAGACACTTAAGACAGCTGGGATACTGAGGTAAATAACATGCAGTAATCGCTCTGGAAAAGTTACACATACCATATGCATAAAAATGTACTCAGAATATCTATGCACTGTGATGCTGATGAA
The DNA here is from genome assembly GCF_043159975.1 of Macaca nemestrina. Classification (NCBI taxonomy): domain Eukaryota; kingdom Metazoa; phylum Chordata; class Mammalia; order Primates; family Cercopithecidae; genus Macaca; species Macaca nemestrina. Next base: position 9,377,189 of record NC_092140.1, read on the forward strand.
AGCATTTGGTACAAAAATTCAGGTAAGTATTTATAGAACATCTTAATATAAAATGTGATAAGTCAAAATATCAAGTTTAGATATGTTACCATATGTAAAAGTTATATTATTGACATATTTTACATAATTCTATACTATATATTTATAAGTTATTTTACTTAACTATAAGCATGATTTTGGCAGTAACTTAAACTCTCAAAGGCGTTTCAGTAAATTGACAGACAAATTACGTGACACAAACTATCAATTCAGCTAAATAATTGGTCAAGAAGTCAGTTCTGTCAAGAAATATATTTGACTGAACTGGCTTGTTGCTTGATGAAGTTAATTTTTCAATTTATTCAATGCTTTTAAAGCAATTTTGTGTGGATGCGAACAGCTTTAGTCTGCTGATGAATTCTGTTTACAGTCTAAAGTAACTGACCCAAATGGAACTCTTTGATAGTATTGCCTTAAATTCAGAAAAATCAGTGGTGTTCAAATAAGAAATAATAAACATCGCAACATGTTTCTGAAGCATGAGGAAGAATAATTTACGAGCCTAAAGCCCAGGTACAAACAATTATGCCTGAAATTGGTTAATTACAACTCAGAGATAAGTGGAAACTGTCCAATTGTAACCGGAACTACTCAATTGACTGCACAATTATCCAATTGCAGCAGTAATTATTGGCTGCTATAATTTTTCCTTCTAAAATAAATTAAATACCAATACATGTATTTCCAAACTCGAGTACACATCATTATACTTTAAAAATTTGGTTCAAAGCATTGCTAGTTCCTATCTTGAGGATTTTCTTGAAATCTAAAATTATATTTAAGATATAATTAATAATAATGAAGACTCAATATTATATTAGCATAATCAATCCTCTTCAACCCTTTATTATTTACTGAATAAATTTATAGATTAATTTTAGGTGAAAGAAGACCTCCAAAATTTAATCAAACACAGAACATTAATTTTTATTCAGTGAAGCAGAGTCATGCTGACACCAATTAAACAGGAAATTTTGAAAATGTAAGTTATTAATATGTCTATTGTCACACAAGTTTGATCATCTAGATTTGAGTTACAAGATGATCCTGTAGCACTGAGCTCTTCAGGAATATAAGAAAAAAAAATCCAACTTTGATTTATTGTTTTCACATACTAGCCACTCAATAAATAGTTAATGTATATAATTAACTTGAACTAATTTCCCAAAGACGAGAATAGATAATTTAAATTTAATGACTTCACAAAGTATTGACTTCAGAACCATACTTTGATATTGAGTACAGCTCTATTTTCCATTCCATCTCCACCATTTTTCTTCCTCTAAGCATTTTGGGTATAATATTTAGAATCTAATGAGTAAAACAGCTTGAGAAGGGACTGTTGTTAATGCAAGATTTGTAAGAGATACCTATCAAGGAAAGAAAGAGGGAGGGAAAGAGAGAGGGAGGAAAGATTGAAGGAAGGAAGCAAGGAAGAAAGAAAAGTCAGTTTTGCAAAGATAGCTAAAAGAAATATTTTAAAGTGAGCCTCACAGATTTTAGTTTGTACGTACAATAGTAATTTACGATGTCTATCAAAATGTATTCTATTCCAGGAAAATATTGAAGAAAATATCCCATTATTGCCTACTAATCTCTACTTGCAAATTCTGTAATTAAACAAATTTTAGCTTTATTTTAATCATTTAGTCACAAACATGCTTTTAGTGAAGATGCAGATGTCTGCTGTGCCATTATTTGTGGAAGGCACCTGTGGTATTGGAAGGAGCAGGTGCCAAGAGTTCTAACATAATCAGTTGCTCACTTTAAATCTGAAAACTTGGATTAGCTGCTTAACTCCTCTAGCTCTGATTCTCTAGTCTGTGAATTAATGATGTTATCCCTGCTATGGGTTGAATTGTGTTCTCCCCAAATTTACATGTTGATGTCTTATCCCTCAGTTCTCCAGAATATGACCTTCTTCAGAAAGAGGGTCTTCTAGATATATTTAGTTGCATTTATACTGGACTCAGTGGATCTACTAGTTCAATATGATTGGTGTCCTTATAAAAGAAGAATTTTGGATATAGACATGCATGTGGGGAGAAAAATATATGAAACTGAAGGTAGAAATAGGAGTTAGGCAGTAGAAACCAAGGGATGCCAAAGATTGCTTGTGAGTACCAGAAACTGGGAGGAAAGCCTGGGGAGTTCTTCCTCACACCCCTCAGAAGAACCAGAACTGTCGACACCTTTGATCTTGGACCTCCAGTGTCCACAACTGTGAAACAATGTATTGGTTAAATCAGCCAGGCTGCAAGACTTTGTTATGGCACCCCTAGAAAGAGTTCCTTTAACCTATAGATCTATCAAAGAATTTGATTTTCTGTTCCCTCATCCTGGAGAGGCAGCAAGTATATTCCAGGCTAAGAAGCAAGAAGACCATTGAAAATGGTAAACACATGGGGTATTTAATTTCTCTATCTTCAAATACCAATTTCGGAAAAGTCCTCTTGCCCATTTATTCAGCAAAGGAGAAAAAACTTTATGAAATTCTTGTTAATGAAGAGTACATTTGAATAGAAGATGTTTCTACGGCTCTGACCAAGTTTTGTGTTGATTTTTGATACTTGATTTGCAGATACCATTTTTTATTGCAGTAGTTGAATCTTATGAAGCCTTATATATAAAAAGAAATCTAAAAGAAGAACATATTCTTAAAGGAATCATCTCCCAAAGCATTCCCACTGTCTTTTTTCTTCTTTGATCCTGTATAAAAATGTTGCTTAATTCACTGATTCCCTAACAGTAAGAAGAATCAAGTGTTGTTTTAGATTAAATTTGAAATATATGGTCAAAAATCATAATAAAACAGAACTCTTCAATTCCTCAATTCAAAACCAGTAATTCATATTATGTAAGAAAAATCATCCTTGGAAGATGAAAATTCTGAGATTTGAATATATTTGGAATGTACGATGTTTCAGATCGTAGATATAGTAGACACCCATTTGGTTTAATTTGTTGGATTTATTTGTCATAGTTATATTTTATTTCTTAATAATTTGGTTTGGTTCAGAGTTCCATGGTTTATGTAACGTAATATTTAAATTCAAGTTGCCGCAACATTCTGTTTTTCATTGTCATACTCTGTCACTGGAAAGCTAAATGAGAACAAATTGGATATTTCACCACTGGGCATAAGAGTGATTCCCGCTGCCGGGTTTGCGCTCAGATCACGACATACAGGTACAGGTTCAGCATCCCTAAACCAAACATCTGAAGTCTAAAGTGTTCCAAAAACTTCTTGAGAGGCCGGGCGCGGTGGCTCACGCCTGTAATCCCAGCACTTTGGGAGGCCAAGGTGGGCGGATCACGAGGTCGGGGGATCGAGACCATCCTGGCTAACACGGTCAAACCCGGTCTCTACTAAAAATACAAAAAACTAGCCGGGCGTGGTGGCGGTGCCTGTGGTCCCAGCTACTCGGGAGGCTGAGACAGGAGAATGGCGGGAACCCGGGAGGCGGAGCTTGCAGTGAGCCGAGATTGCACCACTGCACCCCAGCCTGGGCCACAGAGCCAGACTCCATATATAAAAATAATAATAATAAAATAAAAAACTTTTTGAGCACCAACAGTGCCACAAGTGAAAAATCCCACCCCTGACATAATGTGACAAGTCACAGTCAAAACACAGTCAATCTTTGTTTCATGCACACAATTATTTTAAATATCCAATAAAATTACCTTCAAACTGTGTGAATAAGGTCTATATGAACATAAATGAATTCTGTGTTCAGACTTGGGTCCCACCCCAAGATTTCTCGTTATGTATAGGAAAATATTCCAAAATCTGAAAAAATAAAAAATCTGAAAGCCTTCTTTCTTGTTCCAAGCATTTTGGAAAAGGGAAACTCAATCTGTGCTCACTTTATGAGAATGGAACACAAAATAAACCAAACTGATCATAGGAAATACAAGAAGGAAAAGCTTCTGTTCTCTCTGGGGAATATTATTTCAAAGTTGCTACTTGATCATATATTGCCACAAATTATTGCCAGTTTAGTTTTGAACATCTAGAACACATTAGCTCTATCCATGGCTAGGAGAAAAGTGTCAACAGCATTGATTACAAATATTTTCATGCCAAGACTGAGCTCGGAGTATGACAGCAAAAAAGCCTTAAAGCGTGAAGTTCCACAGCTTCTCTGTGGTCGTCTGAAGTTGCTGTCAAAAATGACATGAATGTGTTAATTCTGTTTGTGTATTTCAATACATATTTGTTGACCCCTGTTGCTACTGAGTCTGAAGGATTAAAGCATTTACTTAAATTATATATCAAATATAATGAATTCACATACCCAATTTTGACTAAATATATATGCATTTCTTTATAACTGATAATAGATGTAGTTTAAACCTGTGAGCAACTATTCCAATGGGTATAAAATGCTTACAGTCTTTCACAAAATATCCTAAATTAAAAACCTATAAGATGATAGGCCATATACATAACATGGAGATGCTCATGGCACTATGATATAGTCTGCTTTGACTTAAATGCTTAAGGATGGTAAATGCTAAAATCATTATTAGGAATACATTGGAGAGAAATCTTACAGCAGTTGGATTCCTCTTTAGTATTTTACATATAAACATGTTATACTAGAAGAAAGCACACAAAAAGTTACAGTATAGCTGTTTAATGTACTGCATATGATCCTTAAAAATAATGATTAGCTATTATAAAATCATTCCTTCATTAGCACAATATATAACATAATACAGGTAGAGAAAACATGAAAATTGTGTAATGTAAACAAAAATTAGAAAAGTTGAGTTTTCATGGTTTACGGGAGGGATTTACATAGTTTTAGGAATGAAGATACTTTATAATTTGTACAATAGTGACGCCAAAAAAAGCTAGTTTAAAACTCCACTTTTACTTATGGTTTATTTATTCAGTTAGCAAATATTTATATTCCATATATTTTGCCAGCCCTGTATTAGGTATTGGGACATACTAGTAAAAAGGCAGATTTCTTTACTCAAACAGTCTCAGGCCTAGTAAACAATGTAGACACCAGATGCTATGAGAGCTTATTGCAGGAGAACTTATCCCAGTTAGTGGCACTCTGGAGAAGTTTTTCAGATGAGGTAATATAAGCAAATAATTTTAAAGCATTCTTATGTTTTGTGCGTTTCTTGCTTTATTAAATTATGAGTTAATTATTGTTTGGATCTTACAGTTTGATTCAATTAAAACACTTCTACTTAAAAATCAATAAAAAAATTATGTGCTGAAGATTTTTTTCTCCCCTTCATACTATTATTCTAAAGTATCCATCCCTGAGAACCACAGGCATCTATCCATTCTTTACACTGTTAATGATAACAGGAAGGGGATACAATGATAAACGAAGGGGATACAAAACGTTAGAGCATTTCACAGTGAGACTTGGAAATGACTTTGAGACACGTGCTATTTTATCAAATAGCAAAACATATGCAATAGCAATAGCATTAAGTGAAACATAAATAGTAGCAATAATAAAAAGCTGCAGGAATTCAATTTGTATGTAACTTGAACGGTCAGGAAAGGAGAGAGAATTTAAATCATGCTATCATCATGAGAATTAAACAAGTAAAGAAGACTGTGGAGACATTTCTGTGGGATGGCAATAAGGTTAACCAGATGACTTCATCAGTATTTTTGTTTTCTTGTTTTGGGTAGAAATAATTTTAGAGGAGGGCCAAGTGGAAGGCAAGACAGACGTCAGACAGTGTTAAATCATGGAGTCTGGTGAACTTCATTTTATATACCAATATTATTTAGTCTTCCACTTTTCACTAGAGGGATTGGGTTTTTGAAAAATTTATGGTACATTTAAAATTATTCTTGGAAGCCCAGCATGTGAAGCAATAAAATCTTAGCTATCTTTTGGAAGTGGCAATGAGATGCTGCTTCTCAACTTCTCAACTTCTTTCTTCTCTCAGAGCTCTAAGGAGGGCGATTCGAACATCTCTGCCTCTAGAGACTGAAGTGGACATGAAATGGTTATGATATGTTTCTGTGTGTGTTTGATAGGATTTGGATAAAAGTCATAGAACTGCTTAGAAAGATTATTATAGACATGGGATTAAGGATGTATTAATACCAAGAGGTGGAAATAGGAATCCAATTAGATATTCACAAACATCCATTAAACTATCCTGAGAATATTGACAATAGGAAAGTGAGAAGGAACTTATGAGTTCTTGATAATTTCCTAGCTTTGACAGTACCACGAAGTGGATATAGGATGAAGACTGGAAACTACAATCCATGCACATAATTTTTAAAGTAGACAGAATAGAGGAGAGCTTCACATGACCTGATATTTAGGGATACATAACATTTCATTTAATCAGCTCGTACATCTTAAAGACTGGTGATACTAGAACTCTGTTGAAGGGAACTACGTATGCTAGGAAAATTAAGCCAGCAGTGATGCTTACATCAAGCTATAGAATACCTAAAAAATATTGGTTATTGATGGACATTTGGGTTGGTTCCAAGTCTTTGCTATTGTGAATAGTGCCACAGTAAACATGTGTGTGCATGTGTCTTTATAGCAGCATGATTGATAATCCTTTGGGTATATACCTAGTAATGGGATGGCTGGTTCAAATGGTATTTCTAGTTCTAGATCCTTCAGGAATCACCACACTGTTTTCCACAATGGTTGAACTAGTTTACTGTCCCACCAACAGTGTAAAAGTGTTCCTATTTCTCCACATCCTCTCCAGTACCTGCTGTTTCCTGACTTTTTAATGATTGCCATTCTTTTTTTTTTTTTTTTGGAGACGGAGTCTCGCTCTGTCGCCCAGGCTGGAGTGCAGTGGCTGGATCTCAGCTCACTGCAAGCTCCGCCTCCCGGGTTTACGCCATTCTCCTGCCTCAGCCTCCCAAGTAGCTGTGACTACAGGCGCCCGCCACCTCGCCCGGCTAGTTTTTTGTATTTTTTAGTAGAGACGGGGTTTCACTGTGTTAGCCAGGATGGTCTCGATCTCCTGACCTCGTGATCTGCCCATCTCGGCCTCCCAAAGTGCTGGGATTACAGGCTTGAGCCACCGCGCCCGGCCTAATGATTGCCATTCTAACTGGTGTGAGATGGTATCTCATTGTGGTTTTGATTTGCATTTCTCTGATGGCGAGTGATGATGAGCATTTTTTCATGTGTCCGTTGGCTGTATAAATGTCTTCTTTTGAGAAGTGTCTGTTCATTTCCTGTGCCCACTTTTTGATAGGGTTGTTGGTTTTCTTCTTGTAAATTTGTTTGAGTTCTTCGTAGGTTCTGGATATTGTCCCTTTGTCAGAGGAGTAGATTGCAAAAATTTTCTCCCATTCTGTAGGTTGCCTGTTCACTCTGATGGTAGTTTCTTTTGCTGTGCAGAAGCTCTTTAGTTTAATTAGATCCCATTTGTCAATTTTGGCTTTTGTTGCCATGGCTTTTGGTGTTTTAGACATGAAGACCTTGCCCATGCCTATGTCTGGATTAAGAAAACGTGGCATATATACACCATGGAAAACTATGCAGCCATAAAAAAGGATGAGTTCATGTCCTTTATAGGGACATGGTTGCAGCTGGAAACCATCATTCTCAGCAAACTATCACAAGAACAGAAAACCAAACACTGCATGTTCTCACTCATAGGTCGGAATTGAACAATGAGAACACTTGGACACAGGAAGGGTAACATCACACACTGGGAACTGTTGTGGGGTGGGGGGAGGGGAGAGGGATAGCATTAGGAGATGTACCTAATGTAAATGATGAGTTAATGGGTGCAGCACACCAACATGGCACATGTACACATATGTAACAAACCTGCACCTTGTGCACATGTACCCTAGAACATAAAGTATAATAAAAAATATATATATTGTTTATTGACATAGTTTGGATATTTGTCTCCACCTAAATCTCATGTTGAATTGTAATCCCCAGTGCTGGATTTGGAGCATAGAGGGGAGGTGTTTGGATCATAGGAGTGGATCCCTCTTGGTTTGGTGCTATCTTGAGGACAGTAAGTTCTCACAAGGGCTATTCATTCAAAAGTGTGTTGCACCTACACCCCCCCCACTCTCTCTCACTTGCTTCTGCTTTTGTCATAGTCATATGCCTGCTCCCTCTTTGCCTTCCACCAGGATTATAAGCTTCCTGAGGCCTGCCTGGAGGCTGGGCTGATGCTAGTGCCATGCTTTGTGTAAAGTCCACAGAACACTGAGCCGATTAAACCTCTTGAGTTTATCATTACCCAATCTCAGGTATTTCTTTACAGCAATGCAAAAATTGCCTAATATAGAAAATTGGTGCCATAAGTGGGATATTTCTGTAAAGTTACCTGAAAATGTGAGAGTAACTTTGGAACTGGGTAATGAACAAAGTTTGAAAGAATCTGGAGGGCTCCGAAGAAGATGGGACGATGAGGGAAAGTTTGGGACTTGTTAAAAACTGGTTAAATGGTTGTGACGAACATGCTGATAGTTACATGGATAGCAAAATCAAGGCTGATGAGGACTTAGATGTAAACAATGAATTTATTGGGTCCTGGAGCAAATGTCACCAACATTATGCCTTAGCAAAGAACTTGGCTACATTGTGTCCACTCCCTAAGGATCCATAGAAGTTTAAACTTCATAGTGATCATTTAGATATCTGGCAGAAGAAATTTCTAAGCAGAAAAGTGTTCAAGATATGTTCCGGCGGTTTGTAACAATTTATGCTCACATGTGGGGCCAAAAAAATGACTTAAATTTGGATTTTATATTTAAACAGGAAGCAGAGCATAAAAGTTTGGAAAATTTGAAGTCTGCCCATGTGGCAGAGAAAGAAAAAGCTTTTTCAGGAGAGGAGTTCAAGTAGGCTACAGAGCAACCACTTGCTAGAGAAATTTGTATAACTGAAAGGAAACCAAGTGCTAATATCCAAAACCATGAAGAAAAGACTGAAAAGGTATTTCAGAGACCTTCATAGTAGCCCCTCTCATCATAGACACAGAGGCTTAGGAAGAAAGAGTGGTTGTATGGGCCAGACCCAGGGCTACACTGCCCTGTACAGCCACAGGACACTGTTCCCCATGTCCCAGCTTCTCCAACTTCAGTCTTGGCTCAAAGGACCCTACATACAGTTCAGGATGCTGCTTCAGACAGTTCAAGTCATAAGCTTTGGCAGGTTCCACGTGATGTTAAACTCTCAGGCACACAGAATGCAAAAGCGAAGGAAGCTTGGGTGCCTCTGCCTAGATTTCAGAGAATATATGGAAAAGCCTGGGTGTCCAGGTAGAAGCCTGTTCTGGGATGGAAAACCTCTACTAGGACAACGTGGAGGAGAAATGTGGTGTCAAAGGGCAATGTGGAGGAGAAATTTGGGGTCACCGCCCCACAGAGTCCCCAGTGGAGCACTACATAGTAGAACTGTGAGACAGGGGATACCATCCTTCAGACCCCAAAAACTGTAGATTCATCAGAAGTTTGAACTCAGCACCAGGAAAAGCTGCAGACACTCATCTATAGCCCACAAGAGCAGCCTTGGCAGCTGCACCCTGCAAAACCACAGGAGTGAAGCTGCCCGAGGCCTTGGGAGTCCACTCCTTGCACCAGTGTGCCCTGGATGTGGGGACATGGAGTCAAAGATTATTTTAGAGCTTTAAGATTTAATGACTACCCTGCTTGGTTTCAAACTTGCATGTGGCCTGTAGCTCCCCCTTTTTTGGTTGACTTCTCCATTTTGAAGTGGGAATATTTACCCAATGCATATAACCTCATTGTACCTAGGAAGTAACTAAATTTTCTTTTTTAAAATTTTACAGGATCACAGGTGGAAGAGATTTGCCTTGTCTCAGATGAGACTTTGGACAACTGAGTTAATGCTGGAATAAAATAAGACTTCAGGACACTGTTGGGAAGGCATGATTGTATTTTGCAATGTGGGAAGGACTTGAGATTTGGGAGGGGACATTGGTGGAATGACAGTTTTGATATTTGTCCCCACCCAAATCTCATGCTGAATTGTAATCCCCAATGCTAGAGGTGGGGCCTAGCAGGAGGTGTGTGGATAATGGGGGCAGATTCCTAATGGCTGGGTGCTGTCTTTGTGATGGTAAGTTTTTGTAACAGATTGTTTAAAGGTGTGGTATCTCCCCGCTCACTCTCTAACTCTGGCTCCCGCTTTCATCATGTGATGTGCCTGCTCCTGCTTTGTCTTTCACCATGACCACAGTCTTCCCGAGGTCTCCCTAGAGTATGAGAAGATGCAAGCACCAGTCTCTGTGTAAATCCCACAAAATTGTGAGCCAAATAAACCTCCTTTCTTTATTAGTTACTGAGCCTCAGGTATTTCTCTATAGAAAGGCAAGAATGAGTTAATATATTACTGTTGCAATGAGATAAGCTGCAATGAGGTAATATATTAATGTTGCAATGAGGAAAGTAATTGTGTGAATGTTTTAATATTTTTGATATCTGCATCAGATAGCTTTTATCTTGAATATTCTCTAAATATGAAAGTTGATGGAGGTTGGGCGTGGTGGCTCATGCGTGTAATCCCAGCACTTGGGAGGTGAAGGTGGAAGGATCATTTAAGACCAGGATTTCAAGTTCGAGACCATACTGGCCAACATGGTGAAACCCCACCTCTAAATAAAAAATAAAAAGGAAAGAAAGTTGATAGAATACAAATATATGTAGAAACAGTGTAGACATTTATATTAAAATAATTTATATGGTTATTTTACATAAGATTTGGTATTTCTTTAAATTTCTATTTAAATATTACATAGCTAAACACATAAATGATAGTCAATAATTATTTGCTGAATTTCAGAAGGCATCAGCCTGTTTAAAGATTTAGGACTATGCTTTCTTATATGTATGACAAAAAATCCTCCCAGTAAGTAATTTTTATCAACAATAAGCCAAAAAAAAAATTATAAAATAATGTTAAAAATAAGGTTTCCATAAAGCCAAAATATAACTAATGAATGTTGAATTATGAACCAAATACAGAAATTGCAAAGGAAATATCAGTGAAACCACTCTACAACTTTTGAACTGCTCAGATAAAAATGGATCACAACATGGCAAGAGGAGATTTTCAAAAGATGCAATGTTTTACCTTCTTTTTTTTCTTTGCTGTCAATCCCAGTCACTATTGAAAGGAAAAGATTTAATACGGCTACTTGGAGAAATTAAATGTGATCATCAAGGGAGCTGGAAAAAGGTTTAATTCCCACCAGGGAATTCTAGCTGAACAATTGCTTTGCAGAAAAAGCAGACTTTCTCCTGTATTGAAATTGGATTGAATTCCTAGAATCTCTCAGGATAAAAGATCCATTGATTTTCTTCCAAACCAGAGTAGGACACCCCATGAAACAGAACTGACATGTGGTTCCCTTGGACTCTGTTGACAGGGTGGCCTGGAAAGGGAAAGAACCGAACAGAAAGAAGTACAGATCACTGCTGGATGCACAAGGACAGGGGGGAAGGTGGAAAACCATACAGAAAACGGAGGGCCAAGGAACTTAGATGGACACCCAGAGCAAGGGGAATTTCCAGGGAACCCACGAAGACCCCTATCAGAGACCCGCCTCTACCACCTGCTAGGTCCATAGTCCATAAAGCCCACTCACAAAACTACCAGGAAAGCAATATTTTTTGTTTTTCTGTGTCTTTTGCAAGTTCTAATACCAATTAAGGGCCTGAAGCCAAGGTTAGGGATTAGGGAAATAAGTAGTAGGAAGGAGAATTGAAAACCAGCTGCACCCCTTTGCCTCAAACAGAGGAGTGTCTGAAATCTATCCTGGCAGAGGAAGGGGTCTAAATCGAGTAAGGAGTTGTTGTTGTTAGTTACTATGACCTAATTTTGATGAAGTCACCGAGCATTTTCTGAGTCACCAATATCGCACACATGAACAGCAGTATGTGGATTTGATACTGAACTTGCAAAATTTGAGATTAACACATGATCTAATTATTAAGCATGATTAAAATTAAAATTTTAACATTGAAAATAGGAATTAATAGTCTGGTCCTTTTTTTTTTTTTTTTTCCTTTTATTTTATTTTATTATTTTTTTTTATTTTTATTTTATTTATTTATTATTATTATACTTTAAGTTGTAGGGTACATGTGCATAACGTGCAGGTTTGTTACATATGTATACTTGTGCCTTGTTGGTGTGCTGCACCCATCAACTCGTCATTTACATCAGGTATAACTCCCAATGCAATCCCTCCCCCCTCCCCCTCCCCCTCCCCATGATAGGCCCCGGTGTGTGATGTTCCCCTTCCCGAGTCCAAGTGATCTCATTGTTCAGTTCCCACCTATGAGTGAGAACATGCGGTGTTTGGTTTTCTGTTCTTGTGATAGTTTGCTAAGAATGATGGTTTCCAGCTGCATCCATGTCCCTACAAAGGACACAAACTCATCCTTTTGGATGGCTGCATAGTATTCCATGGTGTATATGTGCCACATTTTCTTAATCCAATCTGTCACTGATGGACATTTGGGTTGATTCCAAGTCTTTGCTATTGTGAATAGTGCCGCAATAAACATACGTGTGCATGTGTCTTTATAGCAGCATAATTTATAATCCTTTGGGTATATACCCAGTAATGGGATGGCTGGGTCATATGGTACATCTAGTTCTAGATCCTTGAGGAATCGCCATACTGTTTTCCATAATGGTTGAACTAGTTTACAATCCCACCAACAGTGTAAAAGTGTTCCTATTTCTCCACATCCTCTCCAGCACCTGTTGTTTCCTGACTTTTTAATGATCGCCATTCTAACTGGTGTGAGATGGTATCTCATTGTGGTTTTGATTTGCATTTCTCTGATGGCCAGTGATGATGAGCATTTTTTCATGTGTCTGTTGGCTGTATGAATGTCTTCTTTTGAGAAATGTCTGTTCATCTCCTTTGCCCACTTTTTGATGGGGTTGTTTGTTTTTTTCTTGTAAATTTGTTTGAGTTCTTTGTAGGTTCTGGATATTAGCCCTTTGTCAGATGAGTAGATTGCAAAAATTTTCTCCCATTCTGTAGGTTGCCTGTTCACTCTGATGGTAGTTTCTTTTGCTGTGCAGAAGCTCTTTAGTTTAATGAGATCCCATTTGGCAATTTTGGCTTTTGCTGCTGTTGCTTTTGGTGTTTTAGACATGAAGTCTTTGCCCATGCCTATGTCCTGAATGGTACTACCTAGGTTTTCCTCTAGGATTTTTATGGTATTAGGTCTAACATTTAAGTCTCTAATCCATCTTGAATTAATTTTCGTATAAGGAGTAAGGAAAGGATCCAGTTTCAGCTTTCTACTTACGGCTAGCCAATTTTCCCAGCACCATTTATTAAATAGGGAATCCTTTCCCCATTTCTTGTTTCTCTCAGGTTTGTCAAAGATCAGATGGCTGTAGATGTGTTGTATTATTTCTGAGGACTCTGTTCTGTTCCATTGGTCTATATCTCTGTTTTGGTACCAGTACCATGCTGTTTTGGTTACTGTAGTCTTGTAGTATAGTTTGAAGTCAGGTAGCGTGATGCCTCCAGCTTTGTTCTTTTGACTTAGGATTGTCTTGGAGATGCGGGCTCTTTTTTGGTTCCATATGAACTTTAAAGCAGTTTTTTCCAATTCTGTGAAGAAACTCGTTGGTAGCTTGATGGGGGTGGCATTGAATCTATAAATTACCTTGGGCAGTATGGCCATTTTCACGATATTGATTCTTCCTATCCATGAGCATGGTATGTTCTTCCATTTGTTTGTGTCCTCTTTGATTTCACTGAGCAGTGGTTTGTAGTTCTCCTTGAAGAGGTCCTTTACATCCCTTGTAAGTTGGATTCCTAGGTATTTTATTCTCTTTGAAGCAATTGTGAATGGAAGTTCATTCCTGATTTGGCTCTCTGTTTGTCTGTTACTGGTGTATAAGAATGCTTGTGATTTTTGCACATTAATTTTGTATCCTGAGACTTTGCTGAAGTTGCTTATCAGCTTAAGGAGATTTTGGGCTGAGACAATGGGGTTTTCTAAATATACAATCATATCATCTGCAAACAGGGACAATTTGACTTCTTCTTTTCCTAACTGAATACCCTTGATTTCTTTCTCTTGCCTAATTGCCCTAGCCAGAACTTCCAACACTATGTTGAATAGGAGTGGTGAGAGAGGGCATCCCTGTCTTGTGCCAGTTTTCAAAGGGAATTTTTCCAGTTTTTGCCCATTCAGTATGATATTGGCTGTGGGTTTGTCATAAATAGCTCTTATTATTTTGAGGTACGTTCCATCAATACCGAATTTATTGAGCGTTTTTAGCATGAAGGGCTGTTGAATTTTGTGAAAAGCCTTTTCTGCATCTATTGAGATAATCATGTGGTTCTTGTCTTTGGTTCTGTTTATAGGCTGGATTATGTTTATTGATTTGCGAATGTTGAACCAGCCTTGCATCCCAGGGATGAAGCCCACTTGATCATGGTGGATAAGCTTTTTGATGTGTTGCTGAATCCGGTTTGCCAGTACTTTATTGAGGATTTTTGCATCGATGTTCATCAGGGATATTGGTCTAAAATTCTCTTTTTTTGTTGTGTCTCTGCCAGGCTTTGGTATCAGGATGATGTTGGCCTCATAAAATGAGTTAGGGAGGATTCCCTCTTTTTCTATTGATTGGAATAGTTTCAGAAGGAATGGTACCAACTCCTCCTTGTACCTCTGGTAGAATTCAGCTGTGAATCCATCTGGTCCTGGACTTTTTTTGGTTGGTAGGCTATTAATTATTGCCTCAATTTCAGAGCCTGCTATTGGTCTATTCAGGGATTCAACTTCTTCCTGGTTTAGTCTTGGAAGAGTGTAAGTGTCCAGGAAATTATCCATTTCTTCTAGATTTTCCAGTTTATTTCCGTAGAGGTGTTTATAGTATTCTCTGATGGTAGTTTGTATTTCTGTGGGGTCGGTGGTGATATCCCCTTTATCATTTTTAATTGCATCGATTTGATTCTTCTCTCTTTTCTTCTTTATTAGTCTTGCTAGTGGTCTGTCAATTTTGTTGATCTTTTCAAAAAACCAACTCCTGGATTCATTGATTTTTTGGAGGGTTTTTTGTGTCTCTATCTCCTTCAGTTCTGCTCTGATCTTAGTTATTTCTAGCCTTCTGCTAGCTTTCGAATGTGTTTGCTCTTGCTTCTCTAGTTCTTTTAATTGCGATGTTAGAGTGTCAATTTTAGATCTTTCCTGCTTTCTCTTGTGGGCATTTAGTGCTATAAATTTCCCTGTACACACTGCTTTAAATGTGTCCCAGAGATTCTGGTATGTTGTATCTTTGTTCTCATTGGTTTCAAAGAACATCTTTATTTCTGCCTTCATTTCGTGATGTACCCAGTAGTCATTCAGGAGCAGGTTGTTCAGTTTCCATGTAGTTGAGCGGTTTTGATTGAGTTTCTTAGTCCTGAGTTCTAGTTTGATTGCACTGTGGTCTGAGAGACAGTTTGTTATAATTTCTGTTCTTGTACATTTGCTGAGGAGTGCTTTACTTCCAATTACGTGGTCGATTTTGGAGTAAGTACGATGTGGTGCTGAGAAGAATGTATATTCTGTTGATTTGGGGTGGAGAGTTCTATAGATGTCTATTAGGTCTGCTTGCTGCAGAGATGAGTTCAATTTCTGGATATCCTTGTTAACTTTCTGTCTCGTTGATCTGTCTAATGTTGACAGTGGAGTGTTGAAGTCTCCCATTATTATTGTATGGGAGTCTAAGTCTCTTTGTAAGTCTCTAAGGACTTGCTTGATGAATCTGGGTGCTCCTGTATTGGGTGCATATATATTTAGGATAGTTAGCTCTTCCTGTTGAATTGATCCCTTTACCATTATGTAATGGCCTTCTTTGTCTCTTTTGATCTTTGATGGTTTAAAGTCTGTTTTATCAGAGACTAGTATTGCAACCCCCGCTTTTTTTTGTTCTCCATTTGCTTGGCAAATCTTCCTCCATCCCTTTATTTTGAGCCTATGTATGTCTCTGCGTGTGAGATGGGTCTCCTGAATACAGCAGACTGATGGGTCTTGACTCTTTATCCAGTTTGCCAGTCTGTGTCTTTTAATTGGAGCATTTAGTCCATTTACATTTAAGTTTAATATTGTTATGTGTGAACTTGATCCTGCCATTATGATATTAACAGGTTATTTTGCTCGTTAGTTGATGCAGTTTCTTCCTAGCCTCGATGGTCTTTACATTTTGGCATGTTTTTGCAATAGCTGGTACCGGTTGTTCCTTTCCATGTTTAGTGCTTCCTTCAGGGTCTCTTGTAAGGCAGGCCTAGTGGTGACAAAATCTCTAAGCATTTGCTTATCTGTAAAGGATTTTATTTCTCCTTCACTTATGAAACTTAGTTTGGCTGGATATGAAATTCTGGGTTGAAAATTCTTTTCTTTAAGAATGTTGAATATTGGCCCCCACTCTCTTCTGGCTTGTAGAGTTTCTGCTGAGAGATCTGCTGTTAGTCTGATGGGCTTCCCTTTGTGGGTAACCCGACCTTTCTCTCTGGCTGCCCTTAAGATTTTTTCCTTCATTTCAACTTTGGTGAATCTGGCAATTATGTGTCTTGGAGTTGCTCTTCTCGAGGAGTATCTTTGTGGTGTTCTCTGTATTTCCTGGATTTGAATGTTGGCCTGCCCTACTAGGTTGGGGAAGTTCTCCTGGATGATATCCTGAAGAGTGTTTTCCAACTTGGTTCCATTTTCCCCCTCACTTTCAGGCACCCCAATCAGACGTAGATTTGGTCTTTTTACATAATCCCATACTTCTTGCAGGCTTTGTTCATTTCTTTTTCTTCTTTTTTCTTTTGGTTTCTCTTCTCGCTTCATTTCATTCATTTGATCCTCAATCGCTGATACTCTTTCTTCCAGTTGATCGAGTCAGTTACTGAAGCTTGTGCATTTGTCACATATTTCTCGTGTCATGGTTTTCATCTCTTTAATTTCATTTATGACCTTCTCTGCATTAATTACTCTAGCCATCAATTCTTCCAGTTTTTTTTCAAGATTTTTAGTTTCTTTGCGCTGGGTACGTAATTCCTCCTTTAGCTCTGAGAAATTTGATGGACTGAAGCCTTCTTCTCTCATCTCGTCAAAGTCATTCTCCGTCCAGCTTTGATCCGTTGCTGGCGATGAGCTGCGCTCCTTTGCCGGGGGAGATGCGCTCTTATTTTTTGAATTTCCAGCTTTTCTGCCCTGCTTTTTCCCCATCTTTGTGGTTTTATCTGCCTCTGGTCTTTGATGATGGTGATGTACTGATGGGGTTTTGGTATAGGTGTCCTTCCTGTTTGATAATTTTCCTTCTAACAGTCAGGACCCTCAGCTGTAGGTCTGCTGGAGATTGCTTGAGGTCCACTCCAGACCCTGTTTGCCTGGGTATCAGCAGCAGAGGCTGCAGAAGATAGAATATTTCTGAACAGCGAGTGTACCTGTCTGATTCTTGCTTTGGAAGCTTCCTCTCAGGGGTGTACTCCACCCTGTGAGGTGTGGGGTGTCAGACTGCCCCTAGTGGGGGATGTCTCCCAGTTAGGCTGCTCAGGGGTCAGGGACCTACTTGAGCAGGGAGTCTGTCCCTTCTCAGATCTCAGCCTCCGTGTTGGGAGATCCACTGCTCTCTTCAAAGCTGTCAGACAGAGTCCTTTGCATCTGCAGAGGCTTCTGCTGTGTTTGTTATTGTTTACTGTGCCCTGTCCCCAGAGGTGGAGTCTACAGAGACAGGCAGGTTTCCTTGAGCTGCTGTGAGCTCCACCCAGTTCCAGCTTCCCAGCAGCTTTGTTTACCTACTTAAGCCTCAGCAATGGCGGGCGCCCCTCCCCCAGGCTGGCTGCTGCCTTGCCGGTAGATCACAGACTGCCCTGCTAGCAATGAGGGAGGCTCCGTGGGTGTGGGACCCTCCCGGCCAGGTGTGGGATATGATCTCCTGGTGTGCCTGTTTGCCTAAAGCGCTGTATTGGGGTGGGAGTTACCTGCTTTTCCAGGTGTTGTGTGTCTCAGTTCCCCTGGCTAGGAAAAGGGATTCCCTTCCCCCTTGCACTTCCCAGGTGAGGCGATGCCTCGCCCTGCTTCAGCTCTCGCTGGTCGGGCTGCAGCAGCTGACCAGCACCGATCGTCCGGCACTCCCCAGTGAGATGAACCCAGTACCTCAGTTGAAAATGCAGAAATCACCGGTCTTCTGTGTGGCTCGCGCTGGGAGTTGGAGACTGGAGCTGTTCCTATTCGGCCATCTTGCTCCGCCCCCCAATAGTCTGGTTCTTACGGCTCAATTTTGTGACTTACATATTGAACAAAATATAAATTTAAACTTAAAGAATCTTATCATGAATGGTAAAGGTCTACTCTTGTTTTTCAACTTCTTAAACATTTCTCAGTAGACTATTTTTCAAATTAGAATTACCAGGGCTAAAGCAGACCTTATTTATATCTAGGCACTGAGATCCAGGGACTCTGATAGGTTACATTTCACGAAATAGATGATTTATGTCATTCTAAAAAGCATACTATATCTGTAGGTGATTCTAACATTTAACACATATTTTCATGTGTTAGATTTAGAATTCAGTTGTATTATTTTATTCATTTAATCATTCAACAAATAGTTATTAAATACTTAGTAAGTATTAGGCCTATTCCAGGCACTGGGTTTAAAGCAGGGAATAAAATAGACAAAATATAGCATGTAGTGGGAGAAGGAGAAAGAAACAGTATATACATAAATTTTCAGGAAGCGAAACAAGCAAAGATAAAGAAATCAGAATGGCTGGGTACGGTGGATCATGCCTATAATCTCAGCACTTTGGGAGGCCGAGGCGGGCAGATCATTTCAGGTCAGGAGTTCGAGACCAGCCTGGCCAACATGGTGAAATCTCGTCTCTACTAAAAATACAAAAATTAGCTGGGCATGATGGCAGGCACCTGTATTCTCAACTACTTGGGAGGCCGAGACAGGAGAAGTGATTAAACCCAGGATGCGAAGGTTACAGGAAGCCAAGATTGCGCCACTGCACTCCAGCCTAGGCAATAGAGTGAGACTCCATCTCAAAACGACAACAACAACAAAAATCAGAATAAGGAGATTTTGTATGAAAGGAAATGTAATTTTCAATGAGTTGGTCCGGGAAACCCATTTGATAGTCCCCAAGGCAGGAGTAAAAGTGAACTACAGGACAAAGAGTTGATGATTTTGTTAGAGGAAGTGAGTAAAAGAGAGGGTTCAAAGGTGAAACCCAAATTCCTAGCTTGTTAAATCAATGCTTAATGTACTGAGAGGAAAACTGTGGGACAAGCAGGTGTGAGGGAAAAAGCAGGAAGACATTTCTGATTTGCCATGTGTGTTATGTTTATCATATGCCCAAGAACAATCGGGGGATGTGTATTTTGTTCTCTTTTTTGTTTTCTCTTCAAGAAACAGCACGATCACTTGAACTAATAAGTGTTAGTTTTAGTAAAAATTAAATCATTTCCTGCAAAATAATTATTCATTCCATGATTGAAATAGAAAATAGCTTTGAAAGGAAGTTTAAAACCATGGAATAAAGTAGGCTATATCTACATGTGTCATCCTGGGTTATTTACTAGGCCTTGGCTAGGGTACCTGCATGCGTTTTGGGTTTGCTGTGTGTGTGTTTGTTCTTTAAAGCATAACACAGAGCATTTCAGTGATCTACAATTTCACTCTTTTGCGGATTCAGTAAAACTTAATTCACATGTGGAGGACACACTGAAAGTATTTGGTGACATGGAAATAGGGGATGATGATAATTACGGTGGCTCTACAGGAGCCAAATCCTGTTAGCCGTGTGACTGTGGAGGTTCGCATTAAAAGCCCTGTGTAACATGCCCGCTTCCCGCCACTCAGACCTGCAATGCCTGTGTTATTCCCAGTCCCCCAGGAAGCAGATGCCAAGGCAGGGTCCGATGAGCAAGGGTTTGATTAGATGAACCTGCCTTTGTGAGGGAAAACAGGGCTGGGGGCTGGCAACTGCTGAGTAGGCACAGTACAGGTTGATCCTGGATGAAGAATCAAGGGAGGCAAGGATCGTTATGTTCTGTCTCAAGAAGTTTCAGCAAGGCCGTCGTGAAGTGCTTGAGCCAAAGTTGGCTGTCAGAGGAGTCTGTGTTTCCCAGGAATGTTTCTGCCTTAGTGTCCTTGCAGGACTCGGTCACTGGGCAGCAGCAACCCAAGGGGCTTATGGCCTTAGTGTAGATGGAGTAATGGATTTCCAAGTCCAGTAGCTGGGGCCCTTGACTGCTTATGTTCCTGCAGTTAGAGACTGGTGAGGTACATTCTCATGGTGGCCACGTATACTATGGGAGGAAGTGGACAGTTCAGGCTAGGTTCATTGTGCAAGTGTGTGTAAAAGAGAATTAAAAGGTAAACATGAAAGCATTATTTTAAGAGAGGCTCGCACTGAGGATATGTAAGAATTATGCCTGTAGCTTGAGTGGATGGGCCATTTGAAAGGAAAAGTAGCTCCTCCCATCTCATCAGAGTTTTCAGGAACTAATACGAACAAAGTGAGTATTTAAAATAAGCCTACTCATGAATTTTTAAAATATATTTATACTGTTTCACATGACACCCAGGAATCCAGGCCAATTGCTACTGAGGCCTCCATAATGTAAAACCATAATCATATATAATAATAATAAGCAAATATGTAGTTTTTATATTGCCAAGTACACCTTTAGAGAATTCACATATGTAACTTCTTTATAGGGTAACATTTGTTGCTATCATAAGTATTTTACATAGGAGGCAGCTGAGGCAGAGAGAGGTTATGTAACGTCTCTGTGGTCACACAGTTACAAAATTGGAAGAGCCAGTTTTCCAAAACAGGCATCCTGAATCCAAAGACCATAATCACAATCAATATGGTATCTTGGTCATCTTGAGTTTTATGTCATGAAGAAATGGCTCATAGAAACATGTACTTAAACTCCGTCTTTATATGAGTGTGCATGGCATTTTGACTAAAATGAATGAGTTTTCAAGATCTAGGATGTCATGGTAAATCATTATCAAAATATCCAACATCAGACCTATATGAAGAACAATAGAATCACATATGCCAACAAACACAGAAAATAATCTTTTTTATATTAGGAGGACTGCCTTATATAAAGTTGGCTTTTGCCCATCATTTGGGCATAGCTTGAAACATTATCAATAACAATGTAATTTGCTGACTGTGGTGACTTCATTTCAAGGCTCTCTGAAAGTCTGAACCGTACTTTATCAGTCTGTTAACAAAATGACGATGTAAGCACTATACACATTCAGCTTCTTACATCCTGGAAAATTATAATGCTTTTTATGCTGGGCATGTTAGTTAACATTGATCTTTGCTCTGAAAGTCTTACTACATCCTAGGAAGTCTGAAGAGTGAAAGGAAGGGACACATGAAATGTATAACAATTCATTAAGCAGGTTCTACTTTAATAGAAAAAAAAGTCTAGAAATAAGGCCAAGGCAAATCTTCTTAGGAAAAATAATCATCCAGTCACCGATAATCTTGGAAAGGATGGAAACTTCACAATTCATAAAACCAGGATTTGCCTGAATCTGTTCACTTAGTAAAAAATTCTTCCACATAATTTTTTTTTTTTTTGGTTTATCCCAAAACCATAGATACCCATCTCTGCAACAACTCAATCCAAATAATTGCTAGAAATTGTACAGTCATGAAAATAAACCTAGTTTCACAGCTCAAACTAGATACATGTGGAGAAATAGGATATTAGAATAAGGGCAGACCACAGTGAGGAAAACATATTTTATTAGAAAACTCACTCCTAAGTATATAGATATTATATCCCCTAAGAGTTTTTGAGTCTTTTTTTTTTTTTTTTTTTTTTTTTTGCTTTTCAGTGCAATTGACTTTGGAAGGAATAATAATTTCATACATGCATACTATATTAATTTATTTTATTAGAAGTTTTTAAGACAGTCACCTTTAAAGGCACTGAGAAATATAAATTCATGAAGCTAACCATGCCAGGCAAGTTGAGGTAGATGAGGATAATTTGCAAAGGAAACAGAAAGCCAATATGAGGAAGCCAGGATCGAGCTGAGAACCGGGGATAAAGATGGAAGTAATTAGATGTGGTAAGCAGAGATCATTCATATGCTTAATGAAATCAGATTTTTCTTTTAAAATACTCTACCAGAGTGTTCTGATTTGACTAAAAAAACAATAACCAGAGTAGGAATGATATCATTCTGACACCTGCAATATAAGCTTCCCCAGAATATAAGGTCCATAAGGAAAGCAACTGTCTCTGTCTTATTCACTGTGATGTCTACATTTCCGGGTCATAGGATGTATCCAATAAATGTTTGCTGAATGAATGAATACAGACATACTTCTTTGGTTTTGTTGCCGTAAGATGAAAATGTAACAGCAACAAAAGCCCCTAAAAAAGGCATATCTGTCTATGACAATACTGTGAATGAGGTTAAACAATTGGCAGAGTATCCTTTAGAGTACCTATGTAACTCCATCTTCATTTAATATATCTGAAGTGAGAAGAAGAATACCTTCTGTTTAGATGAGGTTTTGATAACAGAACAATATGTTACATTCTAATACTCTATAACAGGAATAATAATAATTATTATTATTTTGAGACAGAGTTTCTGGCTTTGTCACCCAGGCTAGAGTGCAATGGTATGGTCTTGGCTCACCGTAACCTCTCCCTCCCAGGTTCAAGCGATTCTCCTGCCTCAGCCTCCCAAGTAGCTGGGATTACAGGCATGTGACACCACACATGGCTAGTTTTGTATTTTTAGTAGCGATGGGATCTCTCCATGTTGGTCAGGCTGTTCTCAAACTCCCAATCTCAGGTGTTTGACCTGCCTTAGCCTCCCAAAGTGCTGGGATTACAGGCGTGAGCCACTGTGCCTGGCCAGAAATGATTTTTAATTCCAGAGAATGATGATCGTACCACCTCATTTTTAAGGGACCTCCAGCTCCATCTGTGTTCCTCCATCCATGTTCTTTTTCATGGCTACATAATATTCCATGGCATATATGTACCACATTTTCTTTATCCAGTCTGCCCCTGATGGGCATTTTGGTTGATTCCATGTCTTCGCTGTCTTATAGAGTGCTAATAATACAGAGAGAATAAGAGCACTCTATGAGTTTCCATTTTTGCCTAATGGAGTACTTTGATCCCAAATCAAGGAGACTTGTGTTTCATTAGGAATTTTCAGACTGACAAGCACGGTGGGTCAACTTTTTCAGCAGCACTATGAGGAATTTTTTTGTTTTTAATCCAGAGGATGCTGATGGCACTGCCTCATTTTTAAGGAACCTCAGCTTTGCCAACCCACTTTATTACCTCAACCTCTAATAGGCAGACAAAAATATAGGCAAATTTTTCAATAAATAATAGACCTTTCCTCACCCGAACATTCAGTTGCCAGGTTTTAAGCTGTTTTGCTGCTGTTCTAGGTACTCAACTCTGGTAGCTCTTTTAAAACTCAAGGATTCTCTCTTTTTTTAAAAATTAACTTTTATTTTAAGTTCAGGGTTACACATACAGGTGTGTTACATACGTAATCTTGTGTCATGGGGATTTGTTGTACAGATCATTTTGACACCCAGATATTAAAGCTAGTATCCATTAGTTATTTTTTCCTCTCTCTCCTCCCGCCCTCCACCCTCCAATAGACCCCAGTGTGTGTTGTTTCCCTCTATGTGTCCATATGTTCTCATCATTTAGCTCCCACTTATAAGTGAGAACGTGCAGTATTTCATTTTCTGTTCCTGAATTCATTTCCTAAAACTAGTGACCTCCAGCTCCATCTATGTTCCTGCAAAGAACATGAGCTCTTTCTTTTTATGGCTGCATAGTATCCCATGGCATATATGTACCACGTTTTCTTTATCTAATCTACCATTGATGGGCATATAGGTTGATTCCATGCCTTTGCTGTTGTGAATGGTCCTGCAATGAACATAAGGGTGTGTGTCTTTATAATAGAACAATTTATATTCCTCTGGGTATATACCCAGTAATGGGATTGCTGGATCAAATGGCATTTCTGTTTTTAAGTCTTAGAGTAATACCCACACTGTCTTCTACAATGATTGAAATAATTTACACTCCCACCAAAAGTGTATAAGCATTCCTTTTTCTGCACACCCTTGACAGCATCTGTTAGTTTTTGACTTTTTAATAATAGCCATTCTGACTGGTATGAGGTGGTATCTTATGGTTGTTTTGATTTGCATTTCTCTAATGATCAGTGATGTTGCACTTTTGTTCATATTATTGTTGGCCACATGTATGTCTTCTTTTGAAATTTCTGTTCACGTCCTTTGCCCACTTTTTAATGGGGTTGTTTTTTCTTGTAAATTTAAGTTCCTTATAGTTGCTGGATATTAATCCTTTGTCCAATGCATAGTTTGCAAAAATTTTCTCCAATTCTGTAGGTTGTCTTTATATGAGTGTGCATGGCATTTTGACTAAAATGAATGAGTTTTCAAGATCTAGGATGTCATGGTAAATCATTATCAAAATATCCAACATCAGACCTATATGAAGAACAATAGAATCACATATGCCATGTTCACCATGTTGATACTTTCCTTTGCTATGCAGAAGTTGTTTAATTAGATTCCATTTGTCGATTTTTGCTTTTGTTGCAATTGCTTTTGTGTCTTCATCATGAAATCTTTGCCCATTCCTATGTCCAGGATCGTGTTGCCCAGGTTGTCATCCAGGGTTTTTATAACTTTGGGTTTTACATTTAAATATTTAATCCATCTTGAGTTAATCTTTTGTGTATGGTGTAAGGAAGGGGTCCAATTCCAATCTTCTGCATATGGCTAGCCAGTTACCCCAACACCGCTTATTGAACAGGGAATCCTTTCCCCATTGCCTGTTTTCATCAGGTTTGTCAAGGATCAGATAGTTGTAGGTGTGTGATCTTATTTCTGGGTTCTCTATTCTGTTCCATTGGTTTATGTGTCTGTTTTTATACCAGTACCATATTGTTTGATTACTGTAATCTTGTAGTATAGTTTGAAGTCAGGTAGCATGATGCCTCCAGCTTTGTTCTTAGGATTGCCTTGGCTATTTGGGCTCTTGTTTGATTCCATATGAATTTTAAAATAGTTTTTTCTAGTTCTTTGAAGACTGTCAATGGCAGAATATTGATTCTTCCTGTCCATGAGCATGAAATGATTTTCCATTTTTTTGTGTCATCTCTGATTTCTTTGAGCAGTATTTTGTAGTTCTCCTTGTAGAGATCTTTTACCTCCCTAATTAGCTGCATTCCTAGGTGGGGTGTGTGTGTATGTGAGTTGCAAATGGGACTGCCTTTCTGATTTAGGTCTCAGCTTGACTGTTGTTTGTGTATAGGAATGTTAGTAATTTTTGCACATTAATTTTGTATCCTGAGACTATGCTGAAGTTATCAGCTGAGGGAGCTTTTGGGCTCAGACTATAGGGTTTTCTAGATATGGGGTCATGTTGTCTCCAAACAGGGATAGTTTGACTTCATCTATTCCTATTTGGATGCCTTTATTTCTTTCTCTTGCCTGATTGCCCTGGCCAGGACTTCCAGTGTTATGCTGATTAAGAGTAATGACAGAAGGCATCCTTATCTTGTGCCAATTTTCATGGGGAATGCTTCCAGCTTTTGCTCATTCAGTATGATGTTGGCTGCGGGTCTGTCATAGATGACTCTTATTATTTTGAGGTATGTTCTTTCAATACCTAGTTTATTGAAAAATATTCAACTTACAAAAATCTTGGGGCTCCCACTATCACTCGGGATAGATAATTTGATCAGCACAAAGATAGCTACTTTTGCATATAAAAGACTGTTGCAAACTCAAGAAAACTCATATTATATCTCATAGGGAATATTCATAACACCCTCTTTCTTCTTTACCCAAATCTTTGTATCTTACGACTGCTCCAAAATCTTTTCATTTCCAATTACTTTTCCAGTCCAAGTCTCAATCTCTCTCTTTCTCTCTCTCTCTCTCTCTCACTTACTCTTTTCTGTTGTCTCCCATCTATTCCTCTCCATATTCTTTATTATTTTTCTCATCTGGGCCTATTCTCTTTTCCTCATCCTCCTACACCATAAATGATCCAGAATCCAGATTGGAAAAATACAACAAAGAGTACAATGAAAACTTTGCCTTTGTTAATGAAACTCTCCTCCGCCTTTTGCAAAATAGTAAGAGCTAGCCTGTGCTAGGGTAGTTGTACATATGTTAACTCATTTAATCATGGCAACAATTCTTTCAAGGAGGAATAACTACTATTAGCAACACCGTCATTAAAATTGTAGAAATTTAAAAACCAAAGCACAAGAGAAGTTGAGTGGCTTGCCCAAGTAGGAATCTTGCAACTAACAGAAGTGGATTTGAGGTCGGTAATCTGACCCCAGAAAGCACACCCAAACCCTACTCTCTCTTGCCCATTGAAAGGGTAACTCTGGGCGTCTCGTTCACTGTGGCATCCGCAGCTTCTGACACCCAGAAAAAACTCAATGCAAATTCACTGAATGAAGGCAACATACATATTGTTTCCTTGTTTCTATAAGATGAAAATGACCACAGCAATGGAAATCTTCATTAAAATAATATTATAAAATCAATATACATACTTATACATAAATAATTTATAGTAGTATTTTTTATATATATATTTATATAGGAATAATTCTTAGCTGCTGACAATGCACCATATCAAAGTTAAATAATTTCAGGAAAGCCAATAGAGTCAATAAAAGAAGAAAATAGAGAACGCTGGTGCCAATGTTGGGAATGTACTACATAGATATCTTTGTTTATGTTGTTTTGTTGTTAGATGCTCTTTTTATTTTTAATTTATTTTTCCCTAGTTTTATTAAGGAAAAATTGACAAATAAAATTATATGTATTTGTGGTTTATAATGTAATGTTTTGATGTATGTATATATTGTGAAATGATTAGATCACACTAATTAAAATTTTCATATTATATACTTATCTTTTTGTGTGTGTGCTGAGAACATTTAAAATCTACTCTTCTAGCAGTTTTTAGGCACGTGACAGATTAGTATTAACTGTAGTAGCCATGTTCTAATAATAGATCTCTAGAACCTATTCATCCTTTCTAGTTGAAACTTTATGTCCTTTGATCAACATGTTTCCATTTCCGCTCTCCCCACCCCACCCTACAGCCACCGTTCTATTCAATTCTTCTATGACTTCAGTTCATTTAGAGTCCACATGTAAGTGATATCAGGAAGTATTTGTGCATTTGTACCTGGCTTATTTCACTTAACATTTTGTCCTCTAGGTAAATTCACATTGTCACAAATGGCAGGGCTTCCTTTTTCATTTTTAAGGCTAGTTAATTCTGCTGTGCTTTTGGAGTCATTGCCAAATAATCATGGCTCAGAAAAATGTAAATAAGCTTTTCTAGTACATTTTTTTTTTTTACAAACTTACATTTAAGTCACTAATCTATTTTGAGTTAATTTTTTTTATACAGGATAAGAGGAGGGTCCAATTTCATTCTTCTCCATGTCAATCTCCAGTTTTCCCACACCATTTATTGAAGAGCCTGTCCTTTCTCCTTGTGAGTTCTTGATACTTTTGTCAAGGATCAACTGACAATACATGCACGGATTTATTTATAGGCTCTCCATTCTGCCCCAGTGGTCTATGTGTCTGTTTTTATGCCAGTACCATGCTGTATTGACTTCTATGTCTTTGTAATATATTTTGAAATCAGGTAGTATAATGTCCCCAGCTTTGTTCTTTTTGTTCAAGATTGCTTTGGCTATTTGGAGTTCTTTGTGATTCTATACAAATTTAAAATGTATCTTCTATTTCTGTGAAAAACATCTTGAAAATTTTGATAGGGCTTGTATTAAATCTGTAGATTACTTTGTGTCATACAGACATTCGCATACTATTAATTCTTCCAATCCATAGACATAGAGTATATTTCCATTTAGTTTTGTCTTCATTTTTTTCATCAATGTTTTATAGTTTTTATTGTAAGATCTTTCATTTTATGGGGTTAGATTTATTCCTAAGGTCTTTTGTTTATGCTATTGTAAATGGGATCATTTTCTTGATTTTTTGGGGGGTAGCTCATTTTTAGTGTATAGATATGCTACTGGAAACTAATACGCATTTCATTTGGAATACAATGATGCTCATTTCCCCTTGTTTTGAAACACTAGGTAATTATTTGGTTCACAGGCCAAGGTTGAGTCATAAAACCTCAACTAATATGCAGTGAATTGAACTACTTATTTAAGAAGGCAAAGAAAATGTATGTCTGTTGGCATTCATATTATCCCTTGTTTGCTTACTCTATTAACCACCCCTTTACACTAGAGTCTTCGTGGCAGCTTGCCCTGTGTTGACTCAACCATAAGGAATAGTTAGATAGTTCATTCAAATGTCCACATTGGGAATAGGGGGTGAGAAATTGTTTGAATAAGTTGTTCTTATAAGTGATGATTTGATAAGTTAAAAAAAAAAAAAAAATCAGCCAGGCACGATGGCTCACGCCTGTAATCCCAGCACTTTGGGAGCCCAAGGCAGGTGGATTGCCTGACCTTAGGAGTTCAAGACCCGCCTGACCAACATAGTGAAACCCCGTCTCTACTAAAATACAAAAAGTTAGCTGGGTGTGGTGGCACATGCCTGTAATCCCAGCTACTGGGGAGGCTAAGGGAGGAGAAACGCTTGAACCCGGGAGGCAGAGGTGGCAGTGAGCAGAGATCATGCCATTCCACTCCAGTCTAGGCGACAGTATGAGACTCCATCTCAACAACAACAACAACAAAACAAAACATCACATAGTCCCATGAAGACAACCTATTTGATAAAATCTTTAATATACAACAATGTGTTAGATAGTATTATAAAGCCTTTTTAAAAATAAATTGTATTTTAAAAAATACAACTAATAATGCCCAAAATAAAGAAATGAAGCAATCCCAACAAAGTGGCTATTTGAATACAGATGATATTTTCCCACTGATACATTTAAAACTTTGCCTCATAAATCCTATTCTCTAGCTGTAGCTTCTTGAAAAATAGTAGCTAGAAGACACTTTGATGAAAACAATCTGCCAACACGGAGAGCAAGATGCAACACAACAACAAAGCACGTTTCGAAAGCAGATAGTAATGATTCTTTCCCTAGCAAGACTTGCAATGGTATTGCTGAAGTGCTAGGACTTTTTAAGTGGGAACCAATTTAATCTTTATTAATCCCTGTCATTGTGATTGCATAATGTCTGGATTTGAATGTCTGATGTGTGACACTCTCTTTCCTCTTCCTCTGACGATCAGAAGTGTGAAAATAAACTTCACACTTTAAAAGAAACTCTGAATTTTGAAAAATAAATAGGTATAACCACTGAACCAAAATGGAAAAAAAAATTACAGGAGAAAAAATATACACAGTATCAAAGTTACAGACATGCTCTTTTATGTTAATATATGCACTGCTATATGCCAGGACTGTGAAAATAGGCAGTGAAACAAGAAGGCAGGTGGCCAAATATGTACAGAGAATTTGTAAAAATGTATTCACGTCGATGGTTTAGAAACTCTTTATAGAGCTTAATGAATACCTTTAAAATCACTTCCTGGAATGATCTGTATGGAGTCCCATTTGAAATTGCCATCAGGTGTTAATTAGTGAGGAAGGTGAAGTTCCATAATAAATAAATAAATGCAAACACAAACAGGCTTGCCTTGTGAAACAACCTTCCAACAAGTACTAGTTCCTGCCATTTCAGTGTTTTCATTTGCTAATGCGGTCAGTCTGGATCATGTCTATGAATGTATTCTCTGCCCATAGCAGCAACACACACACCAATATTTCATGGATTTTATGCTGCCCAATTTGACCAAATACCACAGTGTTTTATTCTTCTTTAAAATTTGATTCTAATGTGATCTCAGAATTCTAAACCTTATGATACCTTAGTCCACACCCAGGGTCAAGGCGGCCACAAGTGTCTCATTCTGACCTAGTTCTAGTCACAGGCCCTTAAAAGACTTTGCCCATATTCCTATCATCGTTTTTAAGAATTGTCAACCTTTTTAATTCATTTTTTTCTAAATGATGTGTTATTACTTTCTGATTTACGCATTATTCTTGATATTGAAAAAACCCATCAGTACCAGGTTTTATTTTGAGGTTATAATTACATCTCTATTTACAAGAAATAGTAATTTATTATTTTATATTTGCCCACATTCCCTAACTCAGTCTTGTGTGGCTCTCTTTCATTCCTGTGTTCTGGCTTTGACCAGGCCATCTTCATCTGTCTGTACCGCTCACAATTCTTAGGATTAATGTCTTTATCCTTGTTTACTTGCTATTGTCTAAACCTTCAGATGTACTCTTAGTTCCTTCTTGATATACCACTGTAAATAACACTTGCATAAATTTTCCTCAATGTACATTTTGTTTTGTTCATTTCACATGCAAGCATGTTTATATCACCAAGAAAAGGTATTGTTACGAGAAACCAAACAGGCATTAGCTTGTGCTTTCTTAGAGAGTATTGTAATCCATGTAAATTAGAAAATAAAACTCCATGACACTGTCTTCCTCTTGGGAGACCGAGGGAGGAGGAAGAAAGGCCGTGATAGAGTTTCAAAATATCTGTGTGGTTTCTGGGCTTCTGGAAGCTGAGATCTGTGTTGGGTGAGCCTTTGGCTTCATTGGTACCTCCGGGCATCTTTAGATAGATTGGCGTGTGTTGTTCTCCTCCCTGTGTTCTCATTGTTCAACTCCCATTTATATGTGACAACATGCAGTGTTTGCTTTTCTCTTCCTGTGTTAGTTTGCTGATGATAATGGCTTCCAGCTTCATCCATGTCCTTGCAAAGGACGTGATCTCGTTCTTTTTTATGGCTGCCTAGTGTTCCATGGTGTATATGTGCCACATTTTCCTTATCCAGTCTATCGTTGGACATTTGGGTTGATTTCAAGTCTTTGCTATTGTGAATAGTGCCACAATAAACATATGCGTGCATGTGTCTTTATATTAGAATGGTGTATAATCCTTTGGGTATATACGCAGTAATGGGATTGCTGGGTCAAATGCTATTTCTGGTTCTAGATCCTTGAGGAATCACCACACTGTCTTCCACAATGGTTGAAATAATTTACACTCCCACCAACAGTGTAATAGCATTCCTATTTCTCCACAGCCTCATAAATATCTATTATTTCCTGACTTTTTAATAATTGCCATTCTGACTAAGATAGTATCTCCTTGTGGTTTTGATTTGCATTTCTCTAATGACCAGTGATGTTGAGCTTTATGTTTATTGGCTGCATAAATGTTTGCTTCTGATGGGTGTCTGTTCATATCCTTTGCTCACTTTTGATGGAGCTGTTTGTTTTGTTCTTGTAAATCTGTTTAAGTTCCTGGTAGATTCTGGATATTAGACCTTTGTCAGATGGGTAGATTGCAAAAATGTTCTCACTTTCTGTAGGTGGCCTGTTCACTCTGATGCTAGCTAGTTTCTTTGCTATGCTTTGGTTCCAGGTCTCTGGCCTCATTCCTCTATCTGGCTCACCTTAGGTTGCCTTAGATGACCTCCAGGTGATCGCCTGGACCCAAGACCTCAACCTCTACCTGATGTCTCCCTGATTCACAGCTCTATGTCCTGAGAGGCCTCTAATATACTTGGAGATACCACCATTTTTCAAACACCTCCATATGGACATCACAGAATGACTTTAAGTTCAGTATACTCAAAAATCAAGCTGCAGTTTTCTCCACAAACTGATTCTCAAACTGTTTATCATTTCTCAAGGGATGCTGCCATTATCTTTTCAGTTCCACAAATTACACATATTTCTGAGCACTTCCTCCCATAGCCTCCCATAGTTCACACATTTCCAGTTTCACTTCATCCCCTAAAAGTTGTTTATATTCATATACTTCTCTACATTTTTACTGCTACCACCTAGGTAGTAAAAATTATTCACATTGAACATTGGAGAGGTGTCCAGCTGTGAGATCAATGTTTTGTATGAATTATGTTGTTTACTCCTCACAACGACCTTATCAAACAGGTAACATTATCATATCTATTTTATGCATGAGGGGTGTGGCTGATCAATGCTATGGAATTTCCCACAGTCACACAGTTGATTAGAGACAGCTTTAACTTTTGTAAATCCAAATCATTCTACTCTTTCAAGAACGAGTCCAAACTCACTCAACTTCACTTATTACCTGGTGACATAGTTTGGATATTTGTCCCCACCCAAATCTCAAGTTGAATTATAATCCCCAATTCAGGGGTTGGAGCCTGGTGGGAGGTTTTTGGATCATGGAGATGGATCCTTCATGGTTTGTTGCTGACTTTCTGATAGTGAGTTCTCGGGAGAGCTGGTTATTTAAAAGTATGTGGCACCTCCCTCTCTTTCTTGCTCCTGCTTTGGCCATGTGACATCCTGGCATCTTCTTCACCTTCTGTCATGGTTGGAAGCTTCCTGAGGCCTCCGCTAAAGCAGACACTGACACCATGCTTGCTGTACAGCCCTCAGAACCATGAGCCAATTAAACTGCCTTTCTTGTAAATTACCCATTCTCAGGTGCAAGCCTGGACTAATACACTTGGACGGCTGTGCTACCTTCCTCATTGGTCTCCTTGTACCCAGCTTAGTTCATCCTGTTTGAAATCATCATCATTCCTCTATTCAGAACTTACACAGATTTTCTGGCTCCCAGGCAAAAGCCAAGGTCCTGAACAGAGACCAAGTTGTTGCCTGGTCTGGTTTGACCCCTCCTCAGCTCCGCAGAAACTTGATCCATGGGTTCCCGGCTCTCCCCTTTTCCCTGCCTACACCCAAGAACAGGCCACAGAGGCCGTTCTCTTCCCTAACAGCCTCAAGGCATTAACATGGGTGCCTGAACCATTATTCCCTAGCCAGCATGATTATTTATTAACTTTTGGATTCTAGACAACTCTATAAAATTCATGAGGACAAAAACCCATCTAGTTTTTATTCACCATGCCTAGCATACAGTACTTAGTACATATTCTTCACGGCAACGTATCTTCCTTTAAAAACAATAGAATACTAATCATATTATGCTATTATACAATAATGCATGCCATTGGCAGAAAATGTGAGGGACTGGGGTAGATTAAAAGGGTAAAAACAAGCAAGGAGAAAGAAAAAGAAAAATTACCCATTGATCTTCCTCCAGGCAAAATTCATATTTTATTATATTTCTTTCAAATATTTTTACCATTGACAGATATATATCAAAATATAATTTTGTCAGACTATAATTTGTTTAAAAACTTAAACTGTTTCTCATATCACTAACAACTTTAATGTTCATTATTTTAATGGCTATATACAAAGGTATTGTGTATATAAACCATAATTTATCAAACGCTCATAACATAATTGGCTAGTTAGATTGTTTCCAAGTCTTGGCATATAAATGATGATCTCATAAACATCTCTGCAATAAACTTTTCTTATACCTAAAAGATTTGTATATCTTTTAGAATAATTACCTGGATGGAACAATTAGGGAATAGAAGGGAACATGGCTCTCTCCACGTTTTATATACTTATTGTCAAGATTTTTTCTGAAATGGCATAATTAATGAATAGGAATGGCATTTTCCTGGTACTTGCTAGCATTAGTTGTCCTCCATTCCACTTTTGCCAAATTCATAGGCCCCCAAAATACATCCGTGATCCCCCCTTATCAAAAGAGGATATATTTCAGGACCCCCAGTGGATACCTGAAACCTCAGGTAGTACTGAATTCTATATACACTATGTCTTTTCCTATGACTACATATTTAGGATAAAGTTTAATTTATAAATTAGGTACAGTAAGAGATTAAAAACAGCAATAATAAAAGAGAACAATTATAATAATGTACTATAATAAAAGTTATATGTGGTCTCTCTATATAAATATTATATTGTAGTGTACTCAGCTATTTTTGGACTGAGGTTGACCTCTGGTAACTGAAATGGCAGAAAGTAAAACCACAGAGGAGGAGGGACTACGGTATACTGTCTTGTTGACTAATTTGTTTCTTAAAAAGTTACTGAGGAATGCTTCTTCAAATAGCATAAATTATTATTTAAGCAATCACATTTTAATATTTGAATCTATATTTATGCATGTATCTATATATTTAGATATGTATGCCTCTATATTTTGTATACTTTGTATAATATGTAGCTATTTATTGCAAAGCTGTATTTTCAAGATATAGATGTAGATATATACCTATGTTGCATATTTCTATATAGATGGATATCTATGTATATAGTTGTAGACATTGACAGAGATATAGACATGAATATACGTACGTCTTATGTGCCAGAAAGTGTGCTGCATTCTAAAAACAGGAATAGAGTAAACAAACAACCTTTTAGACGATGATGGAAGTAGCCAGCTGTAAATAATATTGCTACAGATAAAATTGCTGCCTTTCTAGAAAACTCAGAATTTAAGGCCCGTGGATTCAAGAATCATAATAAAATCCAGCAGTGATTTTTCCAATCCTTTTCTTTCTTACTTAGTGTTTTTTGTAATTTTATTGAAGTTGACGTCATCCCCCACTGTGGGTGGCGGCAAAAAAACCGTGGATGGTATGCATTATCTGTTGATACACACGGATCTGTAATATCTTGGCACAGTTGGAGTAAATGGATGGGACGCTGCCCCATCTGAAGATTCTGTTTGGGGCTATTTTCAGCCCTGGAATGTGCCCTACCTGCAGTTTATTAGCTTTGTCAGAGAAATCACATTTGGGAAAATTCCTGCTTGTAGTATTCTATCTTGTGGGGAAGCTCATTTGCCAGCATGCTTTCCTTAATCTACTGGAAGACCCTAAAGATTTAAATTCAGATGAAAGTTTCTCCTTTATTTTAAGCTTCTTTCTACAAATTAAATTAAGTGACTTCAGAGCTATTCAGATGTTGTTTGAATGTGTGTGGGGATTTTTACACTTTTTAAAATTGTAAATGTAGGTACTCTATTTAGATTTGAATAAGGCTCAGCCTGTTAAAATCATTAGTTTTTTAAAATTATTTGCTGTCAGCTAATCTAACAATTCTCTACGAATAGGCATGAAACTGTTATTTCATATCGTGTCATAGTAATTGATCTATTACTCATGAACTTTGAACTGCACAGTCAGCATGAGGGGTACCACAGGGTCTCAGAATTGCATCCTGTGGACAGGTTATTGATCCAGCTGAAATGAGAAACTGCAGCCAGGGTGCAATCCCTCCCAAGCTTGTCAGGACTTTCAGAATGGCTTTTATGAAGAAATAAATAGCTACAAAGAATATGAAATAACTTTCTGGGTACTGTGCACACACCTAATAGCTCAATTGATTGCACTTTGGTTGAGATCAGAAAATGCTTAACGTTACAGAAATCATATTTTTCTAAGTAGAATCATACATAGTAGTCAACAAAATCCTTAGAAAGTGAAAAATCTGGCAGAAAATTTGAGTATGTTTTCTATATCTTTGTGTCCTATATCAAAACATTCTGGCATGTATTAACTTGCTATTTGGACTTAAACTTCACAGGGATTTTACACAAATTTTTAAATATAGTAATTTCTCACTTAGCTTATTTACAACTTCACCATTACCTAATTTTTGACCCATGGGAATTACATATTAAATTATGACAAAACACACAACCGTACCCAATTTTTAAAACTCCAAAATCTAACAGATGTCTGTTCACATCTTGTAAGCAGTTTTTCTTCAGATAGCTCACTGCTCTTGGATTTATGCAAATTAAGATATATATGCTATATATGCTATTAAATGCAAAAACCTACATGAAAAATGTGACAGTGACACTGTTTAATAAATAGTACTATTTCAGTTTATTTAAAATTAACCTATATATCTCTAGACCTCATTGTGAAGATGTAGACACAGAAGGAAGAGAATATAACTTCAAAAAAATACTAGGAAAATTTATATAAACATTTTTTCTCAGGACCCCTTTTTTCAGAATTTGAAGAAATTAAAAATCATTGCTGTTCTTTCATCATGTGGTAAACCTTCTGCTGTGTTTTTTCACTGCCTTTCTTCTAAACTTCTTGAGAGGAGGTAAACTATGCTTTCAAAGACTTTTAAAGAATAAATGCTGTCAAATAAAATTAGTTGCATTTTTCATAGCATGGCCATATAATAATTTTTTTTATAGCCGAAAGGCAAAAACAGCAATAAAAAATTTTCTAGAAAATCTGTGTTTGAGGTTTTAACTGACCTTTTTCAAATTATCAATACAGGTATTAAGTTCTGCGGGTTTTTTTTTTTTTTTTTTTTTTTGGAGACGGAGTCTCTCTCTGTCGCCCAGGCTGAAATGCAGTGGCCGGATCTCAGCTCACTGCAAGCTCCGCCTCCCGGGTTTACGCCATTCTCCTGCCTCAGCCTCCTGAGTAGCTGGGACTACAGGTGCCCGCCACCTCGCCCGGCTAGTTTTTTTTTTTTTTGTATTTTTTAGTAGAGACGGGGTTTCACCGTGTTAGCCAGGATGGTCTCGATCTCCTGACCTCGTGATCCGCCCGTCTCGGCCTCCCAAAGTGCTGGGATTACAGGCTTGAGCCACCGCGCCCGGCCAAGTTTTTTTTTTTTTTTTAATTTTGGTTCTAATTCAAAGTGATTTTAGATTTGAAATGTATTTTCCTCATGTGACCTTTTGTATGTTTTATAAGTTTTAATATAGGACAGTTAATAAGTATATATATTAATACCTCTCTTTGAACAGCATGTTTTAAAGGATATAAAATACATAATGAAATTAAGAGAAAATAAATAATATCAACTTTTTAAAAGCATCTACTTCATGAAAAGCTGTTTGGGGCCTAATTGTAAATTAATTAGTATTAATTTGGAATCTAACATAGAATTGACACTATGATAAGCCCTGATAATGCCAAATAAATAGTAAGCTTCGTATTTCAAAATTACCTGGTTTATACACTAGTAGAGCATGATAGTTACATGTGTACTTTAAGAAAGCAATGAAAGGCATAAATGCTGTAATGATTTTATGTACAATGAATGATGAGAACTTAAATGCAGTATTGAATATACCTGTAGTGTTTTTAAAAACTGTATAAGGCAGTGAAAATTAGGCCATGGCTTAAAGAATTAATAAAAATGTGGTCAGAATTTGTTTTTTGTTTTTTATGTCAGGGAAAGAAAAAAATATATTCTAGCCAGGTGATATAAACAATCTTAAAAGTTTCTTGAGGTAACACTTTCGGTAAAATATACTACAAACTTTGGGAAGTTTTAATTAATGACCTAATTTCATAATTATAATACAATCATTATGATTAACTTTCAATGTAATATGTGATCACGTCTTTTCTATATACAAACTGTAGAGAAAAAATTAGATTAAAACTCTAATGATTCAAGCTTTTGCTAAGTCTCTTTTCTTAACTATCTCAGTTTAGATAATGATAATTTGTGAGGGAAGATTTGATTTTGTTTGTGTGTTGGTGTTTTACATACAACTCTTAATGCACATGAAAAAGAGAAAATCTGAATTCAGGTGTATGGGTTTTAATCCAGTGTTTTTGCTTGCTGGGGCGGTGAGCCTATGCTAGTGACTTCATCTCTCTGACTCCTTTCTCTGCCCATTAAAATAGTGATAATAATTGTAACTCCTCCTAGTTGAGATGAAGCTGTTTGCACAATTCTTGTTACATGGCTATGTCAAGTCATCAATTACTATTCGGTTTTGTCATCATTACCTCCTTCATCATCATTATCATCATCACCACCGTGGCTATTTCCATGATGATTCCTTCAGAGAAAAACTGTTATGTTAATATTATGGAATTGTGAAAAAATTATTATGAAAAATAGCAAAGTCAACTTTATTTTTTCTTTTCCAGAAGACATCAGTTATGAAAGGATAAGGAGTCGGTTGTTTTCTCTTTTTTCAATGAAATTTTATTTTCACAGGGATATTTTATCCTAAATATGCTTTTCTTTTTTTCATTTATTCTTTAAACATTTTTAAATGTCAAATATCTTTCATCATTTAATAACTCATTTTGGAGACTGTTGCGTTATTGTTTCGACTTATTACACGACTATTTTGAACAAAGACCATCAACATTTTCTGCTACATTACCTCTAGGATTTAAAATCAGGGGAAGTTACAGAATAAAGTAACATTTCATTTTATTGGTAAGTGGCCACTATCCCTTCTATTTAACATCACTGAAACTGACTATTAAATTCAGGCACATGTCTTTCCTAAGGATAGTGTCTTTCCTAAAGGATTTGGGAGCTAGATTTGGATTGGGAGAAAGAACATTAAACTTGGTGCCAGAAGATATATTTTAAATCCTCAAATCTGTCTCTTACTAACTGTAGTATCAAATCAATCACTGAATGTCTTGAAGCTTTTTCTTTTCCTTGAAAAGAAATTGCAATGATAAATCCAACCATTTGTTTTTGTTGCAAAAATGAATTGAGATGAAATATTTTTCTGACTACTTTCTCATCTATAACTCCATGATATTATTAAATAAGATAGGTGTTTTATAATTAACACTGATGGAAAAATGCCTTTTGGTCGATTTCATGGAAGTATATATTTCCTAAGCAATAGAGACTTCTATTTCCTCAGCTTCAGAAACAACGGATGCAGAATGATTATGGAAAATGCCTATATCAATGGCTACTGCTTCCAAATAGATAACTGTGTGTTCGTGTGTATGCTGTTTAATGGCTTTCATCATCTGAATACTCTCTGTGTTTGTTATTAATTGCTGTTAAAAGTAAGCCCCACAGCTCTTTTGATTTAGCCTCTCTTGGGCTTAGGGACTGTGGTACAGTAGGACTCAGAACTGGCAGTTGTTCTCAGAATTCTTTGGCACTGAGAGCTTCTTTCATCTCTCCTCCCATCTGTAGCGGCTCACCTTCCACCTTTTCAGGCACTATGTAATTATCATGTCCTCAGACCACTTTTCTTTTCTCCATCAGCTTTGACAAGAAGATGGATCCTCCAGTTACAGAGTACATGTCATTGTTCATGAAGCACTTGCCCAACAGGAACTTAAATATTAATTGTGAAAAAACGGCATGGGGTAAGAATCTTTGATGAACTAAAATTACTGTTGTGCCATGATGTGAAGGGCCTTTAATTTTGCCATCTGGGTCGAATTGACAGAGAATGAGTAAGAATTGTAGCTTAGAGAATTGGTGAACTTTGCATGTGGACAATTAACTAAAAAAGAACAAGCCAGTTTGGAAAATTGTGGGTATCTCTGAAAATGAAGTGTCTGCCTACCTTCGTATTATGCAGTCATTTTTCCAATAGAGACACGTTTCTTGTAGTGAATGGTAGTTTGGGTTGTAGTCAAGATTGGTGTTGATGCATTTGGACCTAAGTAAAGATTTCAACTTCCTCTAGGAGCCATGGCTCTGGTCACAGGATCTCTCAGTATTTTCCAAACACTCTTCCATTTCCTACACTTCCTATTACAACAAGATAGCGTTTTGTTAGCTCTCTGGCAGAAAATGTAAATATCTCATCCATGTGATTTAGTAGCTCTTCATCTCTGATAGAAAATAATGTGAATAAATCACAAGTCTTTATATTGTTAAGTTAAAAAAGAATTGATTCTGGTTCATTCACGAATCAGTTTTTATTTCCACAAAAGCATGAAAGAAAATTGTATTGAGTTAAACCACTAGCTGTTTTGAAAATAATCCATTTACTAGAATAGTCAGAGAGTTATTATTTTCAAATGCCAATTTATCAGTTTTAATCTTTTAACTAAACTTGGCTTTTCTTCTTTCAAATTAAGTTGTTTGAACAAACAGCCTAAGTTTCCTGCATGTGGTGTTAAGTTTTACAGTTATCATGGAAAAATTATTTTAATGTAGATTTGTTTATTTGCAAAGCCAATAAAACACCTGTTTTCCTTATAAGCATAATCCACATAAAAGTGAATTTTTTTAAAATAAATTTTTGAGGTTTTTGACCATTAGTGTTAACAAAGAGATATTCAAAGTTTGTGTTC
This sequence comes from Macaca nemestrina, assembly GCF_043159975.1. Lineage (NCBI taxonomy): Eukaryota > Metazoa > Chordata > Mammalia > Primates > Cercopithecidae > Macaca > Macaca nemestrina. The sequence goes on from NC_092140.1 coordinate 9,417,293, forward strand.
CCTTTTTTCCCTTTTTCTGGACTTGAGGACTTTAAACATGAAAGGTATGTGTGGGAAAATGCTATACTAGATAGATTTTGTTGTATACTTGAAATTATATGCATTGACTGTTACAATTACCTTTAATTGCAAAAACTGCAATTACTTTTGCACCAACCTAGTAAAATTATGTGCCTTAGAAATCACTTAGTATAATCCTTTCTTTGTAAAGATAAAGCAGCTGTGACCCAGAAGGTATGCACCTCCCATCATTTGTATCATACCTGCCTCCAGAGCCTGCTCCCCTGACTTTAGCCTGACACTCAACATAGTACCACAGTTTGGGAAGAATTACACGTCCACAGCAACACATTACTTAGAACTTCAAGATCAAAAACAAGGGTATTCTGTGGACACAAATAATTATAGAGCAACTACTATATAAAAAGCTCAATTGAGAGCCTCCATATAAGGCTTAAAGGACACTAGAGGAATCAGTTGATTTTGAATATTGCAAATGTTAAAAAAGTGAAGAGAAAGGAAAACAAATTCCAAAGAGGAAATATTTTCATATTTCCAATTTGAAATATATTTTGATAGTAGGAAAACAACAGAAAATACTATCACTTTCAATAATTCTTTAGGAGGACTCACAGTATATGATTGAACACGTTTGGAACTGGCAAGTATCTCCGAAGCTAAATAATTTTTTACTCCTTATCTACCTCTTTTGGTAACTGCTTATATATGTCAGTAAAATATATGTTTCTGTAATCTTTTTTTGTTTTGTTTCGTCATTGTTGTTGTTGTTAAGATGGAGTTTCACTCTTCTTGCCCAAGCTGGAATGCAGTGGTGTGAGTCTTGGCTCACCACAACCTCCGCCTCCCAGGTTCAAGACATTCCCCTGCCTCAGCCTCCTGAGTAGCTGGGATTAGAGGCATGTGCCACCATGCCCGGCTGATTTTGTATTTTTAGTAGAGACATGGTTTCTCCAGGTTGGTCAGACTGGTCTCGAACTCCCAACCCCAGGTGATCTGCCTGCCTTGGCCTCCCAAACTGTAATCTATTTTATAAGCTCTGTGTTTCCACTCAACACTTGAGATGGTGTTGACATTGATTTTCAGAAGGAAAATAAGCTTTTGGGAGAACTATGCCATACATTGCTTCCTCCGCTTCCAGACCATCATCACGTGTTAAAAACTGTCATTTCAAAAATAATTAAAGGTATTCTAAATAGTTACAGGTTGCCTAAGAACTACACCAAAACTTACTGTCTTCCTATGACTTCAGAATATGCAAAACACACCCTTTCACAACATTACCCCACTTCAGACTGCAGAAGCATCAGAGTGCTGAATTTTCCCTACATATTGAACCAGTCACTGTGATCAAAATGGGCATGACAACCTCACTTGATCCTAATCACATGTCTTTAATTAGCATAATGTGCATCTTGGGAGAAAGAGATGCTTTGCTGTCTGTGGACGATGCTCCCAGTGCCCTGAACAACTTCAGAGTGAAGGCAATACATGGAGCTCACACACTAATGAATGCTTTTCCAGCCTCATTTTTGCTGGGTTTTTTAAAGTGTATTTCTTGTGAGCCAAACGCTGCTCCCCATGTGTCTTCTGTACACTACTATTAAGCAGTAATGAGATATTCCATGCACTGATATCAGCCTTCTATTTCTCTTCATGCCTGCCAAAACATTCTCTTTTAATCACACCCTAAACAGGTCTTTTCTGTCCTTTCTCTTATATAAATGTATTCCTGTTCCTGTGTTTTATTAACATCGCCAGTGCTGTCTCCTAGGTAAAAGATTAATTACTTGGCTGTGTTTCACAGAAATGGAGTAGCAACTAAATTACTGAGGCAATATATCAGAAAATCAGTTATTGTTACGTCACAGCAAAAACTCTTTAAAAGAGAAAATAAAGAAACATCTTCAATGTATTAACATGCCTATATGTCAGGACAAAGCACCTCAAGTCCTTTTAAAAATTGGATGGGTAAGCAAAAGAACATCAATAGGGCAATAACCAATGCCTACTTAATGCTGATAAATGGTTTCTGACTGTATTATTATGCCACCCCTTTAGTGAATATCTCTTTGATGCACATTAATTACATTTGGGTTAGCTGGTTAGCTATATTTCCATGAACCTCAATAACTAGTGAATGCTAGGGGAGATTCAAAACCTTACTTCTAATTAGTCATGATTGTGATTTGTAGTCTTTGAAGTTCTTTTTTCTCCAAAATACCTTTCCTGAGATGATGTTTTATTTTCTAACTTCTTTCAAAAAATTCAAACTCTCAAATTCATTATACAGTAAAGATTAACTGGAAAAGAGAAACACACCTTTTACATAAAACAGAACACTAGATAGCTGTATTTATTTCTAAACTACCAGATAATTATTTAGAATTCACTGAGTAATTCGTTTTCATTTTTAAAAATGTATTTAAAAGTGGACAGGATAGTAAGGCCTATTCCAGTTGACGCAGTCTAGGAAGGCCTCCTGGAAGAATTATCAAATGAACGTGATTTTGGAGGAAGTAGAGGAGGTAGGCCTGGGACCATGTGCGGAAGAGAATAGAAGTCAGAGATATAAGCCATTCACTCTGCTCACCCGACTTCTTTCCCTTACATTGCTTTTTATGTTTTCATGAATAACGGACACCAACACACATACGTACACACACTAACACGCACACACACTAACACGCACACACTCTTTCTCCTCTAACAAGGAAGCTCCATAAAGTGAGGTGCTTTGTTGGGTTCCCCACTATCTGTCCAGCACCAGAACCCAGGGCAATCAGAAAGAAAATGCTCCATACATAAATTTTTGAGTAAGTTCAATACCTGATTGCAGAAATGTATCATTCCTGAAAATTACAAAAATAATAGCCCTCCCCTCCTTTTTTGGCAACACTTGCCATTAAATGATTTGATATATTATGGTCTGTGGCTACACTGGTTTAAAAGGCTTTGAGAAGCAGACAAGGCAGGCAGGAAAATCCTCAACATGGACATCAGGGTATTGATTAACAACTGATGAGAGTAATAACATTGTTATGATTATAAAATTCATGATATTTAAACATTTTTGGAAAATATCAAAGTAAAAAGGGGAAAATCTAGTGATTAACATTTTTACTTGTACTACCTAGAAATACAGAGATAATTGCCTTGTGTTAAATTTTAGATTCGAATTTTTATTAGGATTCTAAAATAACCAGGGAGAGGCCAGGTGAGGTGGCTCACATCTGTAAAACCAACACACTGGGAAATAAAGGTGGGAGGATCACTTAAGCCCAGGAACTTGAGACCAGCCTGGGCCACATAGCAAGACTCTGTCTAAAATAAATAAATAAATAAAAAGTAAGAGAGTTTATAAAAATGCTTTGAACTTGTATTTAATTTTTATTTAAAACTGAACTCAAATTTTTCTCCAAAATATATTTAAATAATTTGTGGAAAGTTGTGTGGTTTCTATAAGTTCAAATAGTCAAGTTCTCAAATAATTTAAACTAAGGTGTTCGGTTACTAAATGTATGCAAGCTGCATCCACTCAGCCCAAAGCGTAAGTGAATACAAACAGAATAGCTCATTAATCCCCAGGTAAGGTGGAGTTAAACCTTGTAAATACAGTTTTAAATAGAAAAACACACACAGTCATAACTTTTTATAAAAGCATATCATTAACCACAAGAGAAAGAAAACAGGTTGGAATAATAAAAGCCTCAGCCAGGAAAGAGAGAAGATGCTCAACTCTTTCAGTAAACATGAGAATATAAATTAGGCCATTATTAGTTATTATTTTATACCCACTAGACTGGTAAAAATTGTGACTAAAGCAAATAGTAGTGAAGAAGTGGATCCACAGGTTATACATATACATATTGTCAGTGAGATTAAGAACTGACATGAAACTCTTCATCATACTCAGTTACTGTCCATACCTCTTTTTTCACAGCCATGCCACTTAGTTTATGTCATCAAGGGAAAATTTTTTGCATGTGACCAGAAACATTTAGAAGCTTTATAGCACAGCCAATAACGAAAACCTGGAAACATTTACTCTCTGATGAGAGTATGTTCATAAATTACAACCTATTCATGTGCTGGAATATTATTAGAGGGAAAGTCAGTTACATATATATGCAATAATATGGAGAAAACTGAGCCTTACCCTGTGAGGAAACCCAGGCATAGATGTCTTCATATAGTAAAATATATATATTTTTAATAAAACTCAAAAGCAACTATCACTAAAAAAAATACACATTGTGGACATAAATATATATACTAGAAACTTTAAACATAAAAGTACTGATGAACGTGCATTTGAAGGCACTGTTTCCTTCTGGGAGAAAGCAGAGGTAACAGGTTTGGGATGAACACTCGTGCTTATGTAGCCGGGTATTTTATTTTATTTTACTTTATTTTATTTTATTTTTTTAGACTAGTCTTGCTGTCACCCAGGCTGGAGGGCAGTGGCGCAATCTCGGCTCACTGCAAGCTCCGCCTCCTGGGTTCATGCCATTCTCCTGCTTCAGCCTCCCGAGTAGCTGGGACTACAGGTGCCCGCCACCACTCCTGGCTAATTTTTTGTATTTTTAGTAGAGACGGGGTTTCACTGTGTTAGCCAGGATGGTCTCGATCTCCTGACCTCGTGATCCGCCCACCTCGGCTTCCCAAAGTACTGGGCTCACAGGCGTGAGCCACTGCGCCCGGACGTTTCATGTTCTTTTAAGTTCCTGAGCTGTTAGCTATGTCTGTAAGGATTCATATTTTAATTAATGAGGGCCACGATGAACCATTAACAATAATTTTGAATCAAAGATTATGATGAATCCAATTTGGTGCACCTAACAGCCACATTGAAAATAAATATAGAGATAACAACAATAACAATAAAACTAGAGAATGTTCACAGAAACAGGACTCATCCCTGTAACTTTATTAGCATTTCCATATTCTGGTCTCTCTCTCTCTTTCTTTTACTATCTCTTTCTCTCTTCCACTTCTCATCCTACATCCCAGCTACTATTTGGACCCTGTGAAACTTACTGTCAGTTTTTCTCCAATTACCTCATTCCACAAATAATATAATACTGTCTTCCAAATACTTTTTCAATCAAGCTGCTGCATTCATTGAGTGCAGAGGTCAACAGAAATACTGACCAGCAAATGACAGAGTGTTGCATTTCAAGTGTAAGGGGCTTGAATTTGAGGAAAATGTTTATGTTCATTTATTGTTTTTCAACCTAAGATCTATTGTGCTGAAAACATGCCAAGCAATCAGCTAGCCAGGAAGATTTTTATTTCAACAATATCTTTAATCACATGTAAAACAGGATAGAGTGAATTCACCGAGATATAAGCAGATGTCAGAACCTAGCTTCATCCTAAAGTTACTAGGATTCATTTTTGGAGGTACCAGGAATATTATACTAATAACTTGCCATTAAGCCAGGAGGGCCACTCGTGCTATTCTCATTAATAAAAATTAAGGGTTGTAGGAAACATATTAAGTTCATCATTATACTTCATTTCCATTAGATGCTTGCTCTGAAATTTTCAGCTTATTTTTTGAAAAAGTGTTTTTGCTTGATTTTAAAAGAATATTGGAAGAAATGTGGTGGGATTTGTTTTTACTTCAAGGTAAACAGAAATGTTCAATATTGGTTCATGTCTAAAGCACATACCATAATTTAAATCAAAGTGACAGAATAATAAATTCCAGCAGTAAGTATGACAGAATACTTATGGCAGTGGTCTGCGTGAATTCTTATTGCTGTGGTTTGAATGTGTCCCCTCTAAAATGCAGGTGTTGTCAATGTGATAGTATTAAGAGGTAGAATGTTCAAGAGGTAATTGGGTCATGGGGGCTCCTCCCTCCTGAATGGGATCAGTTGCCCTTATAAAAGAGGTTTCCTGCAGCCTTTAGCTCACTGACTTTTCACTTGCTATCTTAGGACACAGCATTTCTCCCATTGAAAGACGCAGCATCAAAGCACCATGTTAAAAGCCAAGACCAGCCCTCACCAGGCAGTGAAATCTGCCAGTGCCTTCATCTAGGACTTCCCCACCTCCAGAACTGAGATAAAATAAATTTCTGTCCTTTAAAAATTACTGACTCTCAGGTGTCCTGTTATAGCAGCACAAAATGGACTTTTTTTTAAGGAGAGAAAACCAAAAGTGTGGCCCAAGCTGCATTTTACAAGAATATTAGTGAACTGAAGAAAGCCAGGTGCTGTTTGTCAACACAACGAGAGACTGACCAGGAAGTCATTTCAGAGACCTTCTAGTCTACCATGCCCATCATAGGCCGAGAGTGCTAGGCCTTGCAGAAAGCCTGAGGAAGGCCATTTTTACTGGATTCTTGGGGCAGGCCTGCCCCTGAAACTGCAGATCTGTAGAGACACCAGCATGCAACCCTAGATTGGGCAATCCCCAAACACCTGACTCAAACCAGGGATAGCTGCTGTGTGTATGGTTCCCAGCAAAGCCATGTCATGTGAAGTAATTCTACAAACCTCATTTGGAAACCTAGTCTGTTTCTCTGGGCGGGAGAGAAATCCTGAGCCTGGGGGATCTGAGGAAGGAGCGTCTTCATGTACCCCACACAGGGTCATGTGACTCACCAAGGCAGGGCACTAACATCAAACCCAGTCTTCCATCAGTGGATAATGAAAGGCAGTTGAGACTCTTTGCAGTGATTTGTAGTTTTGAAATTTACTTACAACCACTTAAGAACATTTAGATCAGGATTATCAATCAGTAAGTGCATATTTGGAAGAGATTTGCATGTAAGCCATATAAAAATAAACGGAATTAAAAGCAAGCTGAATCATTTCATGTTTTGTCTTAATGATAATCTTTTGCTTCGCTTGATTTTTTTTTCTTACATACTCATTCTTTGATCCTTTGGATTTATTTTCAGGCACTGGCATGAACCTGGTAAGCATTATAAATTTTAAAATGCCAGATTTTATCCAATATGAGATGTACACATTTTCACATTTTAATATGTGTGAACTCAGAATGTGTCTTACAATTGTCATCAGTAAGCAAAAGGAAGGATGTATTTCTTCTTGGCCTAGAAAGCCATAGGTCAGAGTTTGTTAGAGTGTCTTCATTTTTAAAAGAGTTGTATATTTTTTGTTCTACATTACGATATTTGTCAATTAAAATACATTCAAAAAATCATACTATGAGTTAGCGTTAAAACAGTAAGTTATTGGTTCTATAGAAGAGCATGGAACTCAAGCAGCAAGAATTAAATTTAATATCAGTGAAGGAAATATTTGTCACTGGAGGAATGATTACAATTTCATATTTTCTTCCAAAGTAGCAAGAAAGTGCTTTATGAGTCCTAAGGAAGATATCCATAGGTTGATAAAACTCTTCTGCACCTTGCTTGAGTTAGTATTGCAAATAGCACAGCAAACAATGGAATTGATGTCAAGATAAACTTTCAAATAGCTCGATAGATGAAAAAACGTAAAGCCATGAGAATCTGGTGTAAAAAATTTTTGCGTCAAAAAGGACTATTGTTGTTGTGTCAGACATCAATTTATTAGTCTGCTGATAATGCTGCATCCCCAACTGTCTTGAAGGTAGACGCTATGATGTTGTGTGTAAAAATATATGGCACTGATATTTCTGAGTAGCAAGGTGATTTGGGAGACTTGAGCTCAACATGAAGTTCACATCATAACTTAAACTTATTTCACTTATTTTCTTCTTTTGTATGCACAAGAGGAATACAAAAAAAATCTATGTCTACATTCTAAGGAAGCTTTTTTTTTTTTTTTTTTTTTTTTTTTTGAGATGGAGTTTCGCTCTTGTTGCACAGGCTGGAGTGCAATGGCAAGATCTCGGCTCATCGTAACCTCTGCCTCCCAGGTTTGAACGATTCTACTGCTTCAGCCTCCCAAGTAGCTGGGATTACAGGCATTTGCCACGAAACCTGGCTAATTTTGTACTTTTAGTAGAGATGGGTTTTCTCCATGTTGGTCAGGCTGGTATCGAACTCCCAACCTCAGGTGATTTGTCCCCCCCTCGGTCACCCAAAGTGTTGGGGTTACAGGCATGAGCCACCACACCTGGTCACTAAGAAAGCTTTTTTATTAAATATAAATACTCTATGTGATACCATATATATACACATACATATATATACACACACGTGTATATATATTTATATGCATTTATATACGCATTTATATATAAAATATATGTACTTATAAATATATATTCATTTATATACATATATGCATTATACATATATGCATTATGTACATATATGCATTCATTATATATAAATGCATATATAGGGAAACATTGTACATACAATTTAACATCATAAGTCACATAATGTTTTCCTACATAGGGAAACATTATATTATGTGACTTACGATGTCAAATAACTATAGCTATATGTGGAAACCATTTATTTTAGAGTTTAAGACAGACTGACCCAGATCTATTTTTAGGGAAGCGCCCAGGGAGAACTTAGCTGAGGAAGTGACAGTTGAAATAGCAGTAGAAGAGTGGATGGAAACCAAAGATAAGTAGTGGAAAAGCATTCTGGGCAAAAGGAACAGAATGTAGGACAGCCCTGAGGAAAGGTAAGTGCCCCGAGTCTGAAGTAGCAAAATTAAACTAAGGTGATGATGGAGGTCTTGTCAGAGACTTGATCATACTAGCCCTGAAAGTTATGCTAAGAACTTTACTATTACTATTCCATAATCAATGAACTTGTATGTGAGCTATCACATGATTAAATTTGGGTTAATAGATCACATTGTGAAGAAGAGATGAGGGTTGTCAACAAAAGATACGGTAGGAACCTTCTAGAGGCAAGCATTGGTATTGTAAGCAATAGATGGTTGGGAGCCTAAATCAGGGGATTTGGTCACAGATTTGGAAAGAAGTGGACGCATTTAAAGATATAGTGGAGGAAAATCAACAAAAGGTAATAATAAAGGCAGAGAGGTAGAAGGAGGTGTCAGGAATGATTCAGAGGTTACTGGCTTTGATCATTGAGAGAGGAAGCACTGCAGAAGGCTCAGATGTGAGAAAAGACGAATGAGTCAATTTGGGATTTATTTGTTTTAGACTTTATAGTAATGGCAAATGAACATTTGATGGAGCGGACTGTAGTTCAAATATAAGGTCTTGTACTGAAATCGTGCAAAACACTGGACTTGTGTATATTTAAAGCTGCCCAGACCCTATAATTCTAGTAATTGCCTTCCTAGGTATCTGTATTCAAAGAGTTTACGTGCATGTGAATTGGAATGTTGTACAGAAACATTTATAATGGCATGGCTCCTAATAAGCAAATATTGGAAACTATTTAAATGGTCATCCACAAAATTGTTGTGCATTCATGAAATGCATAGTATACATTAATTAAAATAAATGAACTACAGCTATTGTGCTCTAAATCTAGAGCTGAGCTACATACATCTGTATTAATCTGTTCTCACATTGTTATAAAGAACTACCTGAGACTGGGTAAATGACAAAGAAAAGAGGTTTAATTGGCTCATGGTCTGCAGGCTGAACCAGAAGCATGGCTAGAAAGCCTTCGGGAAACTTACAGTGGTAGACAAAAGTGAAGGGGAAGCAGACACATCTGCCCATGGCAGAGCAGGAGAGAGAAAGAGAGAGAGCAAAGGAAGACGTGCTACACACTGAAACAACCAGATCTTGAGAGAACTCACTATCTCCAAAACAGCAACAGGACATCCACCCACATGATCCAATCCCCTTCCACCAGGCCCCTCCTGCGACACTGAGGATCACAATATCACATGAGATTTGGGTGGGGACACAGACCCAAGCCATACCAACATCTCTATAAAATATACTTCATTTATAGATCAGCCATCTGGGCATTCACTCTTTAAGAATTCATTAAACTGAACGTTCATTTTTTAAATAATTTTATATATATTTTACATTTAATTATATGATATGTATTAATTAAAATATATATAAACATAAATGTATATGAACACAAATACAAATGCATATGCATATTTATATAAAATAACAAGGTATAAAATGATGGTCCTAGAATTATATGAAGTAAATTTTTAAAAGCTTCTTATCAGCACAAAACATACCTTAAACAAGAGAAATGACATAAAATGATGTTGGATAAGAAGATTCTCAACATTGTGAAATAATTCTCCCTTAGTTAATTTATAAATTTAACAATATCCTGATTAAAATATCAAGAGAAATTATTTTTAACTGTTTGATTTTTAAGTTTAAATAGAAGAAAATAAACAAATAATAACACCAAGGGAAACTCTAGGAAAAAAAGAATAGTAAGTAGTCACTACAACTAGCCTAAACGGAAACATACTGTATAAAATAAAAAACATAAAATGTTGTGATTCTTGTATAGTAAAGTAATGGAATAGTAGGAGAAAGACCATACTAGCAGTCCAGAGACAGACCTAAATAAACAAAGGAATTCGTATTCGTTGGGGTATCAAATGCATATTTTAGAAGCTAATAATATTTGACAATTGGTTTAAAATAGTGCACACAGCATTGTTTAGCTTTCTGCTAAAATAATAAATTTGCATCCATATTTCCTGCTATAATCAAAGATGATTGTTAGTGGATCAAAACTTTTAAATGTTAAAAATAAAATCATCAAAGTACTACCTATGTGAATTATTATAAGCATTTAAAATAAGAAAGGCTTTTCTCCTGTGATTCAACCAAGGAGTCAGGAGATAAAGATTAAAGTTTATTCATCTCATATTCATGTCAAAAGACCAATTTCCCTGAAATGTGTATAGCTATTGTAAATGTACAATAAAAGATTGACCACTCAATAGAATAAGTAGTAAATGTTGCTGATTCGCAAACAAACAAAAACAACAGAAACCCTCTGAAGTATCTGAAGAGAGCACCAGGCATGCTCATAAGAAAAACACACATTAAAACCACACAGAGACACAATTTTACCTATCACATTGGCAAAAACATAAAAATTTAATAACGTAGTGTCTTGAAGCCAGCAATTGCCTATATTATATCCCCACAGAGGCAGTTTGGCAATTATCTGTGAAAAATATGGTACATGCATGTAACTCTTATCTAGCAATTAAAATTCTAGAAATTAAACAATTATGTGGAAATAGGTGCCAGTATTTTCACCGAAACATTTGCTTTTGCTGCAGCAAAAGAGTGAAAACAGACTATAATGCCAGAGCAGATTCATCAAATTATGGTAAAAAAAAAATTCAAATATTAATAGATAATATTGTCAAGATGGAAAGGGCTTATAAGTTTTAAGTGAAGGAGTGGTACATAACATTGATTTGTTTATTTGTGTTTGTATTTTGGGTCTGATAATTATGTTGAATGGAAAAAGACATTCTATTGTATCTGTTTTTAAATATTGTTTGATATTTGCCCCATCTGAACGTATTATTCATTCAACCAAAAGTGTTAAAGGTGGCTGTCTACAAGCTGGGAAGAGAACCCTCACTAGGAACAGAACTGGCCAGCATCTTAATCTTGGACTTGTAGCCTCCAGAACTGGGAGAATATGTATTTCTGTTATTTAAGTCACACAGTCTGATATTTTGTTATGGCAGTCAAAGCTAAGACAAATCGCTCTCTTGGTAAGAAAATTTTGAAAATGCTAAGTTAAAGTTAAAAAGATGATAAAGAATGTGTGTGTGTGTGCGTGTAATATGATGATAATGATGATGATGATGATGACGATGATGTATCTTTTCAGAGATATCCAGTAGGAGCTGAACAGTTTGAAATTTTTTCGACAATAATGTTAACATCACAGCTCACCAGAATATATATTATTATCTACTTCAGTGAGGGTTCTGGGAAATACGCTTTGAGAAACAGTGTTCTACTGTCTCTGGAAGGTAAGTAAGGCAGTGTGGTACAATGGTATTCCCAAGTGATTGCATGTTAAAAGAACACGGTTCTGGTTCTGACATAAAAGTTTAGCCTGGTAAGCAAGGACATTTCAATCATCCAGTTCTCAATTTACTTAACTGTTGCTAATAGGCTATCTTGCACAAGAAGACCTTCCAAAATAATGATAGTAAAATACTGTAAAATGCACGTAATTGTGAATTTTAAAACTCCACATTGTGCATATATTCATAGTCTTACTTAAATATAGTGTCTACATTTTTACTGAAAATTCTGTAACATAGAGTTCATATTTCTAATGCTGTTTTTCCTGGGTTGAAATAATTACATTATCCCTACTAAAGTACAGGATCTGTTTCCTGACATCTCTGTCCTGAGAGAATAGAGGTGCCTGGGGGTTTAGTATGTGCTTTCTCAACCATTTATTCTATCTCTTTGATCAGACAAATGAATAAACTTCATAGTTGAAACAATGATGTTGTTGTCTAAATTTTAAGGCCAAAAAAGTCCACAGTTTCTCACGAGAAACTAAATATAGAAAGGCCTTTTGTTAATTAATTTACAAAGGTCATGCCATAATAATTTATAAGTAAGTTGTTAACTTCCAAAGAGCAAACTGGACATTGCAAGTACTGATTCTATTTCTTTCTTCAGAAGTTATAAAATACACATGCTACAAGCAGACCATGTAAAGTATGCCACTTTCACAGTACCTAAGAGAAAAATGCCCAACTCTCTCTCTCCATCAATAAAGTGATGTCAAAACTGAAGATCCACTCTTCATTTTTTTAAAATGGGAGAATATTAAGTATCACATTTTAAATATAAATTTTGGCACATTGTAAAAGTCTAAGAACTGCTTCCAATCTGTTATATTAAAAGAAGGTTTCATGGTTTATTTGGGTCTCTAAGTATAATAGGAGGTCACAGACTTTTCATCTCCTGTTTCCTCATTAACTTCATATTTACTGAGGCTAATTAGAAATTCATAATTATTCAAATAACCACCATCCAGTGTCAATTACTGCTAATATTTTAATACATTGTATCAAATACACATTATGTATGTATAAGGACACACTGGTATACTTACATATGTATACTTCTAAAATATGGATATTCTTTTTATATCATATTAGAACACTACAGATAAAGATAATACCTTTGACCATAAACTCCATTTCAAATACTTCTTCCATCTCCAACTATGATATATTTGTTGTTTCCCTTCTGACACATTTCCTATTGCTTATCTGGTTACTCTCATCATATTGTCTTCTGTGCATTGAAATTACTTCGCATATTTCCATTAGCTGGTCTTCCTCATGTGTTCGATAATAGTTGACATTTTCTTTAAAGAATTTTATTCAGGCAAGTTCTGGGATCTAACAGAAGCATTAAAGGGTTATCTTAAGCATCTTCTCCACTGTCTTCTAAAACTTTGACTCTAAGAGTTCTTTTACAGGTTCTTGAGTTCCTGGCCTCCTTTCCACAGGCCCTATTGTTTTGGTTGAGAGCCTGTGTATGCACCATGTTTAAGTTCTAGACCTTAATCACTCATAGGCTGCTAAAGATACCAGATATGGAAGCATATGTTTGGTCAATGGAGGTTTTTCTTTCACTTTTTGAAAAGTGTGAGTATGTAATTTTATTATTAGTCTTAATGTTGCCATTATTCAATTATTTTATACATTTAATTATAATTGAATTCACCATCTTGTATCAGAGATCTCTCATTTAAATGTCAGTAATGATATTTAAAATGTTTCATAATGGATAATTAAATATATCCTCTATTCTCTTTTTCTATATTATTATTATCACCCTTAGAACTCCAATTATTCTTATTCTTAAATCAATTTAACCACAGGCACAAACTTTGAGTTATTCTTGCTCTTAGAGGGTTAGTAGACAATGCACTTGTTATTTTAAAATTGTGATCATTGAATTTAATCACGTTAAAATTAGTAGCGTTGTTGAGTATTTCTTTAAATGTTCATGCATTTCAGCTTTCAAGGGAGCCTAATGTGAAGAGTACAGGAGCATATGTGTGATTTTAGCTGCTGGAATGAATGTAACCAAATTAGAAAATCAACTTCATTTTCAAATATCTCTTAGGCAATCAGAGTAAGGAGAAGTTTTATTTTGAAACTTCATCAAAATCTAGTAGCACAAAGTTATAAGCACATGTGTTGAAAAAGAGTTCACACATGAGTAGGATGAAAAAAAGCACAACTGTAAGTGACTTTAGAGGGGACATAAAACTGGAAAAACGGACTGAATATGACACTCTGCACTGTCTGTCAGAGGTCACAGAAAGTTAAGAGATAGAGGAAGGGGCCAGGGATCAATTAGAAGATCACAGGTCATTAAACCTGTGCTCTGAGCATTTCATCTCTACTGGAAAACATATTTAGTTATTATGTCTGACCTTGAGGTGACAGTGTGTCAATTATTTCCATGCATCCATTTTATAAAGTTGCTTGTGACTGACTATATAAAATAAAAGTTTAGATTTTCAAACCATGAATTCATAATTTTTTCCTTCAATAAGTTATAAAAATTGTGAAAGGTTAAACATGTGGTTCCACTTGAGATTAAATAAATGAAAATCCCATATTTAGAATCAACTTGGTACAATTTAGCATCCTCATTCAAGAAGAAATACCATACAGATTAATGTCCATTATGAGCCCTGTCTAAAAGTTGTCACTGCATTATGTTTTATATTGTGTGGTGATGTTACACATTTTAAAATAGGAAATGCTTATTCAATAGAAATTGAGGATCCCTTTTAGTCGTTAATAACTGATTAACTTATTTTATTCATTGAAGCCATCTGGATTTTCAGATGTCTGTTGTTATTATGGAATTCCTTGTGCAAAAGAAAACAAAAAAAAAAAAAAACAAAGTTCATAGAGCAAATAGCCAAATAGCAAATTAAATGTCCTCTATGTATAAAGGTGCTGGACAATTTATGCCTTAGGAAACCCTGTGATTACAACTGATAGAAGTTTTAAAAATAACCAGACTTTAATAGACTAATTGTGAAAGATTAGCCCATTTATCTGAGCTTGTTAAACACTGCAGTAGACTGGAACCAATTAAATAAATAACTCAAATTCTATATTATTAACTTCAAAAGTCCCCAGTTCCCATCATTGTAGTGCTATGATAGGTTTTTTTTTTTTTTTTTTTTTTTTTTGTAACGCATAATTCTTTTCACCCACAGAGGGAAGTGTAATTTGGCACATTTGGATTCAGTCAATATATATCAGGCTAAATATAGTCAACTGAATGTACCATGTTAGCCCTATAGAGAAAAATATCAGTTTTGTCCTTTAAGTACAAGTGCACTCAGATAAACAGGTACATCAATGTTTTTAATTAACTGTGTTCATAGACATGAAATCTCTTTCTAGATCTTAAAGATGATCTTCTGTTGAACTATGTACCAAATCTCACCCCCACAAAATCCAATATCGATTCAAAAGTTTTATGATGCTACAGAAATAAAAACATTAGAGTATCAGAGACTGATATCTATCTACCACTATCTTAGCATATAAGTATTTGACAGAAATGTGATGTGTATGTCTTAATATTCACAGTTGCCTAAACAGGTATATAAACTTCACTTGCTTTATCTCAAAATTAAATAGGGATTGAGAGGTTAAGTTCCCTATTTAACTTTGTTCTGTCTAGGTTAAATCAAAAAACACTATAAGTAAATGTAATACATTAAAATGAGTAGCCTAAATAAAACAATATCCAAGAGAAAAATATTTGTTGTTTCTTTCAGTGGCTTTATTGGAAATTAAATACTAATTCAATACTCTTTTACAGGTGACTAAATATAATACAAACGTTCCCAGTAATGAGTTGGAAGGCAGATCATTTGTCGCCTAGATTTACTTTTCAAGAGTTGGCACTTCACTGTTCTCTCTCTCATCTCTCCTCCATCTATCTATCATGTATCTAACTGTCTTCTATCTATGTATCTACCTACCCATCCATCCATTCATCCATCCATTATCTATCTATCTCACAAACATGGGTTGCTTAGCTGCATTTCCACAAGCTATTGAATATGATAATAAAGATATGCTATTTTAAATTATTTTTCCTAGGAATGGTTTGCAGATCAGAAAGTAAAAATCATAATTAATAATTAGAATAATTTGGGGACAATGTAGCTGAAAGCCTGGGAACTTTCTGATACTTCCTGCACCTCTATTTATCAACATAATTGAGATTCCAAGTCAAATTGTAATAATATTGATTTATGTCTATCCATGTATCAGAGACCAAAATGGACTCACTGAAAATTGCATAAAGGACCCTGTATCATTTCATATAGAAAAGTTTGTTTTCAGAAAAAGCAAAGAAAAAAGAATGCCAAATTTTCCTTTTGGCCAAGACTAATGAATTCCTAGAGTACTCAAGGAAACCATCAGGGCTCTGAAGCCTCAAGTCCTATTCCTAAAAAATTTCATAAACAGGTAAATTTCTCCATCCTCCTGGAAGCAGGTAAAATGATGCTTCCCTAGAGACCTACTAAAATCTGTATCTGGCTTGCAACATTTTTATTATCCCAAGTGCTAGGCTCCAAGCGGAAGTGGAATAACATTTGAGGATGAAGAAGTGAGAGAATTTTAATATGTTGGCCAATGATCTAATATTTTATCATTAAAAAATAACAATCTCATGCATTGGCAACTTTGAGGGAAAAAATTGAAAATACGTTTGTTTGTCAAACGGAGGGTGATTGTCTTCTTTTGCAAGATTACACGAGAAGAAGAAAATGGGATTACAAGAAAGAAAGGTAAACATTTGGGGAAAAGAATTTATTTAGAAAGCACCACTTGTTAAAAAGAAGATGAGTTTATAGGGTGAGAACTATTGGGCAGCTTGGACAGACCTCTTAAAGCCATGCCCACACTACTTTTGCTAATGTCCTGATGTTTGCTTTGACAAGAAAAGCAGTGATACTAAATCAGAGCCTCTGTACCAGCCCATTTATCACAGAGCATAGACTCGTAGTATTATATACTTCCTGTTTTTCTAATCAACCCTGCTCACCTTGTAGAGAGTGCATTCCAGACATGGGAGGAAGAAAGCGAAGTGGCTTATTCACCATCATTGGTGGTAGAAGCTCCATGAAAAACACATGAGTTTTCAGTCTAGTGTATAAACTGTGTTAAAGATTTGTTTTTATTACAATTAGAAGTATTGTTTTTAGGCAATTTCTGTTGCATTATCGAACCAGGCATTGTGAGATAAACCACTGGGAAAATGTCTTATAAATTTAACAATTCACACTATAAAATCTGCCTTATGTTAATTTAATAGCTTTTTTATTTCCCTCTGAGACCATGAGTCTGTATTTAGAATTTGGTGCTAAATTTGTTAGTGGATACTTTAATCTGTGTTCTATATTTAGTTTCTAATCAACTTTCTTGTAAATAGGTCAGTTCTCATCATTTTTGCTCCCTGTAATTGGAGAATGCTTAGCAAAACTCCCAACAAACCTTGTTTTAATTTGCAGTTGTCTCATTTTTTGATACAGAGTTTCAAGGCTAGTGTTAGCCTTTCCTGCATGGCTCTGACTTTGTAACAATGGCTTTCAGTTCTTCATAATAGAAAGATGCTTGCTTTAATATGATGCATCCTCAGTGATCCAAAGACTATCTTTCCTTTCATTCTAAGTATCCTGTGGCTGTCACTGGCTTTTGGTTCTGTAAAATAAATTCACTTTCAATCTGAATACTTAATGACAATGAGGTTCTCATACTATGAGATTCCTAACAATTTTTTGAGCTTTTAAAGTATTCTAACAAGTTTTTTTTTTCTTACTGAGAAGTAAACAACATAATACATATTTCTACTGGAAGGCAAAGTTATTTCATAATTATGTGCTTATAAATATAAAATTGTCATATAAATGAGTGTTTAAACATTAACATATACCTAATTATCTGTATTATCAATTCTGTGTTAAATGAACATAAGATACATGTAATGTTATCTGATTTGCATTATATAGAAGATGATATTATAATAACTTTTCATATTTACTTGTTAACTTTAGAATAAAGTGTTTTTCTACTTAGTGCAGTATCCTTGAGTTTAGACTATTACTATTTATAAGAAACTTATTTCTTATGATTAGTACCACGGTAGTATTAAATATAAGTGAATCTTATTTTTTCTTCCCTTATATTTACTATCCCCACCAATGTTCATCATTCAATTATTTGGGCTCTACATCAAAAACTGTACTCTGTTAAGTTTTAAACCCACTTTCAGGGAGACTTTGAGGAAATATTTAATCACTGAAATCCTCTGAATTCAATTTCCCATCTATGAAATGTGCACACTAATTCACACTAAAATTTTAATAAGATTAAATATAATAACTTCTATAAAATTGAATGTGCATTGCAAAGGTAGAAGTTATTATTCTGCTTTGGATGTTTTCTTACTGGTGAGTGGATTACAGAGTTATTGGAACACAAGTATCTCCCTCTGAATTCCTGGATTTCTTCTGGTAGATAATTCTTACAAGTGCAATACTAATGTTTCTATTGATATTTCCTTGTGTCACTATTCTTTCCAAAAATATCTTGTCACTTTTGAAGCCAGAACTCTTCTTTAAGAGTATTCAAAACCACCTGATGAAATTGTTTGGAAGATTGTTGCTCAAATTCACAAGTTTACTGAAACCCAAATGTGTATTTAAGAGAAAGAAGATAAACTAATTTTTTATGGAAAACTATAAAAATCATTGTCTTATATCTGTTCACTTCCTCTAGTGACTTAAGTAAGATAATAGAATACTGAAGTATCAGCAGGGCAGAAAATATCTGAGATAGAAGCTGGAGAGATGAACATAGCAATTATACGATAGTATATTAATTTACTAAGTTAAATTAATATACTACATGATATCTATCTATGTATCTATCATCTATCTATCATCTATCTATCCATCCATCCAAATAAGAAGTCCTAAATGTTATAAAAGCAGAGCTCATTATTCAGTTTATTATTAAGTTTATTATTAAGCTTAGCTAACACCGGTTGTCATGAATTGTTTAAACTTACAAACCTTTGAGATAAATACCTGACATGGCAGAAGAAATTAAAAGTGTCATAGTAACATTCAAGAAGAATTTTGATAAAAATAACGACATTAGCTACTAATTATTTTCTCCTCAGGCATTGTTCTAATATATTTTATCTGTCTCTCACAAGTCTAAGAAGTCATTATCTGCATTTTATAAGTGAGGAAACTGAGGTATAAAAAACTTCAATACATTTCTCAAGGTCACAAAGTTGTTGATTTATCGCTTAATCCACAGAAGAATTTAGACCACTCATGCATCATTATTTCTTTCTAAATTATTTCATTATTCTTTAAGATTTTCTATAACAGACTATAGAAGTAACTGGACCAAGTTCCTTCAACTTCACTTAGTTGTATAAAATAGAAGCCCAAATAAATAAGCCAGTATCAGACTGTAATGACAAAATCCTGTTAAAAGAAATGCAACTTCTTAAGAGGGAACAAGTGCTTGAGTGAAATGTATTTTATGTTTTAGCATATCAAGAGAAAACTATAGTTTTAAAATACCAGATAGTTTAAAAATACCAGATAGTTTAAAAATACCAGATAGTTTAAAAATACCAGATAGTTTAAAAATACCAGATAGTTTAAAAATACCAGATAGTTTAAAAATACCAGATAGTTTAAAAATACCAGATAGTTTAGTTCATTATGTCCATCCTTTTTCAAGAAAATCGGTCAACAGATCTGAAGTGGGAGAAATTCCTCGACAAGAAAATAATTATTCTTGTTAAAGTTTCCTTTCAATTGCTATGTCTGACATCTTCAGAAGATAACATTTATAATGAAGGAATTAGAGTATTATAAAATTTTGGAGCAGATAATTTTCTAAGGCAGAAAGATAACAAGAAAATTATAATCAGAATTGCGATCATTATTAAAATCATTAGTGGAATAGTTCTGGGTAATTTTTTAAAAATGAAAGAATGGTCAGTGGGAATCTACATACAAAAATGTCTACTATTTTTCTCAGATGCATATATCATAAAATGTATGAAAAGCATTTCAGCACTATCAGGCTAAAACAGATCGGAAACAGAAAATTATCACAAGGTCTACAGTCAAAATGTGAGGTATACATACACTGACACATTTTCCTTAAATGCTTAAAAACAATCCTGGTTCTTCAGATGGTTACTGATGGGAATAACGTTTTCTCAGCTTTCACCTCAGTGACAGCGGCTAATTGCTTCCAAGTTTCCCTTTCTTGAGACAGCATTTTTTTTCATTTCTTATTTATTCTTCAGGCATATTCTGCAAATTTATCCATTTTTCTACAAACTGAAAATTACTCTGTTGCTTTGTTTTCCTACAAAAATATGAGGCTACTATAAACTCTATTCTCACCTTGCTTTCCACACTCCTAATATGCAATGAAGATCATTCTATCTCAGTACACACAAAGCAGGCCACTTTTTTTTCTAACGGCTGAATATAGTTGTGTAGATACATCATGATTTAAATAACCAGTCAGAAGTGGAAAATTATTTAGATGTTTCCAATCTTCTACTGTTTAAAATAAACCATAGCCATGAGTGACTTTGTATACAATTATTTAGCAAATGTGGAAATATATTTGTAGGATAAATATATATAAAGAAAAAAAATCCCTAAGTCTAAGATTATGTGCATTTTAAACATACATATGTAAATGATGTAGATAAACTATATATGTAAATGTTTATGTAAATTTCCTCTGTAGCTATGCCAGCATACCAGCCCATCAGTAATGTATGAGAATGCCTCACATATTACAATAAAAGGTAGCTCTATTTTGTTTTTCATTTAGCAAATCTTTGCCAAATTTTTATATTTATGTTACTATGAATGAAATACAACATATTTGCATATAATTAAAGACTATTTTCTGAAAACTTTCTAGTCATATTTTTTGTTAATTTTCCTTTGCACTTTAATTCCAATGGATCTGTAGAAACTGTATACACAGAACCTTCCCTTTTTAATGTAATATGAATTGCAAATTCAGTCTCACTTTCGAAAGCTGAAATTAGTCCACGTTTTTCACTTCTCTTGGTTGGTCTTATACATAGAAACTCTGCCCTCCCTGCTTCAGGAGAGCATGTACTTCATTGCCCTTTGACTTTGTCCTTGTCAACATGACTCATTTTGGCCAAAGATGAGTTAGTAGATGTGACAGTAGTGAAGAACTAAAATTTGTTTAAAAGATTATTCTAAAATACTGGTCTTTTGTGATCCACAATTAGAAGAGGTTTCTTCTAATCACCATCGCCATTGTCCTCCTCCTGTGGTCCCTATAGTAAACGTATGGAGAGACCTTAGCCCAACCACAGCCAGAATCCAAGCCCAGCTGGTCTGCAGGCTCCAACAGAGCCACCCAGCAGAACCCCATCTGGATTAGGTCATCCAGATTCAACCAGAAGACACATGTGCATGTGGAGCAATTCTTCTCCAGTAGGCATGCAGTATGCCTGAGAGACTGGGCATTAAATGGTCAACTGTCCCCAGCTGTCATGCTTTTAAACAATTGTCGCATTTAAAAATTATTTAGTTTGAATTTATGAATCATCTTTGTACCATACCTTCTGGAATTTGTATGTTGTTGAAAAAGACCTACCCACTGACAAAGCAAATTAAAATTAAATATGCTATATTTATTTTATTGCACTTATGTTTTTCTTTCATTATTCAATAATTCTGGAATTTATTTTAATATAAATTATAAAGTAGAAATTAAAATGTATATTTAACTCAAATGTCACCATGCTATTTAATAAGAGATCTTTTCTCTATGACTTGAAATGCCTCTCTTACATATACTAATTACATAATATATTACAGTATTATTGCTTAGTCCTCAAACTTGTTTTTGCTTTTACCTCTCTTTTTCCCTCTCTCTCTGCCTGTCTCTTCACACATGCGCACACACACATTTATGTGTCACTCACACTCTTTATTAATTTTAATATCTGGCAGATTAAATTTTTTTCTATCTTTCATTATGAGAAGTATTATTATTTGTTTTTCAGAAGGACTTCACAATCCCACTGATATTTTAAACAGATTTTAATTGACATTTGTATTGGAATTACATAAAAATATATAAATTGATTTAGGGAAAAGACATGTTTTAAAATATAATGAGATTTCATTTTCTAGAACATAATATATTTGATTTACTGCAAGTTTGTATCCTTCTGGAGTGTTTTAAAAATTGACACAGTGTTTATTCTTTAATTATATTGATTATATATTCTGTTTCACTGTTAATCTACATAAAAGATATATAACTTTGTATCTGGCCAATTAAATGAGTTGTATTTTAATCTAAATTAAGTTGTATGGAACCACAAAAGAGCCCACCTTGCCAAGACAATCCTAAGTCAAAAGAACAAAGCTGGAGGCATCATGCTACCTGACTTCAAACTATACTACAAGGCTACAGTAACCAAAACAGCATGGTACTGGTACCAAAACAGAGATACAGATCAATGGAACAGAACAGAGCCCTCAGAAATAATACCACACATCTACAGCCATCTGATCTTTGACAAACCTGACAAAAACAAGAAACGGGGAAAGGATTCCCTATTTAATAAATGGTGCTGGGAAAATTGGCTAGCCATAAGTAGAAAGCTGAAACTGGATCCTTTCCTTACACCTTATACAAAAATTAATTCAACATAGATTAGAGACTTAAATGTTAGACCTAAAACCATAAAAACCCTAGAAGAAAACCTAGGTAATACCATTCAGGACATAGGCATGGGTAAGGACTTCATGTCTAAAACACCAAAAGCAACAGCAACAAAAGCCAAAATTGACAAATGGGATCTCATTAAACTATAGAGCTTCTGCACAGCAAAAGAAACTACCATCAGAGTGAACAGGCAACCTACAGAATGGGAGAAAATTTTTGCAATCTACTCATCTGACAAAGGGCTAATATCCAGAACCTACAAAGAACTCAAACAGATTTATGAGAAAAAACCAAACAACTGAACAATGAGATCACTTGGACTCTGGAAGGGGAACATCACACACTGGGGCCTATTATGGGGAGGGGGGTGGGGGGGAGGGATGGCATTGGGAGTTATACCTGATGTAAATGATGAGTTGATGGGTGCAGCACACCAACATGGCACAAGTATACATAGGTAACAAACCTGCAAGTTGTGCACATGTATCCTAGAACTTAAAGTATAATTTTAAAAAAAAGAAATATACTGCATGCAATGTCACTCCTCATATCACAGAACAACTATCTTCCTCACAGGAAAGCTTAAAAGTTAACACATCAGTCTGAATGGCATCATAGCTCATTAAGTTTGTCCCTTTGACAAAGAATTTTTGTACACAATGCCACTCCAAATGCACAGGGACTAAGACAAGGCTATTACCACAGTGGAAGAGGGGAGCACTCTGTGTAAGCAGACATGGCCAGCCCAGCCAAGAGAGCCCCCTTTGCTGACTACCTCCACGGACATGGGCACCTACAGTGCCGCCCAAGTGCCAGAGCAGAAGTGAGTCCCGGCAGTGCGTACCAGCTCCCTAGTCCTGCTGTAGCAATGACTACAAACTGAAACAACACCTCTGCTGTGGCTTAAAACAACATAAATTTATTACTTACCGTTTTGGAAGTGAGAAGTCCAAAGTCGGTCTCACGAGGCCAAAACCAAGGTATCAGTAGGGCTGCGTTCTTTCTGGAGGCACTAGGGCAATAAAATGTCACTGACTCCTCCAGCTTCTAGAAGCCACCTACACTCCTTGGCCTGTGGTCCTTTTCCTGTATCTTCCAAGGCCGCCAGTACAAACTGAATCCTGCTCCTACTGAATCACTTTGACCCAACACACCTTCCTCCCTCTTCCACTTTTAAGGAAACCTGTGATTACATTGGGCTCACCTGGAGAATCCAGACATTGGGCTCACCTGGAGAATCCAGACATTGGGCTCACCTGGAGAATCCAGACATTGGGTTCACCTGGAGAATCCAGGGCACGCTCATTATTTCCAGCCCAGCTGATTGGCATCTTTAATTCCCATCTGCAACTTTAGTTTATCCTTGCCATATAACACAACATATTCACAGCTTCCAGGAGTTAGACGTAGGCATCTTTGGGGACCATTATTCTGCTGATTACAAAATGCATCAGGTTCAAACATTCAGCAGACGAGAGTTAACACCTTCCTTATTACTATCACAAAATGTAGAAAAGCAGTGAATAAATCATCGGGAAGTTTGCAGCTTATTTGGCTGGATCCACAACCACCTTTCATGCCCAGAATGTTTCTAAAAGGAGAGTCTCTCCCAGTTACTCTACACCCACCCTGCCCTTGTAAAGTCACCTGGAAAACTGCAGCCGTTTTTCAGAAATCCTTGTTTCCATTATACAGATATTCTGTGCAAAAGTGTTCTTTTGGTCTGACTTATTCTAATAAATGCTCCCATTTAACATGCATGTATGTAATCCAGCAAATTACCTTCTCCGCAGGATATTAAAGTTAGTGTGTTTTGTGCTGTTAAAAAAAAAAAAACTCTTTGCCTAGTCCTGTATCCCAAAAATGTTTTATTTTTCAAATGAAAGTTTTAAGAGTTTTACATTTTACATTTAATTCTATGATCCATTTTGAGTTAATTTTTGTATAAGATGTAAGACTTAAGTCAAACTTTCTCTTTTTTTTTTTTGCCTATGGACGTCCAGTAGTTGAAACACCACGTGTAGAAAAGGCTAACTTTCCCCATTAGATGGCTTTTACGCCTTTGCTAAAAATTAGTCAGAAATAATAGTGTGGGTGCATTTCTGTGTTTACTATTCTGATTCTTGGTCCATATGTCTGTCCCTCAGCTAAGATCACATTGT
Source organism: Macaca nemestrina (assembly GCF_043159975.1). Taxonomy (NCBI): domain Eukaryota; kingdom Metazoa; phylum Chordata; class Mammalia; order Primates; family Cercopithecidae; genus Macaca; species Macaca nemestrina. The sequence goes on from NC_092140.1 coordinate 9,442,191, forward strand.
CTTGATTACTATAGTCATAAATAATATTGGATAGAGTAATTCCTCCCAATTTGTTCTTCTTTAACAAGATTGTTTTAGGTGTTCCAGACCCTTCACCTTGTCATAAGCACGTTAGAATAAGAAGCTTGGTGAACAATTCCTAGTTTTTCTACATCTGAAAATATCCTAATTTCCTTTTGTTCTGGGAAATATTTTCACTGGTCATAGGATTCTGGGTTAACAGTTCTTTCCTTTCAACATCTGAAAATTGGGTCTCTCTTCATTCTGACCTCCATGGTTTCGGCTGAGAGATCCATGGTCATTCTTATTGTGTTTTCCTTATGGGTGAGTTGTCACTTTTCTCTGGCATTCTTCATGATTATTTTCTCTGTCTTCTGTTTTCAGCAGATTAATAGTGATGTGCAGCTGGGTGCAGTGGCTCACACCTGTAATCCCAGCACTTTGGGTGACCGAGGTGGGTGGATCACCTAAGGTCAGGAGTTCAAGACCAACCTGGCCAATATGGTGAAACCTCGTCTCTTCCAAAAATACAAAAATTAGCCAGGCATGGTGGTGGGCACCTGTAATCCCAGCTACTTGGGAGGCTGAGGCAGGGGAATTGCTTGAACCCAGGAGGCAGAGGTTGCAGTGAGCCAAGATCACATCACTGCACTCCAGCCTCCAGCCTGGGCGACAGAGCAACACTTTGTCTCAAAAAAAAAAAAAAAAAAAAAAAAAAGCCATTGTTTTCTTTGGGTGTGTTCTGTTTGGGTTTGGTCAGTTTCTGTCATATGTAAATTTAATCTCTTGACAAATATGGACGCTTTCACGGATTCTTTCTTTGAAACTTTGTTGGTCCCACTGTCTTCTCTTCTTCTAGAACTCTGAAAACCATGTGTATTAAATATTTTGTTATTGTACCACTAGTCCCTGAGTCTCTGTTCATTTTTTTTCCAGTCTATTCTCTCTCTGTTCTTCAAATTGGGTAATTTCTACTGCCCTATCTTCTAGGTCACCGTTTCTCTTCTGTATCCCCTCCATTATGCTGCTGAGTTAAGTCACTGAATTTTTTTTTTTTTTTTTTTTTCAGGTCTAAGATGTCCATTTGATTCTCTTCTACATCTTTTTTTTTTTTTTTTTTTTTTTGCTAACATTTATGTTTCTTTTATGAGGCTTTTTTTGTTTCAAGCGTGTCTGTACATCCTGAACAATGCTTAATTATAGTAAGAAGAAGAAGATGGTGATGATAATGATGAAGAAAAAGATATTCTTTCTATGATTCCTAAAGAGAATACTTTCACTAAGATCTTATATGATTTCTAATATTATCATGTTGTTATATGAATTTTTATATTTTCTTTAAAGAGATAAGAATTCATTTTACTCATTATAAAAGTAATTTTCCATTTTTTAAGAATTTATATAAAGAATGGGTGATGCATTTTAAGCTGCATGTCGACTATAATGAGAAGATCTTTTTAAAGTTTTATTTATTAGTATGACCAATAAAACATTCTAAGTTCAAAGCATCTTTGCATTACTATCACAAACCCTACTTGATTATGAGGTATCAAAACCATGTTGAAGTTGGATTCTGTTTCCTACTTGAGATTTCTTCATTGCTATTCAAAAGAATGATTGGTCTGTGATTTTCTTTGTCTTATGTTTTTGAGCTTTTTAAAATGTCAGGGTAATCTTAGCTTCAGTTTTAAGAATTAAAGGGTTTTTCTTTTTTGTTTGTTTCAATTCTCCAGTAGAGGAAAAGTAATGTTTTACATTTGATTAATGCAAATATCTTTTCATGTTAAATTTACTCCTAGATATTTCATTTGATATACTAAGACTATTTCTTAAATAGTTGGTAGAATATGCTTTGAAATTTGCTATGCCTGGTACTTACTTATTTGGATGTAGTTCTCTATAATTTTTTCTATTTCTTGTAGAAGTAAGGCTGGTTAATTTGCATTTTCCTAGAAAATTATTGAATTCATTTAAGATTGCAAACTTAGTTTTATAGAACTAAGCAATGACATTTTAAAAAATTATTTTAATAGCTTCTATATCATAATTTCCTCATTATCAGTCCTATGTCATTTGTGATTTCTTCTTTTCCAGTTTTGGTATTTTACATAGATGGTCCTGAGTGATGGCTATTTGCTCATATAGTCATAGATACATATTTCTAGGTGTTCTTTGTCCAAAGGCAATGCTGTTGGCTTTGACCACCCCACGTTTTTAAGGTGGCTTGAGATGAGTTATCTTTCATATTTGAGTCCATGGGCACTCAGGAATCCTTGTTGTGTTAAAGAGGAAACAGGAGATTGTTTCTGCTGACACTGCTTTTTTTTTTGGTAGGTTTTTTTAAGCCTGACACCCTTATGATCTCTAGACTGTGACTTTCACAGGGAATGCAGATTCCCTGGGACTCACCCGACCAGGACTCTTATCTTAGAGAAGGTCTCTTGAGACTCCTTCTCTTGGAAATCAAGGTAGATTTGGGGACAGCATTTCTTTAATTCTACAAAACCCTTAATGAATCTCTAGCACTACTTTTATCCTTCAATCTCCAGATATTTATTCATGTTTAAATTGTGTTTGTGGGTATATGTGTGCCAATGGCCTGATATTTTTGCCCTGAGTCCTGCTGAAAGGTATTTCTTACCTCTGATTTTAAAGAGGGCCTTCTCACCCATCTCCCACAGCTTTTGCATCTCATCTAAACTCCACGCCACAGCAAAGCACTATTTCACCTTCGTGTACCTGTTGGCAGCCCCAGTGAAGAGAAAAGCTCATCTCTACTGACTTTTACCTTCTGTGAACTTCTTTTCACCCTCTGGGTCAGTAATGAAAGGTGGCCATGCTGAACACCAGGGATTCTCTTCCGGGTCATTATGCAAAATTCTCTATATCCATGTTTAGTTTGCTCTATGAGAATATTGTTACTCATACACATTCCCAAAGTTTGGCATACCTACCCTTCTAGCTGTGCCGTAGACATTAGATATTAAAAGTACTTTCTATGTTTGTTCTATTGCTGAGTTTCAAATATATTTTGCAATAAGTCACCCTACTAGCAACTTTGGTGAAAATGGATAGTTAAAACATGTTTGTTTCATTTTGAAAACAATAGGGTGATTTTTAAACATAATTGTACGATCATTAAGTGGTATCTTTGTGGTTTCCTTAAATCGATGCAGAAATATAAGAAATGAGGGAAGAGAAGTCAGAAACTTCACAAAGAAAACGTCAGCGAGCCAGGAATACTGGATACTGATACATTAAGAAGAAATGATTTAATGTGACATTGAGTCTTTTAAAATGCACAAATAAAAAGATGACAGCTATTAGGGCAAAAATATGGGCCTTAGCACATGAAATATTAGAGTTGAGAGGGAGTGGTTATAAGGAAAAGCGGCAACTAAAACCCAGCCTGGAAGCTAGCAGGCACTCATTAAATGCTTTTTGAATGACTATTAAATAAATTCCATACTAGATGCATTGAGTTTGATGTGGAAATTTTCAGCAGTAGTGTAACCTTAAACCTCTATGGCGCTGTAAGTTTACAAAGCACTTTCATATGTTGCTCTATTAATCCCCACAATAAACCCATAGAGGAAAATATTATGGCCTCCTCACAGCAGAGGAAATGAGGCTTAGGAAGATTAAGTTATATATTTAGTATGAGCCAGAGATGATGTTATAGACCAACTGTTCTGAAACCTGGACTCTGCCTCATACTGCAGAATGCCCCAAGTGGAGGCAGCTTCAGCTGGGGGAAATCACAATGTTTGCAAAGGCTCAAATAATTACAGAGCAAATGAAAAATGACAACACATCCCCACTAGGTGGGAGATACATGCAGGTTGGGGTGCTGTATCTTTTTTACTGCAGTTTCACACACACTTAGGGAAGCTCAATGTATGTTTATTAAATGAATGATCTGGCTAAAGCTTAGAATATGTGCGACAAATAGAGTTTTATTTGTATTAAGATAAAACTCAAAAGAGATATATGCCAGGAGCCTGGTGAAGGAATAAACAACATCATTGGGAAACAAATTTAATGTTAAGAGTTAAGGGAATTGGGAAATAAAGAAAGGACTCCAAGTTTCCTCTTGAAATAAAAATCATACATATCAAGGACAGCAGATAATTATTTTAAAGGGAGACATATTTAGGCTGGGAGGGGTGGCTCACACTTGTAATCGCAGCACTTTGGGAGGCTGAGACAGGAGGATTACTTGATCCCAGGAGGAGTTTGAGACTAGCCTGGGCAACAGAGTGGGACCCTGTCTCTATTTAAAAAAAAATATTTATACATATATATATACACACACAGATACATCTTCATATCTTACATATAGAATATACTTCTGAGCAACTTTACAATTTCACATTTTTTTATTGCTTTGGCTTTTATAAATGAGGTAACCTACTATAGGTCGATTAGACATTCTTTAAACATATTCTATACAAGGCACTTTTTCTTTAATCTGTTTGATCTCTCTTACTATTTCTCTTTGATCTTAAAATGTTTCTTCCTTTACTTATTTTATTTCTCTGAAGGCATTGTCGGCATGTCTTCATTAGTCTTCATTTTTAAAATAATTGTATTCATTTATTTCAAATCAAATTATTTTCGGTGCACTATCACCTCATTTCTTTTTATTTTAAGTTAAGATATATGCAGGTTTTATATATTTCATCCTTTTCTTTATTTTAGCTTGTTTTGAAACATTCCACTGACATTTCCATTTCTTCTGTGGCATATCTTATCGGAGGTTTCTTTCTTTTCTTTCTGTAAAGACATAGTATAGAATTTTATTGAGATTTTTCTTGTTGTTTTCACATGAAATTAGTTTCACAAAATTTTAAGAGAGTGGGGTGGTTCAGGAAAGTTTTTTGAAGTTCACAGCTCTCATACTCTCTCCTATAATTTTCAGTAATTCTTTAAGATAGGGTCACTTACCATTCGAAATTATCTTGCATTTCCCTTAGCTCATTTTACACATGGCTGTCTCTTTGACCCTATTGCTTTGGTTCTGATAAATTAGAGTCTTTTTCAAGTGGTCTCTCCTCAATGTTGGGTTTTCTTGTGGAAGGCATTTTGGAGGTTTTATAGACTTCAGATTCCCCCAACTGCCTCATCTTAAACCATGGATTCACGGTAATTATACACAACTTAGAGTATGACAGGAAACTATGTATAACTGGCCTGCCCATAGCCAATGGAGGCCGGGTTGTAATCTGGGAGTGATCCAGTCTCATGTTCGTCACATGTCAAATTGTCTCTTTCTCTTTCCTCCTGAAGGAATGTTGATACCACTCTGATAGTGTGCATTGGTGATTTGTCCCCAGCATCATCTATCATGATTTCTTGTAGTGGTTATAATCTATTTGGGATTTTAGTGGGGTTTTGTCATTCTCATTTTTTAATTTTAACAAACAATGTGTATATTTATCATATACAACACGATGTTTTGAAATATGTATACATTGTGGAATGGCTAATTAAGCTAATTAACATGCTAACATATGCATTACATCACATACTTATTTTGTGTGTGTGTGTGTGTGTGTGTGTGTGTGTTGAGAAAACTTAAATCTACTCAGTGATTTTTAAGATACAATACATTCTTATTAACTATAGCCACCATGGTATATAATAGAACTCTTGAATTTATTTCTCCAAAGTAACTGAAATTTTGTATCCTTTGTATCCTTTGACCAACATCTCTTCTACCCCCTCCTCCTCCAGGTCCCGGTAACCACCATTTTACTCTAGATTTCTATGAGTTCAACTTTGTTAGATTCCACAAAGAAGTGTAATTTGTCTTTCTGTGCCTCGCGCATTTCACTTAGCAACGCTTCCCCCAGGTTCATCCATGTTGTCACAAATGACAGGGTTTTCTTCTTTTGTTTTTTAAAGCTAAATGTTATTGCATAACCCATTTTATTTTTCTCATGAGACTTACTCACTACCATGAGAACAGTATGGGGAAAATCACCCCCATAACTCAATTATCTCCACCCTCCACCTAACCCTGCCCTTGACACGTGGGGATTATTGCAATTGAAGGTGAGATTTGGGTGGGGACACAGACAAACCATATCAGTAATGTTACAGAAAGAAAAAAAAAATCAATGATACTTGTCAAATCACGGTAAGGACTACTTTATTCAGAGCCATTTCAAAAGATATAGGGACCCCTGCAGCGGGATCCTGCAGTGGGGGAGAGTGATTCGGCTGAACTTGGAATCCTGCATGGACAAGTGGGAATTTACAACCAAAAAGAGGTGTGGAGATCAGTGGATAGAATATCAAAGAAACATAACAGAGTCAAGGGGAATTTGCTTAGGCCAAGCGGACATGATTCTTGCTGAAAACAGACCAGGGTGATCCAACATCACATGGGGAATGGTAGAGGATGAGGTATCTGAGCAGATATGAAGGATGGAGAGTTCTTGCTGAAGTGACCTAGCAGGTTTTTGCTAAAATTAGATTTTACCAGGAAGTGCACAGATGGGTCTATCAGAAGATGCAGAAGCTTGACTAAAGTTTGGCCAAGCAAAAAAAAATATTTGTCAGTAAATACCCAGTCAAAAAAATCATTATATGCTGGAAGTAATCTTTTAATTTCAGGATGAAAAAATAATGCCCGCTGGGCATGGTGGCTCATGCCTGCAATCCCAGCACTTTGAGAGGCTGAGTTGGGTGGATCACCTGAAGTCTGGAGTTTGAGACCAGCCTGATCAACATGGTGAAACCCCGTCTCTACTAAAAATATAAAAATTAGCTGGGCATGGTGGCAGGCACCTGTAATCCCAGCTACTTGGGAGGCTGAGGCAGGGGAATCACTGGAACCTAGGTGGTGAAAGTTGCAGTGAGCCAAGATCATGCCATTGCACTCCAGCATGGGCAACAGAGCGAGACTCTGTCTCAAAAAAAATTGCCATATCTTCTACCCAATTATATCAGCCATTCACTGAGACTAAACCACTGGTGGGATTTGTTGCCCTGCTAGGCCCTCTGTCCAGACCCTTTCAAGGGACTCCAGAACATGTGACTACACAGCCTCACAGTTTTGGAATCAGGGATCGTGGCACCATCACCATATTTTCTAACTATCACCCATTTTTTACTGAATTTTATATTTATTTTAGTCACATAGCGTATATGATTACAATATAAAAACCAGCTTTATTCATCTAGTTACTTGTTTATTTGGTTAGACCAATTATAAGAATTTAAAACCTTTGCCAGTGTTTAGGATTTACTAAGGTAATGTGTGTACTGCTTGAGTTTCTGCAAGCTGTCACAGGCTGTAAACTCATTTATGCTTTCTCTTCACTGATATCTACTTACTAAGTCATACACTAAATCATATCATGTAGCATTCAGGGCAAGAGTTCTAGTAATAAATTTAATACATACTATCACTCAGTATTTCCCTAGAGTTGTTTAAAACATTTATCCTGGAGCTGAATAACATGACTTACATTTTTAAAGATAGTCATCAACTCCTACGTTATACAAAAACAAGAGTCTCACACAGGTGTTACCAAATCAATTTTCACTTAAATAATTATATATTTTTGCGTGCAAACAGTTGATTACTTAAAGCTTGAGGGGTTTGAAGTATCACAGTAAAGAACAGTTTATTCTACATTTATGCATTTTTATTAGTGTCTCTGAATCCAAATTTTAAAACTATTTAAAAAGTTAAATTTTCCTAAGCTGTTTAATTCCAATTAACCTGGAAACAGGGTGTGAGGTGAACAAATTAAAAACCAGTCCCACGACAACAGCAATAGTAACAACAAAACAGTGATATAAATCTGAAAACACTTGAACGTTAGCCCGTTCTCTAATTATCAAAGATTGAACAAAATGAATGAGATACTTAACCCACTGTGTCCTTGCTTATTTCCCCCCTGAAATTTGGAAAATTCTAAACCTGAGCTTCTCTAAGGTTGTTTTTAATGCCTCTATTTGTTAGAGAAGTCATCTTCCAGTCTTCTATAAATGCTTTCTGATTTCTCCTAATTATGGAAGAATTAACTCTTCACAACCAAAGTCATTATTAATTTATTTTCACAAGATTTAGAAATGTTTTGTTTCTCAAATATATTTTTGTTTAGATGCAAGCTGACAATACAGGTCAGTTAACTTCTTTATATTTGAAAAATTCCATGAAAATGAATAACCCATCTGATAAGAAATTAACAACCAGAATAGACAGGCTCAAAGAACTCTATTGGACAAAATCTAGTAATCTGTTTTAAAAATGGGCAAAAGGCCAGACGTGGATTACAGGCGTGAGCACTTTGGGAGGCTGAGGTGGGCGGATCACAAGGTCAGTAGCTCGAGACCATCTTGGCTAACACAGTGAAACCCCGTCTCTGCTAAAAAATACAAAAAATTAGCCAGGCGTGGTGGCGGACACCTGTAATCCCAGCTACTTGGGAGGCTGAGGCGGGAGAATGGCGTCAACCCAGGAGGCGGAGCTTGCAGTGAGCCGAGATGTCGCCACTGCACTCCAGCCTGGGCGACAGAGCGAGACTCCAAAAAAAAAAAAAAAAAAAAGGCAAAAGATGTGTAGACGTTTCTCAAAAGAAGTCCTACAGATGGCAAACAGGCATACGAAAAGGTGCTCAACATCACTGGTCATCAGAGAAGTGCAAATCAAAGCTACAATGAGATATCATCTCACCCTAGTTAAAATGCCTTTTTCCAAAAGATAAGCAATAACAAATGCTGGTGAGAAAAGGGAACTCTTCTACACTGTTGGTGGGAATGTAAATTAGTACAACCACTAAGGAGAAGAGTGTGGAGGTTCCTCAAAAATCTAAAAATAGAGCTACTACCTGATCCTTGCAGAATATATACCAAAAAGAAAAGAAATTAATATATTGAAGAGATATCTGCAGTCCCATGTTTATGGCAGCCCTGTTCAAAATTGCCAAGATTTTGAAGCAACCTAAATGTCCATCAACAGATGAATGGAAAAAGAAAATGTGGTGCTTATACACAATGAGTTCTATTCAGCCATTAAACAAGAACAAGATTCAGGCTTTTGCAATAACATAGATGAAACTAAAGGACATTTTGTTACATGACATAAGCCAGGCCCAGAAAGACAAACATTGCATGTTCTCACTTTTTTGTGGGACGTAAAAATCAAAACAATCGAACAAACCCACAGAGATAGCAAGCAGGATGGTTACCAGAGGCTGGGAAGGGTACTGGGAGGGTGAGGGAGAGGTCGGGATGGATAATGGTTACAAAAAAATAGAATGAATAAGGCCTAGAATTTGAAAGCACAACAGGGTGACTATAGTCAATAATAATTTAACTGTACATTTAAAATAACTAAAATAATGTAATTGGATTATTTGAAATACAAAGGATAAATGCTGGATGGGATGGAGACCCCATTCTCCATAATGTGATTATTACACACTGCGTGCCTGTATCAAAACCTCCCATGTACCCCATAAATATATATACCTACTATGTACCCACAAAAATAAAAAATTTAAAAGGTGATAAACATTTATCATGTAAAAGACAGAATAGTTACTCAGCTGTTGTCTGCTTATAAAAATTTTGGATAAGGTATAAAAAAGGTAATTAAGGAATTCAAATGTATTGGAAGTCTAATATTTGCCAGCCACTATACAAGTACTTTTATTTAATCTTACTTACTTAAAAAAGTCTTTGTTAAGAAATGGGGATCTTGCTTTGTTGCCCAGGCTGGTCTTGAACTCCTAGCCTCAGGCAATCCTCTGGTTTCGGCCTCCCACAGTGCAGGGATTACAGGTACCAGCCACTGCACCTGACCCTTAATTTTACTTACTTTTATTTAATTTACTTAATTTATTTAATTTATTTAAACCTTTAATATGTACTGGAGTAGGCTTTGGGGGCTCATTCTATATGTGAAGAAACTGTGAGATCAAAATTATTACTTAATAATCAATGGAGGTGATGTTCCTGCACCAGCATCCCTAATTCACATGGTGCTCGTTTTATTCTTTCTGTGGTATGAGGCAAGCTCCCCTGAGATAAGAAACTGTTTAGTATTCTTTCTTATGATACATTCAGTCAAGTACGCCCACAAAAGGAGGCAGAGAAGAGATTCACTAGCATAAAGTTTAACACACAAGTCCTAGAGATGGAGGCACAGCACGCCAAGAGTACTACCTGGTAAAGGCACCAGATCATTAATACAGCAGAAGACAAGAGCCAGGGGAAAGCTCTGGCCACTGCTGTTACTGCGTTTTTTGTGGGAAATGCAAGGTGGGCCAAGGTGAACATCTTACGAATGGCTCGAGTGCATAATTCTGTTGTCTTTTACCAAGTTTGTCCAACCCATTTCCCGTGAGCTACATGCAGCCCAGGAAGGCTTTGATGGCAGCCCAACACAAATTTATAAACTTTCTTAAAACATGGAGGGTTTTATGCAATTTTTTTTAGCCCATCAGCTACGGTTAGTGTTAGTGTATTTTATATGTGGCCCAAGACAATTCTTCCAATGTGGCCCAGGGAAGCCAAAAGTTTGGACACGACTGCTAGGGGTGGTTCCTAGTTGCTGAACACCTGTCCCTATAATGACTGAGGTAGAAGAACATTGCCCTCTGAGGTGTGCAGGTCAGATAGAGAAGCTATGGTTCTTCATGAATTATTTGCATATCAAAGACATGCTCTTGGCTGGGCCTTGTTATGTCTAAGAATTGGCTAGCGCTGGAAAGACAATTTCTCCCCCAGAAAGGTTTTTTCAGATGTGAAAATATAATAATATACAGAAAACAATGTAAAAATGCAATGTATAAAGCCATTCACGCGGATAGACAATTTCTACAAAATAATTATCTGCCTTTTCCCAAGATAAAATTTAAAAGGTAGAGTTGAAATCAGGTTATAATATATACTTGCACAGGTGACAGATGTTTTTATGCCATTGTCTGATCTTAAGATAGGAGAGCAACCCAAATAAACAGAGATAATCTGTAAATCAACTGCAAATCATACATGTGTGGAAGGTTAATGGCCATATAAAAATGCATGGAATACTGTCATATAATATTACCAAAACCTTTGTTACTTTTTCTCAAAATTTAAAATGAAATTCTTCTTGTGATCCTTGTAGCCTGTTATATCTTACAAATAGCACATTATAGTTAACATGGCTTAGAGCTATATGAGCAAACAATAACTAATACTCGTCTGATGACAAATAGACACTATGGTCATCAAAAACTAATTCACCTCCCTGTACATTTCCTGATCTGTAAATGTTGACAAAACGAGATGCTTCTTTTATCTACGTAGTCAACTCCTATTTCTACATTTCCCCTCCCAAGAATTGAAAACTGCATAAATACCAAGAACCATTCTTTCAAGAAAAACACTCAATTTAAGAAAAGTGAAAAAAAAAGTTTGCTGGTTGGAAATACTATTAAGCATTGGTTTCAGGATTGAAATAGTACATGCATTCTCAAATGTTTCTTATACAGAAAGGCAGAGAGACAAAAATAGAACATAAGAAAAAAATGGACCAGAAGAATGAGCCATTAAAAGATCATAGAGAATAGACAGGTAATAGGAAAGATTAAAGACTTCTTCAATTGTAGAATGGGATATTAGCACTAAATGTTTTTCAGTAACCTTTGGTTTAAAAATATTTAATGATTACCTTTGTTTTAGTTCTTCTCAAGGAGATCCTGAGGCAAGGTTTGGAAACCTGGTAAGTAATTAGGGAAAGAGTGAAGGTAACATTGGTAGAGAGATGGGGAAATGAGACAGGATGGAAAAGAATCCAAGAAAGGGTGGGTTATCAGGCCAGCTATGATGGTAGATGACTGTAGGTTACCTGCCCTAGGGAACTGTGGGAACTGTAGGAACAGGAAGAAAATACAAGGCTCCGAATAACACCCCTGTCTTGTAGTCGTGGGATGGGGTATTTTCAGTTGGCCTCAGTTATCGGCGAGGTGGGCCAGAGATATTGCTTGGTCAGAGATAATCGAATCCTGGACAGAGGATGGGCTGCATTCTCTGAAGCAGTTGGACACAGAGATATGGTGGGGCACCAGCAGCATCTGCACACAAATTTGAGTACACTGTATCACAAATGTTTTTAAGTATTTTTCAACCCTCGTAATGCTTAAAGTATATGTAGGGATAACATCATTGTGTTTTGAAGCGTCACGACCTTCATTGGTGAGGAGTCAATACCTGTAGGTTGCAGCTACAGTCGTTGGACTAGAATGCAATTGTCCAGCATATCTCTTGGAGTTTAACACGTCTGGCATTCAATACATTTGCAAATAACATGGTTAAATAAAATTAAACAGATTTGCTTCTTACAAAAATTTCTCAAAACAAATTTATGTAATATTGTTTATAATATTCCTTTAGAGAGGGGGCATTTGAAACTCTTTTTAATAGAACACTTATTAATCAATTTATTCAGGAATTATTAAATTTCTACCTTCATGAAGGTTACATTTTACTGAAGTCCATCCATAGATAATAAAGTTAAATCAATTGTATCATATTATATAAGGAAATGAGAGCTTTCAAGAAAAATAAAGCAAGTCAAGGGAAGGACAGTGCTGAAGGAGGAGGGAGGTTATTTTGGTGGGTAGCATTTTAAAATAGGCTGGTCAGATGTTGCTTGATTACAGACTTAGAGGATATGAGAGAGGGAATCTTCTCATTGTTTAGGGGAAACATATGTCCTGGAAAGCAAAGCAGTAAATCAAAAGATCCTGAAGCAGCACCAGAACAGAGAAGGGGTGAGTGTGGCTGCAGCCAGTGAGTGAAGGGGGGGCTTAGGCTGTGAGCTCATAGAGGCTGGGGGCCAGCATGGAGTAGACAGAATCTGGGCTTTCACCCGAAGTTAAATGGGAAGCCACTGGAGTGCACGTGTGGACACACACACAAACACAAGGAAAGTTAGAGGTAGTGGACATGTTTAGGGCCTTGACTGTGGTGACAGTATCACGGTTGTATGCATATGTTCAAAATCATAAGGTCTACATTAAATTTGCATAATTTTTTTGTACATCAATTATACCTCAACAAAACTAAAACAACAAAAACCAAGCAAATCAAAAGAAAAAAAAAAACAAAACAAGAAGAGAAGAATTGGGCTGTCATAAACTGACAAGAGGGAATCTGTGGAGACAAAACTGTTAGAGCAGGGACATCATTTTAGTTTGGGACAGGCTATGTTTGAGGCGACTATTAGGCATCTGAGAAGAGATATCAAAGTACTAAGATGTGGAGGAAAAAAAAAAAAAAAAAAACCTTTGAAAGTATTTTAATCAAAAGTTAGCCCAGAGAATGTGGATGGAAACAGAGTTATGGAGAATCAGCCCTGTAGCCTGCCCGTGGGAAGGGATCAGTAGAAAGCTGAGAGACCAGAAAAAGACCGCCAAAGAACTGGCAATTTGGAGTGAAGAAACTCAGGTCAAAATGATATATTGCAAGCCAAGTGAAGAAAGTATATTCACAAGGAAGAAGTGCTTAGTAGTTCTAAATGCTGTTGGTGAATAAGGTGAAGGTTAAGAATTGACTTTTGTACCTTCAGGAGATAGCAATAAAGTCATTTTGGAAAGATCAAAAAATGTTAATATATATAAAAAATTTAATATATATATATAAAATTTTAAATATATATTTTCTTCATGAACATAGTTATAAATCTCCTAAATATAATAGTAATATATAAAATTTAACTCAGTATTTGAATATGTAATTAACAATTAGGTCTTATCCATGAAATAAAAAAATTCCATTCTTATAAATGCACTAATAGAGTTCATCACATTATAAAGTCAAAGAGAAAAGTATAACATCATTGTGAAACAATCTGAGAAAGGTGTTTATGAAATTTCTTAGCGAGCTGAGTGAAAGCGCAGGCTAAGTTCTTACCGTAATATACAATATTTGTGACAAAAGAGCAGTCAACAGCATTCTGACACTTAGAAGATATTTTCTTTAGGAGGAAGTCAAGATTCTATTTTCATTATTACCTATTAATGTCTGAAAAGTTCTAATCAATTGAATAATACTAGAAATAGATATTTGAGGCATCCCTGTTGGAAATAGAGAAATAAATGTATTATTATTAGCAGATTCTGTAGCTACAGTTTTCTAAGTAGAAAACTCAAAAGATAAATACAAATGTTATTAGAAAATTTGTGTGAATTAACTGAGGCTGGTGGATAGCCTGAGGTCAGGAGTTTGAGACTAGCCTGGCCAACATAGTGAAACCCCATCTCTACTAAAAATAGAAGAAAACATTAGCTGAGCATGGTAGCAGGCACCTGTAGTCCCAGCTACTAGGGAGGCTGAGGCAGGAGAATTGCTTGAACCTGGGAGGCGGAGGTTGCTGTGAGCAAGATTGTGCCATTGCCAAGATCATGCCGGGACAACAAGAGCAAAACTCCGTCTCAAAAAAAAAAAAAAGAAAGAAAAAAGAAAAAAAGAAAAACTCTGTGAATTAGGAAATGTGATCATATAGAAATTTACTTACCATAATCAACATGTTATGAAACAGAAATAACCATAAAAATTGATCTGAAAAATGTTTTGTATATTGTGAACAAAATAAAGATGCTAATGACTTTCTAAAATAACGACCATTACTTACATGATGAAATTGAAACTGTCAACAAAAACCACAATTGAAATATGGAAACAATAAATAGGAAAACATATCATACCCTTGGATGTAAAGACTGACTATTATTGTCAGAGGCATGTGAACCACAGCAACTCCATCTTAAATGGGAGCTGGGTAAAATGAGGCTGAGGCCTGCTGGGCTTCATTCCCTGACGGTTAAGGCATTCTAAGTCACAGGATGAGATGAGAGGTTGGCACAAAATACGGGTCCTAGAGTCCTTGCTGATAAAACAGGTTGCAGTAAAGAAGCCGGCTAAACCCTAACAAAACCAAGATGGTGACGAGAGTGACGTCTGGTCGTCTTGTTAGTGCCATGACAGTTTAGAAATGCCATGGCAACATCAGGAAGTTACCCTATATGGTCTACAAAGGGGAGGCATGAATAATCCACCCCTTGATTAGCATATCATCAATAAATAATCATAAAAATGGGCAACCAGCGTCTCTCAGTGCTGCTCTGTCTATGGAGTAGCTATTCTTTTGTTCCTTTACTTTCCTAATAAACGTGCTTTCACTTTACTCTATGGACTCGCTCTGCATTTTTTCTTGCATGAGATCCAAAAACCCTCTCTTGGGGTCTGGATTGGGACTCCTTTCCTGTAACATTAGCAATAATAACTAAATGATCATTAAGTTTTATGAAATCCCAACAAAAATCTCCCTAGGTTTGGGAGGGAGATGTGTTTTTAATGTGTGTGTGTGTGTGTGTGTCTGTGTGCGTACGCGTGCGTGCTTAAAATCAGAAATACTTTGAAATGCTTTTGGAATAGTAACTAGGGAATAATAGACACTTTTTTAAATAAAAATAATGACAAGGAAATTCACCTCTCATGTATGCACAGACCTTTTCCTTTCAATATTTTTAACACCGACGATCATCCTTACTAACCAAGTGGAATCTGAATACAAGCGGAATCTCAGTATCACTCTACACTTTCTCCCTTTATGCTCCTCTCTGGATTTAGCCTATTCCCAAATCCTGCCCTTTCAACGTCCTCATCTTTGCTTAAATCTGTCTGCTTTTAAAAAAAAATTTCATTTTCAATAATTAGGTAAAGTTATCCCCCAATTCTGCATGAATTATGACAACTGCCTTCGTGCGGCTCCTGCTGTCTCCAGATTCTCCACACCCTCCCACGAGGCCGCTCTCAGCTTTACCTCACCTACTCTCAGTGCTGTGCTGAGAGTCAACTTTGGAAATGCAAATTGAGGAATAAATGTCTTCTTGAAAACAAGCTTTCCTGGCTTTTCGTTTCCCTCATCCAAAGTGCTTTGGTTGCCTGCCCATCTGGACCTTGTTGTCTAACACGTCTCAGGTCTTCCTACTTCCCACCCACTTTCCTGGCATGACAAATGAAAACCTATTCTCTGTGTCCTCCATTCTTACAGTCTCTTCAATTACCCTCCAGTTTACATGTTACTTCCATGTAAAGTTCTCTCTGAGCCACAACAATGCACATACAATCCAATCCTGGGTTGGTTAGATGCCTCTGTTATGATCAGTTTCTGTAGTTTCCATATTTCATAAATATATTTCTTCCTTATGCCTTTCATTTCATCGCCAGCCTTCTGAAGGCCAAAATTATACTGGTGACCACTTGTCCCATTTGTGCAGTGTCTCAGCTAACAAATACTTACTGAAAAAAATTGAACAGTATTAATATAGTTTATAAATTCACAATAGTGTGATTAAAATGCAGAAATAGAGAAATGTACAGCTCAGTGAAATTGTCATTTATTATAAAGGAATTATTTCAAATCAAAGGGAAATTACAAATTATTAAATAAATGTCACTTGACCAGTTGGATAACTGTTATAAAATAATGATGTTAAAAGCCACCACCAGAAATCCAAAGTAAATTAATGGCTGAAAGTCAACTACATAAAAGCATAGGTAACTGTTTGCTCTCATAGATGGGCTGTACCTTTTTAAAGCCAAAAAGCAGAATAAGAATTTAAAAACCTAGGCCGGGCATGTTGGCTCATGCCTGTAATACCAGCAATTTGGGAGGCAGAGGCGGGCAGATCACGAAGTCAGGAGTTTGAGACCAGCCTGACCAACATGGTGAAACTCTGTCTCTACTAAAAATACAAAAAGTAGCCAGGCGTGGTGGTGGGCACCTGTAGTCCCAGCTACTTGGGAAGCTGAGGCAGGAGAATCGCTTGAAACCAGGAGGCAGAGGTTGCAGAGAGCCAAGATAACACCACTACAGCTGCACTGCACTCCAGCCTGGGTGACAGAGTGAGACTCTGTCTCAAAAAAAAAAAAAAAAAAATTAAAAAGCTAAAAAAAAAGTATATATTTAACAAAATATAAAATATTCAGTATAGTGGGACATATAAAAATTAAAAAGGGTATGACAAATTTTGATAGATTTGATATGCATAGGTAATAAAATGCTATACATGTTTGGAAAGACATTTGAAAAACTAAATTAAAAAAATCTAACATTATCTTGACTCCTCCTCTGCAGGCAAAATCTATGACTCATGTTGAGAGATCATTCTTCATGGACCCCTTAGGACTCTGTATCTCTTGCAAACAGTTGGCCTTACTGCATTTGTTCTAGATGATCTTCTAAAGGTGTTGGGCAAATAACTTTGGAAGATAGAGAGAGTGTCTCTCCTAAAACAAACACAAAATTTGTTTGCTGTTCAATACGATAAAGACAATGTTTCCCTTTGGATGAAGGCTGGGCATGTTTACTGCCCTTTATAAAATATTTGGGTTCTATAATCATGATTTCTTTCCTATAGCACAGTCCATTGCCATGTGCAAATGTTGTCTGGTTCTTGATGTCTCTATGTAATTTCTGCTATTGCTGTAATGAAATTCTTTGTCTTTGGCTCAGGAATCTCGTGTTCACCATCAGCATCCAGGAACTGTGACAAGCTAGCATATTAATTTATAGGTAGAGTAAAATCCAATAATTCTTCGCAGTTCTTTAATATTGGGTATTTCAAAAAATTGAGACCAGGTGCCTTAATCCCAGCACTTTGGGAGGCTGAGGTGGGCAGTGTGCCTGAGGTCAGGAGTTCAAGACCAGTCTGGCCAAGATACTGAAACCCTGTCTCTGCTAAAAATACAAAAAACTTAGCCTGGTGTGGTGGTGTGCACCTGTAATCCCAGCTACTCAGGAGGCCGAGGCAGGAAAACTGCTTGAATCACGGAGGTGGAGGTTGCAGTGAGCCAAGATGCACTGCACTTCAACCTGGGTGACAGAGTGAGACTCCATCTCAAAAAGAAAAATTAAAAATATCTTACTAATATCCATGCAAAAAACCTTCAAGTTCAATAATAAGTACTAAGCAACAGGTAAGTTCATGTATAACTCTTAAAAGTATTAACATTTTACATATATTTTTGTGAGATTTTTGGCAATCTTGTATACTGCTATCAATAAAGTGTAACTCTGCAGGGCAATTCAATTAGTTGAATTGTCTTTAAAACTGCACAGCAAAAAAATTAAAACTCTTCTATGATTCATGAATTTATTTTCTAAGAATTTCTGACTGCTAGGTTTCATCAAGGATATATTCATAAGTCAGTTATTTGTAATTTTGTTTATAATACGAAAAACTGACAACACTTTATATATAATGTCTAAAAGTAACATTTTAGATGAACCAAATAAAAGATATTGAGATCAAATATTTTGCACAATTTACAATGTGCTTTCAGATATTTACCTTGCGAACATGAGGAAATTATAATGTAGTTACATGAATTAAACATGATAAGAAATAGAATTTTTCAAATTATCTCAGGTTTGAAAAATAGTATATTTAGATTCATTAAGGAATGCCGAGACCAGCTCGGTCGTGGAGACCCTAACCCAGTAGCGCTAGAGGAATGAAAGACACACAGAAATATAGTGTGGAGTGGGAAATCAGGGGGCTGACAGCCTTCAGAGCTGAGAGCCATGAACAGAGTTTTACCCACATATTTATAGACAGCAAGCCAGTGATAAGCATTGCTTCTATAGATTATAGATTAACTAAAATGGGAAACAAAGGGATGGGCTCTGTCTAGTTATCTGCAGCAGGAACATGTCCTTAAAGCACAGATCGCTCATGCTATTGTTTGTGGCTTAGGAACGCCTTGCCTGGGCATCATGGCCATCAAACATATCACAGTGCTGCAGAGATTTTGTTTATGGCCAGATGGGGGCCTGTTCCCAACAAAGGAAAACAGAAAAGATGTGTTTTAATCATATACGAGTGGATATCTTGGATGAACCAGTTTGTGAGAGAGGTCCAAGTTGGAGATACAAGTTTTAGAAATTTCAGTATCTAAATGAGTTGAAACATTTACCAAAGAAGGGTAGATGGAGACATGAAGAATCCAGGGACTGAATCTTGTGTTCACAAAGACTAAATTAGTAAACTGAAGTAGAGTGGCCTGTTTAGCAAGAGAAAAAAGTGGACAAAATTGGCAAGTTGGAAAAAAAGTGTGATAAAAAGGAAAAACGACTTTGCTGATGCAAATGCTGTTGAGAGGTAAAATGAAGTAAAAAATTGACCTTGGACATGAGATCAATATTACAGTGAAATCATTTAAAAAATGGAATGACCTTACCTGTTTCAGAAGAGAACAACAACCTCACTTATGAGCATAATTACAAAATTCCTCAATAAAATAGTAACAAAAATATCTAGTTCTGTATTAAAATAAAATATACCATCAACATGTAAGATTTGGCACCAAAATGAAAAAAAAAGTTTGCATGCTAAGAAATGCAGTAACATTAAGCAAAGAAGTCAAGTGAGAAATGCTATATCATCATTTTTAAGGAATCTAATAAGACATTCATAAAATTTCTCACTAACTTATATGGAAAACAGATTATTTCCTCACCTAATAAATGATATATCTGGATGCAGGTACTGGGAGTAATGATAGTTTTCAGTTTATACTTTCGTTCTTGAATTCTCAAAGAATTTAGGAGAACTATTTTTTAAAGAACACATGCTGCATTACAGAACACCTAATTTTTATTTTATTTTTTTCAAACAAGTTCTCAGACCTCATCTCTGGTGACTGCTGACCTTCCTGATGTGGATGGTCATAACGGGAGCAGGTGTCCCGTGATGTTATGGTCCCAGCTACTTTACAGTGGCTTGGTACAGAGATGGACATCCGTATAGGCTGACCTAATCTAAATGTGTACCCTAGATTTTGGAACAGTATCTTTCTGTGTGGATGTAGCTGAAGACATGTACATACTGCCCCTCTGACAACCCGAAGTTGTCATATAAACAAAGAAGATGAAAAATCAGATTACCGGTGTGAGTAAAGGATGTGGTAGAGGAACAGATACACAGGAAGAAAGCCAACCACATGTAAGAGATTTAGCGAGAGCACTGTCAAGATTGCCAATAATATCCCAAGCCTTTCATTTTAGTCAAAATTAGATACACCTACTAGACGTCAGATTTTGTGAGACACACCTGTACATTTATAACAGATTCCTTTTTGTACTGAAATTCACATAGGTCAAATACTTAAAGCTCTAAGGATCATATCTAATATGTTAATTCTCATCTTTATTTTCTAGAGTCATAAAAATCTTGGAAAATTTACAGGCTTCATCTTCTGTTGGAGAAAAAATATTTTCTTAGGCTCAAGATGTTTCATTCAGGCATTCTTTCCAGTAACTTGAATTCTAATTGAATAATCAATATCCAATAGGGGCATTTTGGAATTATGGAGTACAGCGAGGAGTGAATGTCCAAACACAAAAATAAGCATGTGTGGATGTACAGTAGTCCCTCAGTATCCTTGGGAAATTGGTCCTAGGACCCCTGCAGATACTCAAAATCTTCAGATGCTCCAGTCCCTTATATAAAATGGTGTAGCATATGTGCATATAACCTACACACATCCTCCTGTATACTTTAAATAATCTCTAGTTTACTTATAATACATAATATAATGCAAATGTGTACAAATGGTTGTTATATGGTATTGCTTTTTATATTATTTTTATTGTTGATTATTTTGAAAATATGTACAATGTACAGTTGGTGAATCCCTGGATGTTGAACCCGTGGATACAGTGCGTCCTCTATTTATTTTCAAATCAGTTTCTTACATTAATATATTTCTAATGCACTGAAAATTATAATGGTATGGAAGAGCCTTTTATAATGTATTTCAACTTCTTTATAGTAATATTTTCTGATGTAACTTTTTGAGTTCTTATTGCTCTAACAAAATCATAAAACAAACTCAGCACTCTTTAGGGACTTGTGTACATAATAAAAAGAACTTTTAAAGCTCTTGGGCTGGGTGTGGTGGCTCAACCCTGTAACCTCAGCATTTTAAGAGGTTGAGGCAGGAGATTGCCTGAGGTCAAGAGGTCCCAAACAGTCTGGGTAACAAAGCAGACTCTGTCTCTATGAAAAATAAAAAGAATTAGCTGGGCATGGTAGCACATGCCTACGGTCCCAGCTACTTGGGAGGCCGAGGCTGTAGGGCTGCTTGAGCCCAGGAGTTAGAGTCTGCACTGAGGCAAGATAGTGCCACCGCACTCCTGCCTGGGAGACAGAGCAAGACCCTGGCTTAAGAAAAAAAAATTAAAGACTCAAGTTACGAAATTCAGGGCCAAGTAGTCAGTGCCTCTGACTCACAGTAACCACACAGGGCTGACTACTATGCACAATCTCATGGATAATTTCAAATAGTCTTGCCAAAGTCCTAAAAATCAGAACAAGTTTTTAACTCACAAAAATAAAGTCCTAGAATTACTGTAATATGATATCACAATTTGGAATTAAACCTTCTAAACTAATGGCATGTTAAGGAAAGTACTTTTCTTAACTAGGATGCCTCTCATATATTTTAAAATATTGTTTTCCCAGTAATGAACCATGAATATCTGTTTTAATGTTTATGCATAGTTAATTCATATAGTACAGTCTCAATCTATTGTATTATTAAAATGTTTACTTTTTTCATAAAAATAAATGTAGTGTACATTGAAGTAGTTTTGGAAAACAGCAACAAAACTCCTGTATTACAATAACTGCACTGCTACCATTGGCATTCTAGTCTTTTCTTACACAGTTGTATTTGTATATGGTTTACATTAGTTTACATATATTTAGGTTAACAGGTATTTTTGATGTGGATTTGTGTGTCAATAGTATATCTTACACAATCAGCTATATAAAATGGTAAAATAAATCATTATTATGAAAACAGGTAGTGTTAAAAGAAAACAAAGTTTTATACTGATTTTACATTTAAGCTCATTTTTATTATGCACTATTGTATGCCCACACAGGGGATTCGAGAAACTATTGTTCACAGGCCAAATTGACTGTCTGGCTTTGTAGATAAAGTTGTAGTGGAACACGGCCATGTTCATTTGTTTACATATTATCTATGGGTGATTTTGCTTTAAAACAGCGGAGTATAGTACTTGCAACAGAGACAGTATGGCCCATGAAGATGGAAATACATTTATTATTTACACCTTTACAGAAAAAAGGTTTGTCAATCTTTGTCTCATGGGTTATTAAAGAAATATAAAATTTTGCTCACTGCATTTAAAAAGTTATAATCTAATTGATCAGAAAAATATACACATCAGATAAATAGCCAAGTATTTGCTGCAGCTTGTCTAATGAACTCCCTAGGCCATAATCTTCCCACTTGGGAAATAATTCAATTTGGATTCATCTTTGAGTATCTTTGGTGATTTAGGCAAACTGATTCTTCTGGATAGACCAAGGTCAATGAAATACCTAACATTTCAAGATTTGAATTGAAAACAAATGAACAGGCAATGTTACTCCATCTATTTAGACTTTTGAAAGTTCACATATTTAATATAATATTGATTCATACTTTGCTATTTGATTTATAGGCAAAGAATAAACCTATTTGGAAATCACTTTTTAAGTAAAAAAACAAAAAAAAGGGTATGCATCTGGTTGAGAATAGAAACATGACTGTAGAAGATAAACATTTTCACGCCTATGTATATTTTGTGATTCGATAAATGGGGTTTATAAAGAAAAATTAAGCCATAGGAAAAAAATAGTTGATGATGATGGATTCTCTAAAGTAGGGATTTTAAAGACCAATGTATTTAATTAAGTGACTGGATGACTCTCTTGAGGTATGTAAATAATATTCCAGATAAAGAACTATACTTTGGAAAAAATAAATATGATAGTGGAAAAATATAAGAGGGCTAGAATGTTGGACAAGCTATTTGTGTCTCTCTATTCTACCTCAATGACAATATTTCAGAGTATATACAGAATGAGTATAAATAATTTTTTTTAGGGTGAGACATTTTTCATAGCATGGACTCATCCCTATTTTATGCAAGAGTCTCTGGGTCATTTCAACATAATAATGGGTATTCCATAAATGGAAATAGAAACACTGAAAAGTAATTTATCTTTCCGTGTTGAAGGACAGATTTCAGACACTTTCAACTAGCCCTGGCAAAACATGGGTAATCTTTTTATTTTATTCCAAAAGCAAGTTCCAGACTTTGTCCTTCTGGATTCCCAATGTTTTGGGCTCATTTCAGATCTAAATATGTTACACATTGAATGACAGTATGATTGAATTATAAGCAACAGAGATTATACATTCTAACTCATCATATTTTAGATGAGAGAATGAGATTCAGCTAGTATGATGCCATAACTTGATTAGGAAGTTAGTTATTTCCAAGCTGAAGTAAGCCTTCATTTTTCCTAACACATATCATATATGTCCTAAAGTATATAAACTGTTTGATTATCACTGCAGTACAAAAAGTTACATAATAAAAGTAAAACGTTAGAAATACTCATTAAGTTAAATTTGGTATGTCTTATTTCTTTCTGGATAAATTCAGTTAGAGAGTCATCTGTTTCATTATAGGAGGAATATTCCCCAACATTAATGCCAGTTATGTATGTAAATCCTCTTTTCAATGATGGGAGAATAACCCCAAAGTGTTTGACTTAATTAATCTTTTCCTAAGGCCCTTCACTACAGAACAAAAAATCTAAATAATGAGTCAGGACAGAGTATTAAGTATCTTTCTGCACTTAGAGAAATGATTAATTATAATGGCTAAACCCCTGAACACTAAGTTGAATACTAATCTGACGACAGAGTTTGGAAATCAGCCAGTACTGCACATACATCTGGGTGCTTTCTATTCTTTTGAAAGAATCGTAAAAGGGAAGAAAGAAAAACATATTAACAGTTTATGCTCATTCCACTTAACACAGTCCCTTCAAATTTGTTTGTAAATTAATTGAAAAAGTAAGTTTCTCCCACCTCCTTACAATAAGCATATGCTGTGTATGTATCTCTTATTGATTTGATACTTATATGTATGTTTTGAGGTGTGTGACACTGTGGATTTTGTTGTAACATAAGTGAAGAAAGGAAATAATAAAGAGGAAATGACCCGGAAATTTACACACGTATCTTTCTATTGTGGTTGTCTGTTGTCTGTTTTCTGCAGGCATCTTGGAGAAAAAAGTAGAGTCCCATATAGTTGCAAAAGCACCTTTGAGGTGGTTTTGATTTACAGAACAAATAGCCAGTAAATTGCTCTGTATCACACGGGTTCACAGAGCTGGTACAAACAAACCCAAAGGGCAAATGGATAAAAGGTCAAAAGATAAGTGTTATTAAAAACTTTTGCCAATGGACAATGGAAGTGTGGAAACAGCTTTTGCAGAAACAGTTGGGGAAACAGCAAGCTTCTTAAAATGTATTCTTATTCTTCCAATGGATTAACCATACACCAATGATAATGGAGGTAAGGGTGCAGTTTCTAGATGCTTATTTCTAAATCCCTCTCTAGTTTTGGCATTTGAAAATAGGGAAGAATACCAGGTCTAGCATCAACCTCCCTGAACACTAATACATTTCTTTTTTTCTACAATATGGATCAATGTGGGCATGACACCATTCTTCAAATCTCTCACCTTGCTTCAATCAGTTAGAATAAAGCACCATACTATTGCTGTGTGATAGAATTTTTTTCCCCCTGTTAACGCATTGTTATGGTTCATTTTTCTCTCCTTATATGTCAACTTTAAGTAGATACCTATCTGATCTTACAAAGTTGATATTGATTATTATGAAAAAAAAATTGAATTTTAAAAATTTGTGTGAGTTCCAGTGAAGTGTTTTCTGAATGCAATCTGTCTGCCCACATGGTCATATTACAACTCTATGTAGCTAAAAGCATGTAAATAGGAGAACATTGGGTTTCCTGCTTCTATGTTGTGTCTCATAGTGCACAAGGTTACAGTCTCAAGAAGTGCTGAGCTGTAGAGAAACATTTAGTGGAATTTTCTCAATGAAGTAATAATAGTGTACATTACTTGTCATAAACAAAATAATTGATTGTCTTCCAGGTGACCGTGATGGCTGCTGTGGAGTCCAGTCACACTGACCATTATACTTGCCACTGAAAACTCTTTACCAGAAGCCTCTGTTCCCCGTATCTTTATTTTCTCTGCACTGCATTGCTGTCTGAATTCAGTAATTCAATAATGAGGTCAACTTATTTTCTGTGCTCTTTTTTCTTACTTTCTGTCATATTGCTATTTTACTTCTTTTACTAAGTAATTTACTTAGGAATTTACTTCTTAAAGCCTTGGTCTAGTTGCAGAAATGTCATAGGTATTCTGTGAGAGGACAGAAAGGTATTGTGTTCACATGAAGAAATTACAGTTTTATAGAATAATGCTTTTGTAGGGTCTTTTATGAAATATATTTCAAATTTAATAATGTACTTTTCATTTCTCTTTGCAGAGTCAAAGAAAGCCTAGAAATTCTAAATCATAATTAGGACATACTAGGGAAAAAAAAAAGTTTTTCACGCCCAGGAAGAAGTCAAAAAACTTCCCTCTTTCTAGCTGAGGAACAAGAGATTTTAATACTGGTGGGAGTAGGACAAATCAGAAGCCAGCACACTAAGAGTTGGACCATGACCACAACCCAAGAACTTAGAGTATTTGTCTTCTGCAGAGAAAGCTGGTCCCAGGCTGCAAACATTCAAGAGAAATTCTACGATTCTATGGTCCACAAGAACAAGGTAGGAGAAATACCATAGCATTCGGAGGGGCAAGTCAAAATACAGACTTGCCTGAAGTGGCATTCCTTTATCCACAGGTGCTGTGCAGATTTAGAATTTTCAGAAGTTGCTGTTTCCAATGAGAGATCCCAATAGGTTGGGAAGAGGGTTTGGGTCTGCTCAGAGTCTCAGTTCTCTAGTAAAAGAACAAGGTTAGAACAAACAACAAACAATGAAAACAAACAAAGTGTATGCATAATTCTACATTAGAGATTAGGGTTGAATGACCAAGGCAATGGATTTGCACAGTAAATAACACAGTGTCAATATAAAGAAGCAATGGGACCAGCAGCACCTGTACAGATAGGAATGCAGCAGAAATTAGACTCAACCCGATATTTAATATCTGAGATAAGCACAATCTTAAGAATAGGACAACGTCTCTTAACATGTTAACAACCGCTTTCCCACTTCTTATAGCAACAGAAGAACGCCAGCTTAGAAGGTAGATGAAAGAGAACTCCTAACAGCCTGACCATTGAGATCAACTTCTGTCCAAGATGGAGTGATGGAGAATATGTCTGTAATCCTGCTGCAACAAACAATCAAACACACAAAAAAGAAACCATTATTTTCAAGGCATTGGAAAGCAGAAAAAAGATAGTGATTGCTGAATGTGATTGCCAGAATTCTAACGATAACCCACCAAGATCACTGTCCTCTAGTTATTCATTCAAAAACCAATCCAAACATGTTGTTGTAGAAACATTCCAGATGAAGTGATTGATCAGCTGAGTTTATGATAGGGAGATCATCCTGGTTTATTCAGAGAGAGACAGTGCAACTCCAGCAGAAAGCATAAGGGTCAGTATAAGCAATGTGGTAGCAGAGGAGGAAGGAGAGGTGAGGTAGCAGGGGATTAGAAAGCAGGTAAAACCTGAGCCACTACGATTATGATTGACTCTGAATGGGGTTCAGAGCCAGGAGAAGCCTCTAGACATTGAGAATAACTCTTCTTCTGTATCCACATGGAAGTAAACCAAGCAAGAAACTGAACGAGCCTAAGAACAGATGGTCCCCTAGATCCTCCAGAAAGGAGCCATGCTCTGCCCACACCACAGTTTCAGCCTAAGGAGACTGTAAGCAGAAAACAGAATGAGTCCTGCTATCCCTGGGCATGTGACCTATAGAACTGTGAGGTGATAAGTGGGTGTTGTTCTATGCCTCTAGGTTTGTGTTAGTTTGTTATGGCAGCAATAGAACTCTAACACACGGTGGGACAGGAAACAGACATGGTTGGGTCCTACAGTTATCCCAACGTACTCTCTTGAAAGAGTGACCAGGCCATGATCAAGGAGGAAGAACCCAGGCAGAGCACACTGCACCTTCTTATTTGAGGAGAAAGAACTGAGAGTCACAGAGACCAAGGTGGAGACTTCACAGGACAGAGGAGAGAGATGCACAGAGAAAGCTCTATTGATCTGCAAAAGGCTTCCTTTTGAGCATTCAGCAGTACTACTGAGCAGACCTCGCTTGTAGAGAAACTTCCCAAGACTGTGAAAAGGATCACTCAAAATAGTGAGAGGAAACAGTACCAGGTACTCACATAGTACTGACAACAGTGTCTTTTTCTACCCAGGATACCAGATAAACACAAAGTTCATGGGGCTACATAGAGTACAGAGAGGAGTTCTGCCTCAGTAGTGGGAAATCATTAGCCCTAGACTAGACATGACTCTGGTCCTACTAACAAATATTACAGGCAAACCGGAAAATACCAAATTCTTTCTGTGACTAAACTGCAATCCAGAAAGACGGTCAATGATATTTAGAAAAAAAATTTAAAATCCAGGCCCTAACATGTTAAAATTCACAAAATCTCACTCCAAACAAGCATTAACATGTATGTAAAGCAGAAAAAACGACTTAACATGGGAATATCCAATCAATCAAAACTGGCACGGGTTAGGAAAAAATATTTGCAGTCCATATATGAGAAACTCAGAGCGCCCAATGACAAGAAAATAAATAATGATTAAAAAGTAAGCAGAAGTCTTACATAGACATTTCTCAAATACATACAGATGGTCAAAAGATAACCTAAAAATGTTCAACCTCTCCAATCATAAAAGAAATGCAAACTAAAACCACAATGAGATACCACCTCACACCTGTTAGACAGTTATTATTAAAAGGATAATATTATTGGTGAGAAGGTGAAGAAAAGGGAACTTTTATATACTGTTGGTGGTATTGTAAATCTGTAGTCATTTCAGGAAACAGTAGAGAGGTTCATTTAAAAACTACAAATAAAACTACCAGAAGATCCAGCAATCCCACTTCTGGTTGTATATCCAAAGGAGTTGAAATCACTATGTCAAAAGAAAACCTGCACTACCATGGTTATTGCAGCATTATCCACCATAGCCAAGAGATGGAAACAACCTCAGTGTCCATCAATGGATTAATGAAGTGGTCCCCAGCCTTTCTGGCACCAGAGACTTGTTTCATGGAAGTCAATATTTCTATGGATGGGGTTGGGTGGGGGGATGGTTTCAGGATGCAACTGTTCTACCTCAGATCATCAGGCATTAGATTCTCATAAAGTGTGTGCAACCTAGATTCCTTTCATGGACAGTTCACAACTGGGTCTGCACTCCTATGAGAATCCAATACTGCCACTTATCTGACAGGTGGCAAAGCTAAGGCGGTCATGATCGCTGGGCTGCCACTCACGTCCTGCCTAGTTCCTAACAGGTCACGGACCAGAAGTGGTCCAGGGCTTGGGGACCCCTGGATTAATGGATTAAAACAATGTATATATGCACAGTGAAAAATTATTCAGCCTTAAAAAAAAAAAAAAAAAAAAAAACAGGAAATTCTGTAATTTGCAACAACATACGTGAACCGAGATGACATTGTGTTATTCAAACAAACCAGGCACAGAGAAACAAATACTCTATGATCTTACCGACATGTGGAACCTACAAAATTCAGACTCGTGGAAGTAGAAAGTAGAATGATGGTTCCCAGGGTCTGGGGGCTCGTGGTGAACTGGGAAAGGGAGATGTTGGTCAATGTGTTTGAAGTTTCACTTAGACAGGAGCAATAAGTTCAGGTATTCTGTTATGCAACATGGTGACTCCAGTTAATAATTATGTATGGCATATTTCAAAATAGTTAAATGAGAAAATTTTAAATGTTCTCACCACAAATAAATATTTCAGGTGACAGATATGCTAATTAGCTTGATTTGACCATACCCAATGTATACAAGTATTAAAACATCACAGTGTACCCCATAGACATACACAATCATCAGTCAATTAAAAATAAAATGAAACAAAAAATCTGACCCAGAACTTGCTAGAGTCACCAGACAAGTACATTAAGACAGTTATTATAATTGCATCTTACATGCTCTAAAAATGAAGTGGAAGAATGGAAGATATTTTACAAAAACACAAATTGGACTTTCAGAGATAGAAACTACATGTCTAGGATAAACAATATACTGAATGAGAATAATGGTAAATTAGATATTGCAGAAAATGGCTAGTGAATTTAAAGACACAACAATACTAAGTATTGTAAACAATAATATGTAAAATGAATAACAGAAAGAAGAAATTACATATGAACATAGCATCAGTGAGTTATGGGACCAACTTTTAGAGGCCTAATAGACATATATTTGGATTCCCTAAAAAGGAAGAGAGGTGAGAAAACGTATTTGAACAAACAATGGCTTAATTTTACAATTTTGATGAAAATTATCAAAGCCCACAAATCTAAGCACAGCGAACCCTCTATAAACACAAGGACCACTACACCAAGGTTAATCATAACTGAATTGCTTAACACCAAAGATGAAGAGAAAATCTTAAAAGGAGCCAGAGAAAAAAAAAGGAATAAAATAAATTGACAACAGGTTTTTTGTTTTTTGTTTTTTAGATTTTGCCAGAAAGTAAATAATACAGTTCAAAAATCTCTTTAAATTCTACACTCACTGAACTCAACACTCGAGAATTCTATACTCAATGAAAAACTTTTCAATAGCTGAAGGCAAATAAAGATTTTCCAGACATATAGATTCTCAGAGAATTTTTCATTAGCACCTCTGCACTATAAAAAAAAAAGTCAAAACAAGTTCTTCAGAAAGACAGACAATGATACCAGTTGGAAATCTGGACCTAGAAAAAAGAATGTAGAATAATGACAATGGTACTTAAGTGTACAAAGAGATAATTTTTAAATATTTAAATATTTGAAAGATAATTGACTGAGCAAATGTTAATCACCATATAGCAAAACATACATAACAGAAATAAGTTTTATCAGAAAAATAGCACAAATCTGTGGAAAGGAGGTAATACTATTTTAAGCTTCTAGTACTATGCATGAAACTATCATTTAAAATAGATTGTGATGACTTAAATGAATACACCCTAAAACCTAAAACAACCATTAAAATAATAAAGAGTTATAGTTAAAAAAATAAATAATTTTTTTAAAAACTGAATAAGAAAAAAAGAATCAAAGAAAAAATAGGACTGATAATAAATATATATTGATACAGCAGATTAAAACCTAACCAAATCACTAGTCAAATTGAATAGACCTGATCTAAGCATCCCATGATTTGTCAATTATAGAAAAAAGCAAGACTTAACGATATGCCACATACAAGTAATGAAGTTCTTTAAATACCAAGACAAAAGTAGGTTAAAGTAAAAAGATAGGACAAGACTGGATAAGCCTGTGTCCAGTCTGGAGACAGGAATCACATAGAACAGGGCATTTTAATATAAAGAATTATTAAGCAGTGATAGAGCAATAAGGAAAAACATGAGTCCAGTAGGACTGAGAGCTTCCAAGGAAGGATGCGGATGGCAGGAGGGGATCAACCCTTGTTGAAGAAAGTACAGTTGCAGCCAATAGTCTCAAATACCTTCATGTTTTCCAGTAGATGATGTAGTCAAGATCAAAATCAGATGTTATGGATTATTTGTTTTTTTTCAAATCAGAGTTTCAGTTATAATTTTTTAATTGCATTATCATAACCACATTTAGTTATGAATGTTTTTTATAATATTCATTGACCTTTAGATAAATTCTTATGCACTTTTCCAGAGCTGAGCTCAGTAACCATTTTTATCCTGCCCTCTGCCTGAGGGATTACTATACATATTATGCGAACATCTCTACTGAAAGGAATCACAGTGCCTTGAGATTGAATAGACTCCATTTATGTCTCTGAAATTTTGATAAAGCAAACAGATATACTTTCTAGAAACTATGTGATTCGTATGTCCTTGTCCTGAGTATTTCTTTGGGAAGACAGCTGGTGACAAGCATTGAACTGGGAAGGTTAACCTCTCATACAGTTTATCTTGATACATTTTGGAAAACAGGACATGTTGACAAAGCCATAAACAAACTAAAAAAAAAAAAAACCATTAGTGCAAAAAACTAATCCTGCCAACTGGTTAATTGGATAAGGCATTTAGCAAGACCACAATTTGTGCTAAGAAGCTGATTTGAAAATGCCAGTTAAATAAGGCGTCAGCAAAGTACAAATACCAAGATTTTGATAGGCAAATACAATATGAAAATCAGGAGAAGTTCATGTATTATGAATATTAAACTGGCTTATCAAAGATAATCTCATGCCTAACCAGATGTTTTTATAAAAATAAGAAAAAAATCAGTTAACAACAATCTTCCTAGAAAGCATGGGCCAATGTATTTCCTTAGGCTGCTAATTTCTGATATTCCTCATTTAATCTCCAACTCCTGCCTGCAGTGTAGCCCCTATGAGCTTCCCATCAATGCCGTGGCCTTTGTCACTGACGCCTAGAGAGGAGACTCACACCATGCACAGGGCTTATTAAATAGTAGCGTTCATCCAGTGGTTTCATTTGATGAAGGAATTGCAGGTTGAGCTTCCCTAATCCAAAAATCAGAAATCTGAAATGCTTCACGATCAGAAATTTTTGACCACTTACATGACATCACAACTTGAAGTTTCCACACCTTATGTGACTAATTGCATTTAAAAATGCAGTCAAAAACTTTATTTCATGCACACAATTATTAAAACATTGTATAAAATAATTACATTGAGTGTATGTGTGTACAGTGTACATGAAACAGAAATGTATTCTGTGTTTAAACTTGAGTCCCATCCCAAAGATATCCTATTATGGTTATTCAAATATTATAAAAATCAGAAAAAGTCCAAAATCCAAATCACTTCTGTTTTCAAGCATGTTGGATAAATGATACTCAACCTGTAATCATAATGATAACAATAATAAACATTTATTAGGCACTTACAATGTCCTGGGGAATGTTTCCGCTATTGTACACGGTGTCTTGGATCAGATGCTAAGGAGCAGGGCTTTTACGATGCACCTTGTAAAACGAAGGCCCTCAGGAAAGACTCACGAATGGGTGAGAAAAGCAAGCTAAAGAAAGGACTCCTTAATGGTTGAACTAGTTTACAATCCCACCAACAGTGTAAAAGTGTTCCTATTTCTCCACATCCTCTCCAGCACCTGTTGTTTCCTGACTTTTTAATGATCGCCATTCTAACTGGTGTGAGATGGTATCTCATTGTGGTTTTGATTTGCATTTCTCTGATGGCCCAGTGATGATGAGCATTTTTTCATGTGTCTGTTGGCTGTATGAATATCTACTTTTGAGAAATGTCTGTTCATATCCTTTGCCCACTTTTTGATGGGGTTGTTTTTTTCTTGTAAATTTGTTTGAGTTCTTTGTAGGTTCTGGATATTAGCCCTTTGTCAGATGAGTAGATTGCAAAAATTTTCTCCCATTCTGTAGGTTGCCTGTTCACTCTGATGGTAGTTTCTTTTGCTGTGCAGAAGCTCTTTAGTTTAATGAGATCCCATTTGTCAATTTTGGCTTTTGCTGCTGTTGCTTTTGGTGTTTTAGACATGAAGTCTTTGCCCATGCCTATGTCCTGAATGGTATGGCGATTCCTCAAGGATCTAGAACTAGATGTACCATATGACCCAGTCATCCCATTACTGGGTATATACCCAAAGGATTATAAATTATGCTGCTATAAAGACACATGCACACGTATGTTTACTGCAGCACTATTCACAATAGCAAAGACTTGGAATCAACCCAAATGTCCATCAGTGACAGATTGGATTAAGAAAATGTGGCACATATACACCATGGAATACTATGCAGCCATCAAAAAGGATGAGTTTGTGTCCTTTGTAGGGACATGGATGCAGCTGGAAACCATCATTCTTAGCAAACTATCACAAGAACAGAAAACCAAACACCGCATGTTCTCACTCATAGGTGGGAACTGAACAATGAGATCACTTGGACTCAGAAAGGGGAACATCACACACCGGGGCCTATCATGGGGAGGGGGGCGGGGGGAGGGATTGCATTGGGAGTTATACCTGATGTAAATGACGAGTTGATGGGTGCAGCACACCAACATGGCACAAGTATACATATGTAACAAACCTGCACGTTATGCACATGTACCCTACAACTTAGAGTATAATAATAATAAATAAATTAAAAAAAAAAAAAAAAAAAGAAAGGACTCCTGGCCTCGTGATCTGCCCGCCTCGGCCTTCCAACGTGCTGGGATTACAGGAGTGAGCCACCACACCTGGTCACAGTTCTGCTTTTAGCCTGACCCCATCAGGAGCTCCTCAGAACTGTTTTCGCCTTGATACAAAGGATATGGTTTTGTATGACTCGGAGGGAACTTCTAGACCTTTCCTTATGAGGAGGATTCAACCACCCCAAGAGCAAACCTCAGAAGGGAGCACGTGTAAAGGATTCTTCATGCACCAGAAGCACAGAGACGGGATAATCAAGCAAACCAGCTGAGGACCCTGGGCGGCCGGACCCAAATGAACAATAGCTCTCACATGTGTTTTAACTTATTGAATCCCCCAAATGACACTGTTAATAGATAGTATTTTCATCTGTTTTTCAGAGAAAACTGGGGCTCATAGAGGTTAATCTGCCAATATCACTTGGCAATTAAGCAGCAGCACCCACACTTGGGGGAAAAAAGTGGGAGAAGGAGGAGCAAAGGAGAGAAGGGGAGCGAAAGGAGAAAATAGGTGAATCTTGCAAAATGTGCCTATGATCTCCTTCCTCTTTTCAGTTGCTGTTGAAATTCAAATAAATTACTGTCAGTGATATTTGTGGTTTGCACGTCGTACTCAATTTATGTAGAGACTTGGGTAAGGAAACAGTACTATTAACACCAGTCAGAATCTAGTATTTTAAAAAACATTTTAAAAGTCCATTTTTTAAATTTCAAAATTGCAGTGGAAATCATTGTCTCTAACTATACAAACAGGAAACCCTTTATTCCCTTTTCCAAAGTGTTTACCTGGATATTTCTCTTCTGTTTCTTATATTTCTTAATACAGAGATTGTATATCTACAAATACAAACCCTAATTCTTACGAGATGATTGAGGTGACAGATGTGTAAGCAAGATTAAGGCAAGTCATGTAAACTTCCCGTGACTCAATTCCTGGTAATATGAACATAACTAAAATATATCACATATTTTAGATTTTTAAATACAGCATATTTCAAAAGACACTTAAAAAAGGTAGAACTATTAATACATGCTTATTATGAATATATTTCAATATGACTTCTTATTTTAACCAGCCACAGGAAGTCTGTATACACAGTGGCAGACTCCTTTGATTTTATTTATTTTATATTTCTGCTCATTAACTACGTCTCTAATGCTTCTTCCCACAGCTTCAGTTACTCAGTGAGTTTTCTTCATTTGGAAGCATAAAAGGGCTAATAATTTACATGTTTCTGGTAAGATCAACTTATTTTGCCTCCCTCTTTTTGTTATTTACGTAATTACAATAACTCGATCCATTTAAATTGTGTGGTGCTAAATGGCTTGTGATAACATTATTGATTACATCTAAAATCTTATGTTTCTTTAAGTAGGATTCCTTGTCCACACCTTCTTGTTTCACTTGTCTCTGATAACGCACCTAAAAGAGCTTTCTTTTATGTTGTCCTGTATTGCTAGGGTTCTAAATCATATACTTTATATTTTTAAATTCTCCTGGAAATTGACTGTATCTATAGCTGGATGTCTGGTAATGACGCTAGATGTATCTGGATATTTTTGCTTTTTACATCACATGGCATTATTAATTTTCATGGCCAGTGTGTTTAGAAAATAAAATCCAAAATATCATAACTATTACACAGTTCTATTTTTTACATTATAATTTGCAAAAGGTTAATATGATTTCAATAAAATTGTGAAAATATTGTGGCATTGAAATGCTAATGTCAATTGCATCTAGGCAGCATTCTGGGAACTATTTTACGTCCTTTATTTGCAGTACTTTTCTCTCAAAGGCCCACAAGGAAGTTTGCTATTTCTGCCAGCTGCAACTTATATGGGCTTCTCAAAGAATCCAGCAAGGCTCTGACAAAGGCAGACAGAAAGGAGGCAAAGGAGAGGAGAAGCAATTTTCTACATCAAAGGTATGACAAAACACTTGACAAAATTGTATAAAAATGTGTATGACACACATTATCCATGCATCCTGGAAACATCCTTTTCATTCCAAAACTACGGTGAGTCTTGCCAGGCACTTTGAAATTGTACTTGCAAATATAATTCTTAGTTCTTGCAATATGATCTAGGCGAGTGATGCATAAGCAAGCATCTCTCTTATCACCTAACTCCCGGGAAGACAAATGGAATTCAGGTAGCATATTCTGAGCAATTATACAGAGACTACTCCCGGTGGTACCTCTTTTCATCCCACACATACCTCTCTGCTTATAGAAAACAATCACTATCTGATGAATGATTTTCACAAAGCAGCCAAGAAACAGCATTATGATGGCATAAAGAAGCAAAACTTGATCTAATGCAGACCTATAAACAGAGATGTCTTCTAAATCTAGCAAGGTAACGGGTTATGATAATGAGAGTTGAAAAGAAAATGCACATATAAATATTGTAAATATCAATCCCATGTTGGGAAAAAGGAGGAAATGCCATGATTTGTTTAGTATGATCAATTTTTTTTCTCATGAAATCAGTGATAGCCATAATCACTTGGCAGGCAGTAGCTAAGAGTAAAAACACATATCTTGAGCAGCTTAAGGACTTTTTTTTCTGTATTGTGTCAAGCACAGTACTCCACATAGTGTGGAGACAATATATACTAATAGCATAAAATGTAAAAATTAAATTAAACCAAATAATCTTTGGCATCAGTTGAAGACACAGACTGTACCAGTGACCAGTACAGAAAGTTTTTGATATTCGTTATAATGTTAGACATTCATATGCCTTTCTTAAGCCTATCTGCTCTGAATATTAAGAATAATATGATCTTATGCTTTTTAAGTAATAGATGGCCCATGAAAAAATTAAAAAAGGTAAAGATATTCAATGATTGAATTTCACATTCTAAATTATCACATTCTAAAGTCATGTTTCTAAGA
This sequence comes from Macaca nemestrina, assembly GCF_043159975.1. Classification (NCBI taxonomy): domain Eukaryota; kingdom Metazoa; phylum Chordata; class Mammalia; order Primates; family Cercopithecidae; genus Macaca; species Macaca nemestrina. The sequence goes on from NC_092140.1 coordinate 9,478,438, forward strand.
AAAATAATATACACAAATACACTCAAGAAATTCTTAAATATAAATTTTCTTATATATAGTACTAAAATTTAGGCACCTATCTATGAAATACAAACAAATTAAATGCCATCTATGTTATGCAAAAAATGTATTTGTTTATGCTAATGCACATTCAAGTCAAATTCACTAGACATTTATCTGGAAGTAGAAATTCCTCTTTCACTGAAGAACATATACAGAAAACAAAATTATTTCCTTAAGTAAATATCTGTGAGACATTTTTGATAGACCAATCTATTTACACATTTAAGTGAATTCCCTTGAGATTTTCATTTTTAAAATTCTTTCATAAAATTAAGTAATTAACTGAGACTCAATATTGTGAATGAACAATTCTCATTTTCATTGTTTATTGATATGATATTCATTCCACACCTGAGTAAATACTCATCTTTCAGAAAGTCACTGGGTAGATTATCCTGTTCCATTTATCACTGAAGGCACAGACGTGTTTGTATTCTGAAGTTCGGTCTCTCCTTGAAGTAATTGAGGCTTTAAGCTTCCAAAAGGTTAACTAATTATGAATGACCAAATAGTTTCATTTTAGAGGGTCATTGTTCTTAAATGTCACAGTCATTAGAAGCGATTACAGCTTAACTACCTACCTTGGACTTGTTTTTAAATCAAGAAGAATTAGAAAGCAAAATAAAAATTCTCTCTTTTATCAGGGGTTGGATTACATTAGGGTCAACATCTTCAAGGTGAGGATGTCAGCGCCTGTGCACAATTTTGTACTTGGTTTTGAACAGGCCCTCAATTGCTTAGAAGAAAAACATATATCCTCAATACTTTTTTTCAGGGAAAACAGTTCCGTAAAGGCAACTACTAAAAAAGCAAATCAAAACTCCTTATGGAGTTTTTGTTGTTGGTTTACTGTTAAAGATGATATTTGCAGACCTCAAGTCATAGAAATAAAATGACAGGTAATTAAGAAATAGTTCCAGATGTCTGTATGTAAAGGGAAGACAAAATGTTTAAAGGAATTGGTTTTCTCTTTTACCTCTCCATTCAGAGCAAGACCAGCAAAAAGACAATAATACAAAAGTTCTGCTTTTCCCAACTCAGATGGTATAGTGGGGTGAAGGATGTGGCTTTCTTAAACAGAACAAAGTTCCTTATTACTACCTTTGATTTATGCATAGTATAGTGAGCTCCCCCTGACTTTATTCCTTATAAATGTTTGTTGAATAAATGATAGATGAATTGTGATTTAGAATGACATAAACAATATTATTAAACACTACTACTTTTCCTTTGTAAAACAGATGAAATAAAAAAGTGTTTTCACATAAGATGTGTGTGTATGTATAGCTAGAGTACACGTATACAATAAGGGTATCTTGTTACATGTTCACGGATGAACTATAGAAGAAAAATTGCTCTGAACCAGCTACAGAGGCAAGGGAAATGTATTCAAGACTAGTGTAATAGGAGAAAGATTGAACTCAACCTCATGGAAACAAAAGATGGTAGGGTTTTTAAGCACGAGGGTGAACTGCTGGGAAAAATGCTGGAAGATATTAGGGAGAAAATTGGTCAATGCAATTAGCCATCCGTGTTTGCTAATTGTCTCTTCTTGAAGTTAGGCTCCTCTCCACCCCTAGATACTGGGTGATAGAGATCCTTGTCTTTTTTGATGATTACATTTCACAGGATGGCTCTCAGGTCCTTGCAAAAGACATCCTTCAGTTGTAGAAGATCTACATCCCAAAGGAGCAAAGAAAAAATTTACGACTGCAAGTTTATTTATTAAGTAAATGCTCTAAGATAAAGAAGGTCAAAGTCCAATAGTCATGTTAACCTGTCTAAAGATTAGTTAACGTGATGGGAACATGAAGGCTGTCTTGGTCAATACTTGCTCATATTTATGTATTTTGCTAAACTTACATATGCATATGTTATCTTTATTTTATAGATGTGAAAAATAATATATCAATTGGCCTATATAAATTAGAATTGGATGTGTGCTGATGCCCAAAGAGCTTGAAATATACAAATACTATATTTAAAAAAATGAAATTATTAGAATATACATTTGTATATAATAATTACTAAATCCATGCCCTAGACACCTAATTACAATCACAGCATATTTATATACCAGGTAGAAGAAATATCAGGTGAAAGGAAACTATATGCTATGTGCTTATTTCCAAGAAAAAGTTCATTTTACATTTACTGATTGAATAATTCATTCTCTAGCTATTGAACCTGCCATTTAAAATAACAAATTAAGCTTTTAAACAACACATGAAGAGATGATTTGCAAGAGTAGCCTGAATATCAAAATAGTAAGTGATTGCTGGATTTGTCAATGGCAATTTTAGGTTGAAGAAAACTTTTGTGTCTGATAGGAGGAGGAGATGCTGAGCTGGGAAAAACTGCTTTATCTTTGCCCTGGCTCAGACCTTCACCTCTTTTCCCTGGACCACAGAGCCTGCTCCTTTTCTGGTCCCCTTTCTTTCAAACTTAAAGAATCATTTCATGTGTGCTCCATAAAGAGTCCAGATTTGTCTTTCTAAAATGCTTAAATACAAATCTACCTCATTCCCCTGCTTAAATGCCCTGTAAGGCCTTCCCAAGTCTGTCCTAACCTCTGTAGTGGGCCCAGGGAATACCTCTCTTTTAAGCCACCCTGTCCTATCACTGCTCCATTACTTCTCTGTCTAAACCAACTCACCAAAATCTATGGACAAGGGGTGTTTGAGTATAAGGTCCCAAAATTTCCATTTTCAACAAGTGTCTCATTCTTAAGTATAGTAGAATCCAACACACCTCAGCATGTCTGCATCGGACCTGGAAGTCTGAATAGTTAACAGAACCAATGACTGTTTGAGGAAGCTGTAAAAGACTTCCTTAAGATTTAGCTTAAGAGTTAAGTTTGTCACATTAAAAACAGAGAGAGACTCTGTAAAAGAAAAAGATATTTATTCACAAATGGGCATTGTAATGGCAATATCCATACCATAGTAAACTACATGCATACTCAGGTAGGTAAAGGAAGACAAAGATTTTTAAAGCAAAAATAAAGAAGATTATAAGATTGTTTTGTGATAATTATTGTTAGCTATAAGGATCCATATCAAGGGTGGTGCCGGTCCGAGGTTAGACAGGAAGTTGCTGTGCAGATGTCCTCACAGTTTTTTTTGTGTGTAGTAAGGTTGTAGTGGGCCTTTCTTTCACAAGCTTGTGGTTTTTGCAGAGTCTTTTGTGATAGTTGTTGCTATCAGGTATTTGTGCATAAGAAACCTCTGTTCATGGCCATCCTTGACTCCACTTGGCACAGTCTTTAACACAAGAGGCCCCATTTTGATTCTGACAACTTTCACAAGTTCTACGTGTGGGTGGGTGACAGGACAGAAATGAAATTTATATTTCTGCGAATTGACTTTATTTACCTTGGCTTTACTATGAAGATATCTTACATGTTTAAAACATTTTTTAAAAAGAACAATTCTTAAAATTTAAGAAAGTCAGTTTCTGAGATGCCCTTACTTCCACAGGCCCTTGCCTTTAACATACTCTTCCTTTCGTCTCTGCTTATGCTGTCTCTGGAATTCATTATTGTGCTCATTGCATTGGAGTGTGATTATTTTATTAAGCCTAATTGATTATGAGCCCCATTAAGAATCAGAGCATAACATGTTCCTCCTTCTATCTCCAGCAGTTAGCACTGGGTTTGACACATTGTGATTCTTTAATAAAGGCAAAAATATTGATGTAGTATATATACGTGTGCTCTCTTAGGACTGCTAAACAAAGTAGGAATACCCTAAATATTGATCCTTTGAGGTCATGATAGCTTACACAAGTAACATAAAGGCAGGAGTTTTGTATATATGTTGTTCACTGTAATATACCCAACATCTAAGACAGTGACTATGTACATGGCAGGTTCACAGTACATTTTGTTGACTGTTTAATGAATGGATGGATAACTAACATAGCCATGTTTGGGATTCCCATATATAATGGTACATTGGACTCATTCATTACGTGGATTCTAATAGTTATATTTCTTGTTTTACCTATTTATTTACTAAGGCACCAATTTCCCCTGGAAAAATTCTAAGATCTATCAAAGAAAACAAAAGATATTTAGAAAAGGAACGTGCTGTCAAATAACAAAGGCTAACATCATACATAGTAGACACATACATCTGAATTATTTGGTTAGAAGGACTGCTATCAAGAATTGTGGACTTACTGACAAATCAATGACCCTACAATTATCAAATATCTTTTGTTAATTTAAGAACAAACTCTTTTCTGCCATTGTTTGAAAGGGTGCAGCTTTGATTTGAGGGACATGGTCTGCATTTATCTAGTAAAAGTGGAATATTTTTATGGCTATTCTGGTTTGACTAGATTGTGCTTAGTTTACTCATTCAACAGACCTACCTAAAGGCCTTAGAAATGACTGAGTTGAGTGCTTCATTCAGGAGGGATGTATATAGTCAGGACCCAATTTAGAAATAATTTCTGCTGAATGTGTTGAGTTCCTTCATTAACAAACCGGAAGTTTTATTTAGATCTTTGTCTAGTGATTTACATTTGGATCCTTACCTTTTTATCTCCCAGAGTATTCTGCCCAAGAATTTCTCAAACACTAGTCTACAGATTTTTTATGAAAAATTTTTACTTTCCTGCAGCAAAAGAAGAAAAAAAAAAGCACTATTACATCTATATCCCCATATCTCTATAACTGTCTCTATATCCTGACACAGTAGAAAGTGAATAATTCTCTGCAATGGGCTTCAATTAAATAAAAAATTGTTCTGTGAAAAATCTAATGTCTATGCCTGTTCATTGTAGGTTCATTCTGACCTCATTACTAGGAGACATTGATAATCATCAGTTATCATTCTTTGCCCCACCATAAACTTATTGTTCTCCTGACACCCTGACACTGTTCCATATCTTTGCCCCTAGACTACATTGTGCTTCATTTTCTTAGGGCCTTGCTAGGTGATGACCTACCTTATTGGATAAAGTCAAATGTAATTCCTTTTTTCTCTTCCTCTTCCCTAAGGTAAGAGCCAGAAAACAATTTCATTCCTAAACAGTGGACTTTCCTCTATAAAAGAGGAGATATGTTGAAAGATATGTTGTGGTTTAGAGCTTGGGGCTAATATTGATTTAAAAGGATGATCTATTGGCTTGGAAAATAAAAATAGAGCAGAATTACACTTCTCACCAATTTCCCTGTTTGAATAAAATTGGAATATGTGAAATGAGATTCAGGAAAACTTTTACCAGTCACCAGGATGGGAGGAACCAGGTAAAGAACACTAGAGACTAAAAAATATCTGCATTTGTCCAACAGCAGGCCTGCAGGTGAGCCAAATACACAGCTAGATTTGCCCAAACACAGTAGAGCACACAGTTGAAACTAAAATGCATATGTCCCACTCCTTGTGGATAACAGGACCTTGTCATCATTATAATGATATTTAAGTACAGAAGCGTCACAGATGAGATCAATAATGTCAAAGAAGAAGTAACTGGTTGATGATGTTACTGGTTGTCTAAGTAAGTGGTAAATACTCCTTGTGAGAGTAACAGGAGAGTTTTGGGAGAGGTTTGTATAGGAATAAAAACTGACAACAAGGGAAGGCAGAATGGGCCTGCATTGCTGGAAATGGCTTATGTGTACACTGAAGATACATGCTTGGAAACGTTTCCAGTAAGCATGTGGGTTGAATATGTTCATGAATATTCAGTGAGTATAAAACAGATAGGTGTCCCATAGCTTTCCTTCATCCCGTCTGTCCTGCCCGCCATGACTGTGCACAGAGAGAAACCCCAGGTAGCAAGTAGCTGAGTCAGCACCACTTACATCCTATTTTTATGTATTTTCCTTTCCTCCTGGAAGAATGGCTCTTGGGTGTTCTCATCTTTTTCTATGCACGGGAAATACCCAGAAGAGAGACAGGCTTATGGTAGGTCATTGCAATTTTATTGAATTTCAATTAAGATTTCACATAGGGGTTCCACATAAGATTACCCTATGTGTACGCTGTGCATGGACCATGGCTCTGCTTCAGGATGTGGTTCTGTTCCATGTACCTTCTTTTTCCTTGACCAAAATTGGAGGAGCAGCCTCTATCTTGGGCATTAACTCAGATGGTCTAAACCAACAAGCCACATTAAAGTGTTAGCATAGATCTGACATCTGTCACATTCTACTGACCAAAACAGGTTATGTGGCCGTATCTGACAGTGGACAGGGAAGTACATGCTAACTATGGGGAGATAGGATGTAGCTTGGCAAGAACGAGGACAGATACTGCGATGATAGCAGAGGGTGTGTAAAGTAGTGAACAGTAACCCTACAGCTGCTACCTGGCCTCTCATTGTAAAACCAAAGAGTGCTCATAGACATTGTTTCTCATACATGGTTTTCCCACTTTATCTTGGGATACCCATTTTCTCCAACTCTTGACTTCTAGGAATCCTATAGCAAGGGAAAGAAGAAAATAAAGAGTAAGAAAGAGGTAGTAAGAACAATGATCAGAATTGTCGGTATATTTTAAAGGCAGAAAGGAATTTGGAATAATTTATTTCAACACTTTCATGTATAAGATGGAGAAATCAAGAAACAGGGATAAAAGACACAGACACAAGGTTTTACAGGTGGTAATTGTTTCAAATTTTGATAGTTAAAAAATTCTGGACTCCTATGTTCCTTTGACCAAGAAACATCCCTCTCCTTGCCAATTCCAGCCCCTAGACTATGACCAGGGATTCTTCCTTTCTGCGTTTCTAAATAATGGTGACTTTCTCATTAAATAATAATATACACTTCTTTCTATGAGATGCATTTCCTTATGCTCTTATTGGAGATAAAGTATTTGGAAAACCAACTCATCATCCACCCAAATCCCACCATTTTACCTGTACAACTGAAAGTAAGTTGAACTCTGCAGAACCTCTTAAGGGTCTCAGATCAATCTCACTAAGTTGTAATTTAATAATTTTATTTCAACCCACACAACTCTGCATATGGGTGGGGTTGGACACACTTATCATCACCATAGTAAGCTGTGATATCTCTTCTCTGAATCAAATTTAGTTTGAATTTGAAAAGACTTTCTGGCACATAAAAGGAGAGACAAGAGACAATGCTTCATTTCTCTCTCTCTTGGAAACTTAAGGAAATAGATCACTGAGTGTTTTACTATCAGAAGTTTATATTCTATAAGTCTCAATTGAGAAATGTGAAAAATCAAGGCATTTAAAATACACTAAGAGGAGGAGCAGAGGAAGATGGTGGAATAGAAGGCTTCACTGATCTTTCCCCCTCACCTGGAAGGACACCAATCTAACAACTACCTATACTCAAAAAAGCATCTTCATAAGAATAAAAAAGTCAGGTGAGCACTCATAGTACTGGGTTTTAACTTGGAATCAGTGAGGCACTGATCAGAGGCACTGAAGAGGTCAAGAAAAACAGTTGTGAATCATTGGCACCACCTTCCCCATCCCTTGGCAGCAGCATGGTGCAGAGAATGATTCTGTGTGCTGGGGAAAGGGAGGGTCCAGGAGTTCTGAGACATTAAAATCAGTGCCACCCTGTTATAGCAGAAAGCAACTCAACCCAAACGCAGCAGATGCCTACCCATGGAGGAAGCCTTTAAACCAGCCCTAGCTAAAGGGAAATAGTTGATCTCAGTGATTGGGACTTCAGTTTCCAGAAGTCTAACAATTGTGGGCTAAAGCACTCTGGGGTCTTAAATAAACTTGAAAGGCAGTCCAGGCCATGAAGATTACAACTCCTATGCAAGACCTAATGCTCTAAGTGGGCCCAGAGCCAGTGCAGTGGGGGATCATGCAACCTACAGAGATGGGCTAAGGGAGTGCTTGCATCACCCCTCCTTCAATCCCAGACTGCATACTTCACAGCTCTGAAAGAGACTCATTCTTTCTGCTTGAGGAGAGGAGAGCGAATAATGGGGAGGACTTTGTCTTGCATCTTGGATACCAGCTCAGTCACAGCAGGATAGGGCACTGGTCAGAATTGTAAGGCTCTCTTTTCTGGCCTTAGATCCCAGAAAAAATGTCTAGACACACTTTGAGCCAGAAGGGAACTCACTGCCTTGAAGGGAAAGACCCAGCCCTGGCAGGATACAATACCTGCTAACTGAAGAGCCCCTGGGCCCTGAATAACCAGAAGCAGGACGTCCTGGTCCTAGAGTAAGACTCTAAGACTTGCGTGCTTCAATAGAGACTTAACACATAACAAGCTGTAGTAGCTATGGGACAAGACCCCATCTGCTTGAGAAAAGTGGAGGAGAAAGTAAAGGGGACATTGTCTTCCACCTTAGTAACCAGCTTGGCCATGGTGTGGCGGTGGGGCACCAAGCAGAATGTTGGGGTCCCCAATTCTAGGACTTGGCTTTTGGGTGGCATTTCTGGATCTGCTCTGGGCCAGAGGGGAGCTCACTACCCTGAAGGATGAGTCAAAGTCTAGGCGGTATTCACCACAAGATGACTGAAGAGCCCTTGGGCCTTAATGAAACATTATAGGCTGGCAGTACTCCTTGTGACCTGGGGTATTGATGGCAATGCAGTGAGACTCCTCTGCTTTTGGAAAGGGGAGGGAAGCCTGGGGAGAATTGGATCTTGTGGTTTGAGTGTGAGCTCAGCTGCAGTACAATAGAGCACCAGGTAGACTTCAAGGTTTTGACTCTAGTCCTTGACTCCCAGAGAGCACCTTTAGATCCACTCAAGGCCTGGGGAACTTGTGGCTCCAAAGAGAAGGACACAGGCCTGGTTGGCTTTGTCACCTGATGATTGTAGAGCCCCAGGACCTTGAGTGAACACAGGTGGTAGCCAGGCAGTGGCTAAAGCAGGCCTTGGGCGAGACACAGTGCTATGCTTGCTTCAGGTCTGACCCAGCACAATCCCTGTGGTCCTAGCCATAGAAGGGCTTGTGTCACTCCACCTCCAGCTCCAGGTAGCTCAGAACAGACCCAGAGATACTGCTTGTTTGAGAGAAACTAAGGGTAGAAAAAAAAAGTCTCTGACTGGTAATCCCGATAATTCTTCGAGATCTTGTCTAAAACCATCAAGGCAGTATCTCTACAAGTCTTCAAGGATCACAGCATTACTTTACTGGGCTTAGAGTGCCCCCTAAATCAGATACAGCTCATATCACAAGACCCACATCCTTTGAAATATTTGGAAAACCTTTCCACATAGGATAGATAGAAACAAACCCAGAATGCAAGACCAGTAAATGTCCAGACACAGATGAACATCTACAAATATTAAGACCATCCAGGAAAATATGACTGTACCAAAATAACTTAATAAGGCACCATGAACCAATCCTGGAGAAACGAAATATGTGACCTTTCAGACAGAGAATTCAAAATAGCTGCATTGAGAAAATTCAAAGAAATTCAAGATAACACAGGGAAGGAATTCTGAATTCTATGAGATAAGTTTAACACGGAAATTGAAATAACTACAAATTATCAAGCAGAAATTCTGGAGCTAAAAATGCAACTGACATACTGAAGAATGAATCAGAGTCTTTTAGCAGCAGAATTGGTCAAGCAGAAGAAAGAATTAGTGAGCTCAAAGGCTTTTTGAAAATACACAGTCAGAAAAGAAAAAAGAGTAAAAAACAATGAAGTGTGCCTATAGAATCTAAAAAGTAGCTTCAAAAGGGCAAATCTAAGAGTTATTAACCTTAAAGAGGAGATAGAGAAAGAGATAGTTAGAAATTATACTCAAAGAAATTATAACAGAGAACTCCCCAAACCTAGAGAAAGATAACAATATCCAAGTACAAGAAGGTAATAGAACACCAAGAAGATTTAACCCAAATAAGACTGCCCCAAGGCATTTAACAATCAAACCCTCAAAGATCAAGAGTGAAGAAAAGATTCTAAAACAACAAGATAATAGAAACAACTAACACATTGGAGCTCCATCATGTCAGGCAGTGGACTTTTCAGTAGAAAGCTTACAGGAGAGGAGATAGTGGCATGACATATTTTAAGTACTGAAGGAAAAAATCTTTTACCTTAGAATAGTATATCCAGTTAAATTATCCTTCAAACATAAAGGAGAAATAAAGACGTTCCCAGACTATATATATATATATATGTGTGTGTGTGTGTGTGTGTCTGTGTGTGTGTGTGTGTGTGTATCTCTCTCTCTCTCTAAAGAAGACTGAGGAATTTTATCAACACTAGACCTGCCTACAAGAACTCTTAAAGGGATTACTTCAATCAGAAAGAAAATGATGTTAATGAGTAATAAGAAATACTCATTATTACGATACAAAACTCACTGGTAATAGTAAGTAAGTACACAGAAGAATAGAATATTATAACATTCTAACTGTGGTGTGTAAGAAAGATTAAATAATGAGCCAGTAAAAACAATCACTGCAACAACTTTTCAAGACAGGCAGTACAATAAGATATAGGTAAAAACAAAACGTTAAAAAGCAGGGGGGATGAAGTTAAGATGTAGAGTTATTTTAGGTTCCTTTTGTTTCTCTGTTTGTTACTGTAAACAGTGTTAAGTTGTTATCAGCTTAAAATACTGGGTTGTAAGATAGTATTTGTAAGACTCATGGTAACCTCAAACCAAAAACCATACAACAGATACACAAAAAATAAAAAGCAAGAAACTAAATTATATCACCAGAGAAAATCAGGTGATTTTCCTAAAAGGAAGACAGGAAGGAAAGAAAGAAAGAAAAGAAGACTACAAAACAACAAAAATATAAATAACAAAATGGAAGAAGTAAGTTCTTCCTTATCAGTAACAACATTGAACGTAAATGGACTAACCTCTCAATCAAAAGACATAGTGTGGCTGATTGTATTAAAAGAAAATAACATCCAGTAATATGTTATCTACATGAAAATCACCTCACCTATAAAGACACATAGGCTGAAAATAAGGGGATAGAAAAAGATATTTCTTGTCAATGGAAACCAAAAAAGAGCAGGAGTAACTATATTTAGACAAAATAGAATTCAAGACAACAAAAACTTTGACAAAGAAGGTCATTATATAATCATAAAGAGGTTAATTCAGGAAGAGAATCCAACTATTTTAAATATGCATGCATGAAACACTAGATATATAAAGCAAATATTATTTTATAGACAAGGAGGGAGTACTTCCAAAATCATTCCTATGAAGCCAATATTACCCGAGTACCAAAACCAAAGACAATTCTAAAAAAGAAAACTACAGGACACTATCTCTGATGAAAATCAATGCAAAAATCCTCAACAAATGAAATTCAACAATACATTAGTAAAAGCCTTAATCATGACCAAGTGAGATTTATCCCTAGGTTGCAAGGATGGCTCAACATATGCAAATCAATTAATGTGGTAAATCATATCAACAAAATAAAAGACAAAAACCATATGATCATTTCAATTTATGATGAAAATGCATTTGATAGAATTCAACATGATTTCATGATTAAAAACCTTTAAAAAGAACTGGGTAGAGAGGGGACATATGCCAAGATAAAGGCCATATATAACAGACCCACAATGTATGGTTATATTAAAACATCTCACATACCCCATAAATATATACACCTTGTACGTACCCATAAAAATTAAAAACTAAAATGTGTGTGTGTATATAAGAGAGAGAGAGAGAGAAAGAGAGAGAGAGAGAGAGAGCGAAGGGAGGACAGAATATTCAAAGCCTGCAATTCATTTTCAATGATTAGTTGACTATACTCTGATTTAAGAGGAACTCACACAATAGTCACCCACCATTTTCTCCTCGACTGTGCTGCAAAAGTGAATACAACGACCATAATATGGTGAATTTTTAAATACATCTCTTGCTCCTAAAAAAAAAAAAAAAATGTAGCTGACCTGTCAAAATAGTTGCTGCCTTCCAAATTTCCAGATTACAGGTGTTCCCTTAATGACTTAAATGATTGTCTTTCTGCCAAGATGACAAAGGTGGGACAATTGATGTAACTGTTATCCATCTTGTAAAGAGTTTATAAAATCCTTCCTCATGATTGGCTTCACACGCTGATTAATAGACACTTTCTATTTCAGACTTTAATTAAAAGCAATAAAAGCAGTCAACTGTAGGCCATGAATGTGTTGGTAACAAAAAAAAAGTGCCATTAGAGAGATGGAAGATCAAGCACTGAACAAATTTAGTGTGAAGCCTCGTAAGTAGATCCATATGCCTGTGCTTAAAGCCTCTCTGTGATAGCCACAATAGCTAAGGGATTGCACAGATAGAATAAAACAGCAGTTAACAGGAGAACTGTCCGTTTTAGACCCAATCTGCTTTAATTTAAGAAAACTATGCACCATCTTTCTTCATATTTATATAAATGTCAAAGTTAATGAAAACAAAAAAAAAGATGACTTTTGAAGGAACAAACTCTAGCCGGCAAGTTGTGTTATAAAACAAAAATTGGTAATTTAATTCAGTTGCATCTGAAGAGTAATTTAATATACATCATTGAACAGATGTCATAGACTGTTGTGAGTCATAGAGAAAATTCAAGCAAATGGATATCGATTCCCACCGTATTACAGTAATTATTCACTTACCACTCAATTTGAAACATTTACCTGTGCTTAAAGCCATATAACTCAAGAAAGTGAGTGTGTGAAAATGCAGTCCTGTTAGCAGCACACAGAAGGATACAAGTTGTTAGAGGGACAAAACATGACATGTGGGTTTTGCTTCCTGCTGGCTTTTTTGTAGCCATCTCTAAGCACTTGAGTGATAAAAAGCAGCAAATGTCACGGATTCCTTAAAGCCTGATACACACATTTGGATATTTCACAAATATGCACACACATCCTCACTTTCTCGGAGACCACAAGGGGCATTTTCTACTTGCATACCTGGATCACAACCAAATAAAGAAGATTTCAGGAAAAGTCTGAGTTAAGTTGATCTTTCAAAGGAAGGCATCTTTCCTAAATCCTGCCACGGAGGAATCCAACACGGTGTTTTTGCATGAGGTAAGGCCCTGACTTCTCAGGGCTCAGTATTTTGGCACAGGAGGCAGACAGATACCAACTTGGCAATTTAAGAAGGCCATGTTACAAAGACTTGAAAAATGAAATCTAGTGTGACAGGAAAAACATTAACATCTGAGTTTCATAGCCTCTCTTCCTTCACTCCCCATCAAAGATAATTCTGTTTTGCCAGTTTTATTCAGGTTCTTACTGTGCCGACTGGCACAGTTGGGGTTGAGGGGTGGAAGGCTGGAAATAAAAGAAGCTAAAACCAAAATGATTGATTTTGTTGAAAAAGGCAGAGATTTACTCCTACAAAGGAGAAAAAGCATATGCATGTAGCAAGTGGAACTCCGGGTAAACATAAAAGCCAGTGATATCGTGCTGTAGAGAGGTATTGTGGGGCCGGGGCATGTTTTACTTTTTGCTTTGCTGAAGGGAGTGAAGGATGGAAGGATGGAGGAGGGAAGAAGATTTCTGTTTAATTTAAATAAATTTTCTTTCACGAACCTGTGATCTTTTCAAAGGCAACAGTGAATTTTATTTTTGTTGATTGTTTTAGACACAGAACTGACATTTTATATTAATGAAATATTTAAAAAATTTTTCCCAAATGGAAAATATTTGTGTGGGTTTTGCAAATATAATTTTTAGTACAAAGGGCAAAGTATCTCTTTTTTAAAAATGCATAAATCTTAAGATCTAGCCAGTTTTTCTTAAAACTACAACAGTCCTATTAATTCTAATCACTCAAAACAATACACATTTAAAATATGTTTTAGTGTGAGCTGTTGTGTTTAAACATATTGATATTAGATATTTAGAGGTAGATTAACTTTCCTGCTAAGACAGGAAAAGTTATGTCTTCTTCTCACTATAAACTGAAACTAAGAATATCTCCACACACAGACACATGCATAGGTAAGTGCTCACCTTTTTTCCAGGATGGATGTTATTCGATTTGTGTTTTCTAAAACCTTCATATCAGTTGTAAACCACCATAGCTTAATTCCCTGGAAATGCAGGAAGGACCATTTTTTGCTATTATATTCAGTTAAATTATGATGAAAAAATCCAAATGTCCTGATTATTTTATCACCAGTCCACTAGTCCATTAAATCCCAATATTAGTGGTTTCATGTAATTAAAATGCATCTGTACATTCCTTTCAGTGATCATGAGACAACTTCTAATTTATACAATCAGTGAATACAAATTTTAGGAAACTAGGGACAAACATCCTAAACCTAAAAATATCTCTACTTAAATATTTGCACAAATCCTATTCAGCAAGCAAATCCAAATTTATATGTATATCATTTCCACCACTCACCATTCAATCCATCGACCCGTCTAGCCTCTCTTCTGCGTCATGTTATTTTGCGTCATTTGATAAAATTTAGTGCGTGTGACAGAGTCAGAACATCCGGGTTTTTCCTAGTAACTGGATATCCCTGTACAATCAGCATAAGTCATGTCACTTTTCTTATCTGTGAATTGGAGATAAAAATTATACATGCCTCATACATTCCTGTTGACATTTCTATACAACCTTGCATGGAGCATGCACAATACTGAACATAACGGACCAGTACATGGCAAGGTCCAAAAAAAGGAAGCTGTTCTTTTCATTATTGAGTTAATGCTCCCTTTCCTTTCCCCTGCAGAGTCTCATAGAATAAGACTTTGTATTTCAACATTGATGTTTTTAGCTAGGCAAGTCATCATCAACATAAACAAATGTAAAATGCTCACACTATGTAACATGAAAACCACCCACTAGGCCTAATATTAGAATGCCTTGACTTTCCCAGACGTTTACATATTCTTCTCTACAGAAAACATTCACTGCAAATATCTCCATGAATTTTGGGACATAGATGAGAAACAAAACTCTCTCAGTTCTCACCCTCACTCTCTCTTTCTCTCTCTCTCTCTCTCTCTCTCTCCCACTCTCTCTCTCTACACCTACTCTGTTTCTCAGAAGGCCATACACACTGAGTTTTTGGGGAAAAAAATGAGAACCTCTTTTAAAATTCCATCATTTTGGAGGGCAAATGAAGATATTCTATGTTTTGTGGTTGTGGTGGTTAATACTGAGTGTCAACTTGATTAGATTGAAGGATGCAAAGTATTGTTCTTGGGTGTGTCTGTGAAGGGGTTGCCAAAAGAGATTAACATTTGAGTCATCGGACTGGGAGAGGCAGACCCATCCTCAATCTGGGTGGGTGCCATCTAATCAGCTGCCTGTGCGGTTAGGATAAAAGCAGGCAGAGGAACGTGGAAGGACTGGACTGGCTTAGTCTTCTGGCCTCCATCTTTCTCCCATGCTGGATGCTTCCTGCCATCGAACAGCAGAATCCAAGTTCTTCGGCTTTTGGCCTCTTGGACCTACAGCAGTGATTTACCAGGGGCTCTCAGGCCTTTGGCCACAGACTGAAGGTTGCACTGTTGGCTCCCTACTTTTGAGGTTTTGGGACTTGGACTAGCTGCCTGGCTCCTCAGCTTGCAGATGGACTACTGTGGAGCTTCAGCTTGTGATTGTGTAATAAACTCGCTTTCACATCTACCTCTAACCCATGAGTCCCTTCCCTCTAGAGAACCCTGACTGATACAGTGGTATATTTGTATCTCTTTAAGATGCTGGGCTCAAATGCAGTAATTACTTCAATCAGGGAAATATTACTTCCACCAGGGAAATATAGTTAGACATGGGTCTAACTATAATTATTGTAATTGCTCTCACCTTGAGCAATTCCTTGATAAGATGGACACATTTTATCTTTTCTGTGGTCAGTGGCCCTGCTTCCTTCCCCTTTAAAGTGAGATAAGAAGGCTAGAGGGGGCTGGAATTGGGGAGAGTGGAAGAGGCAGTACCCTTCTCCAGCAGAGAGAAGGCTCTGATAAAGTTGCTTTATCTGCAGACGTGTCCTTCGGGAGAATGCTCTGGGCATATTTCTCAAAGGTAGATTTCTCCCTTTCATGCCAGATTCCTCAGAGGATCTTCTCTTGCTCTTTACCACAGAACCTGGTGGGATTCCTGGATGGAAAGCTCATGCAAGCCTGCATGTCCTCAAGGAAGGGACTCTCTCTCTCCCTCACTCTCCTCCCCGCTGTCAGGATCTAAAAAAACCAACACCATTTTAATGCAGCTGACAGCTAATTTTAATGCCTTACTAGCTCAAATGTAAAAAAAAAAAAAATCAAAGAAAAGATAAAACAAAATGAAAGCTAAGCAATGATATATGAGGATAGTTTAAAAAAATTGACTAAAAAATTATTTCCTTTCACCCCAAAATGTCTAATCATGTCAATAGTGGAGAAAATAAGGGGGCATTTGCTATTCAATGCCAGTGAAGACAAAATATTTTCTAGTGTAGCAGCTCCTCCTTCCCTTCAGGTGTCCTGGTATTTACTATAAATATTGGAGAAGAAATCTCATTATGACCTCTGTCCACTTATGGAGAATGTTTGAAAGAGGATACAGAGAGAGAGAGAAGGAGAGGGAGAGAGAGAGAGAGAACACCAGGGAGAAACAGAACAAGTGAAAATTTTCTGGTAATAATCAAGGCTTGCCAGAACAAGAATAGCTAATTCTGAGTGTCAACAGGTCTTACAATGCAATCACATTCTCTCCAATTTCCCTCTATCTTATACAGAGCTTTGTAGAGAGAAGATATTGAGAAAACATTTAGCGCAGACCGATGCTATATATAAAAGGTAGATTAGTTATTAACAGATATTATTAGTTCAGCTCAAGAAATTCAGAGCCAAAAATGGCCAGGAGATATGTCATATTTCTCAATGTTTCAGAGATTTTCTTGCACAAGTATAACCAGAGTTGCTATAATATTTGGGATGTAGGTTATAGAGATATTTCTATAATATTTGGGATGTAGGTTATAGTGATACAAATACCTTTAGAAATATCTAGAATTCTCATTCTAAATGAGAATTACTTATGTCAAGCCCAATTTTGCAATAATTCTAGATGTTGCTGACATCTGTGTTACATCTGTAATACCTGTAACAGAGATATTCCTTTACAAGTTGTGTTTACTAGGCCATATAATCTTGTTGGTAGAAATAACAAAATAACAAAAACTCCTACTAGACATTTTTTTGTTTCATATCCACTAAATTTGCTGAAATTTCAGTCTCAAAAAATCCTTCCCATATAGCTCTGTAGAGGGTGTGGGATGGGATGGGTTAGAAAAAGATGAGATGAGACAGGGTGAGGTGGGATGGGAAAAGATGGAATAGTATGAGAATGGGATGGATGAGATGAGATGGAATGAGATCCATGGGATGGGATGGGATGAGATGAAATGTTATGAGAATGAGATGGATGAAATAAGATTTAATGAGATCCCATGGAATAGGATGGAATGGGATGAGATGAAGTGGTATGAGAATGAGATAGGCAAGATAAGATGGAATGAGATGCCATGGGATGGGATCAGATGGGATGGGATGGGATGGGATGGGATGGGATGGGATGGGATGATATGGGATGGGATGGGATGATATGGGATGGGATGGGATGATACGGGATGGGAGGGGATGGAATGGGACAGGGTGGAATTGGATGGAATGGGATGGATGGGATAAGATGAAACGGTATAAGAATGAGATGGGTGAGATAAGATGGAATAAGATGCCATGCAATGGGATGGGATGGGATGGGGTGGCCAGGGATGAGGAGCAGAAGGGAAAATTCTCCACCTACTCTTCGTATGCCCATCATTATCCTCTCCTAACTAGCTCATGCTAATGATGTCTTTAGTCACTCTCCAAGTCAGAAATGACCATCATGGCCCTTATGACTATCAAAGATCCTGCTGCTACTACTGCTGCCAGTGTCCACTGTGTGACCTGTGCACACTGTGTGACCAAAGTCATTCATTCCCTACCAAGAACACTAGTAGGCAATTTGGTGTGTCCTAAATGCAAAGCTGTTGCCAACCCAAAGACCCCACTCTTAGTGTTACTTCCTTATTCACCAGCCCGGCTGCAATTAATATTTGGAGTATTCATTGCACCATGGAAATTGAATCAAGTATTACCTTTACTTTCAATTTGTCTTTTATTACTGCTTCTTTTCTAGAGGATCAGGCACAAATTCAGGAAGAATGACCCAGTGAGACTGTATTTTTATTACTTCTTCTCAAGAGAGGTATTAAAATCAAGGGCAAGAAAATTATGTCTTATATCTAAGAAATTGGTATTCATTCTTACAAAGTGTAAGAATAAATGTAAAACTTAAAGTTCTGGTTTGCCTAGTCATGGTTCTCCTATCTCTTTAGAAAGTTTTTCTTTTCCAAACAACTGATGTGTAAGGAGGATCTGTGTGCAAGTTATCAAGGAATTGAGGAGGACAAATCTAATTTACCTCGTTAAAAAATAAAATACATCATGCAGAAGTATTTGACCTAAAACTTGGAGATTATTTATTGATGCAGCAAGTATAAATGGGGCCTGAGTGGGGTGGGGTGGGTGCCATGCTTTTATGCACTCTGCAGATATCTGTTTAGTACCTCACATATGCTCGGTGCTATGATGTAGAGTTGAAGAAAGAAGATGCAGCCTTTTCCCTCTGGATCTACTAATCTAGTGGAGGAAACACACTTGACACAAATAATGGTACAACTATTTTTGTAATTACTAATTGTCGTGAGTTCAATGATATAAAAGTGAAGGGTACTATGGAGTGATGTAATGAAGAAATTAATTTATATTGAGACCATTAGGGAGTATTTTGTTGAAGAAGAGGTCTTAAATATAAGATAAGATCTTGTTGAATAAAAAGTGACAGGAATTGAGCCAGAAGGAGCAAAGGGCAAAACTGAAGCCCTTGTGGATTAAATGTGAGGTCATCCCCAGAACTCGAAGAAGACTCATGTGGTTGAACACAGAGTGGTAGATTACAGGGATGAATCTAGAGACATGAGTATATTGTGATGTTGAATTTTATCTCAGGGATAATAATGATGCATTAAGCATAACTCTGTAAAAAGGGTTTCATTTTTCTGTCTATTTTGAACTACTCCTTTCAAGAGTCCTTAAAATGGAATTACTGAGTTTCAGGTATAAAACTTTAAAAAAAAAACTCTCAGTATATGGTACTAGAAGGGCCTAAATTGTGTCTCCTCAAAACCGGTATCTTGAACCCCCCAAACCCTAGTGCCTCACAGTATGACTATATCTAAATATAGAGACTTCAAATAAGTGGTTAAGTTAAAATAAGACCATTGTCACAGGCCCTAATCCAGTATGACCAGTGTCCTTACAGTAACAGGAAAAGACCCCAGAAGAACATGCACACAGAAGGACACAGTGAAAAGGTAGCCATCTGCCAACCAAAGGGAAGTCTCAGAGGACACCAAGCATGCTGGCACCTTGATCTCGGACTTCCAACCTACAGAGATATGAGAAAATAAATTTCTGTTGTTTAAGCCACCTGTTCTGTGATTTTTTTTTTTTTTTTTTTTTTAGGGTAGCTTTGGCAAGCTAATACAAGTGCCAAAGTGGCTTGCCAAGTGATATGGTTTGGCTGTGCCCCACCCAAATCTCATCCTGAATTGTAGCTCCCATAATCCCCACGTCATGGGAGGGACCTGATGGGAGTTAACTGAATCCTGGGGGTGGGTTTTTCCCATGCTGTTCTCATAATAGTGAATAAGTCTCACATGATCTGACAGTTTTATAAAGAGCAGTTCCCCTGCACACACTCTCTTGCCTGCCGCTATGTAAAACGTGACTTTGCTCCTCCTGTGCCTTCCGCCATGATTGTGGGGTCTCTCCAGCCATGTGGAACTGTGAGTCCATCACACCTCTTTGTCTTTAGAAATTACCCAATCTCAGGTATGTCTTAATTAGCAGCATGAGAACCGTCTAATACACCAACAAATGAAAACAAGATATAATAGAAATAAGATCATATTAATCTGGAAACAAAAGCTGGTGATACATATGTTTATATTTCATTTATAGAAACACTATGATGGCTGGTGGGAAATGTTCTAAACCTAAGGGATGCAGGAGGTGAATGCCTTGAGATGATTTTAAGATAGTCTCAAAACAGGTCAGGGCCTGAGTCAGTGTGGGTAGCAGGAGAGGAGAGGAGGAAAAGAACTGAAGATTTGGATATGGGAATTGAACAAACTTAATTACACCTGAGTTTTTATTTTTTGTAACAACTAGTAAATATTTGTCAACAGAGATTACAATTTGAGGAAAAAGTAATTTTCTGCAAATAGGGAACTACAGTTACCCATGTACATTTAGAAAGATATTTCAAGAAAAGTTGTGCATACCATCTTCTCATTCTGCCAGAGAAAAATGTTTTCCAGAAAATTGTGTCATTACTACTTTTAGAGTCTGGATGAAAACATTCATTCTGGAATAGTTGAATAAATAATAAAAAGCAACAAATGTGTTACAGTCTGTGATGAAAACACACACACACACATATGCATACAGATATAACATTTCATTAAACCTTTGACCTAGGAGTAAGGAAGACAAAAAACGAAAACGACAACAACAAAACACAGTAAACTAATAGAAAGGAAAGAGAGAAAGATGGTGCCAACAGTAAAGGAACAGCTGTCACTGGGGACTAATCCGAACAGAGGAAACCTGGAGGATTAGGCTGAATTTCACTAAAATTGAAAAGAAATATTTGGTTAGTCACAGTAACTGGAGCACGTAGAAAGCAAGGAAATCACAATCCTAGGTGATTGTGGTGAAGTCTTAACACTGGGAAAAAATAGAAGACATCATTGGAGACAGATTGCAATAGAGTTAAAGAACTCTCTCTAAAAAAAAAAAAAAAATATATATATATATATATATATATATACACACACACACACGCAATGAGTAGTTGAAGGATGACTGAGATTGCAGAGCTCTACATCTTAGCTCAGGATGTTTGGTCTTAGGAAGAATGCTCATACAACCTTCGGTTTCATTTGCTCTCCTGCTAAACAAGGATTCTATTATGTAGGCCACGTAAATGGTGCAAAAACTAATGATCCATAGACGAATAGATTTAACTATGCCTGAAGTAGTGCTACATGGGTGAGCAATAGCCACCTCTGTTACAATATGTGTTTTAAACTGACATCCTCTGAAATATATTTTGTAGCTAAGCTGTATATATTATAAGACATTTTCAAAATGAGGAATACATGCAGAAGTTGCTACATTTGATCAATACCCAATGAGTCAATTCAGTTGGCATCTGTCAAAAATACTATAGAGATGGAATTGTAGTTCTTGGAAGCATAGATTATTCACAAGTTTCATAAGAGCCAGTACTGTATTGGGTAAACGGTCTAGAAGAAAGTAAAAGTTAGTAACATTAGGACAATCCATTTTCCAGGCAACAAATCATTCAACTGTATGATTACCATGCACTTCCAAAGGCATTTAGGTTTTCTTTCGAAAGAAACAATGTGTTTATTTCTTTAATAAATTTGAATCATTGAAATAAGCAAATACATTCCAGTGTACCCAGTGGGAAGTACTTTGCTTATAAGATCTTGGACACTGGATCCAAAGTGCTGTTTTGAAACAGGCATTAAGGGTAATGTCATTTAAAAGTGACATCACAGAGTCCAGATTTCTTCTGTATTTACATTTATGTGAAATAGCAGTATTTACATTTATGTGAACACATCTCTTGCTCTTGACACTGGAAAGAAACTACTATTATCATGGTTCTTTTCTCTCTTTAATGATTGATATTCAAGGTCAACATACTGCAAACTACATTTTTTTATTTTATGTAAGTAAACTCATCAAAGGTAGTAAAGTCAGGCATCATGTGCATTTGACCCGTAACCTGCAGTGGAGCCACTCAGCAGATCCCAGACATGATCAACTAAACCACAGTCAACCTGCAAACCCACGATCATGGTGTGTCCGGAATTGGTTCCTTCTGGTGGGTTCTTGGTCTCACTGACTTCAAGAATGAAGTCGCAGACCCTCGTGGTGTTACAGTTCTTAAAGATGGCGTGTCCAGAGTTTGTTCCTTCAGATGTGTAGATGTGTCTGGAGTTGTTATTTCCTCCTAGTCAGTTCATGGTCTCACTGACTTCAAGAGTGAAGTCACAGACCTTCGTGGCCAGTGTTACAGCTCATGAAAGTAGTGGCGACCCAAACAGTGACCAGCAGCAAGATTTATTGCCAAGAGCCAAAGAACAAAGCCTCCACAGCACCGATGTGGACCAACTACACCTGACTCGCTTGCCACTGCTGTTGCCGGTGGCCAGCTTTTATTCCCTTATTTGGTCCCGCCCACATCCTGCTGATTGGTCCATTTTACAGAGTGCTGATTGGTCCA
Organism: Macaca nemestrina; assembly: GCF_043159975.1. NCBI lineage: Eukaryota > Metazoa > Chordata > Mammalia > Primates > Cercopithecidae > Macaca > Macaca nemestrina. The sequence goes on from NC_092140.1 coordinate 9,500,821, forward strand.
TTTTACAGAGTGCTGATTGGTCCGTTTTTACAGAGTGCTGACTGGTGTGTTTACAAACCTTTAGCTAGACACACAGCACTGATTGGTGTGTTTACAATCCTTTAGCTAGTCAGAAAAGTTCTACAATTCCCCACCCGACCCAGAAGCCCAGCTGGCTTCACCTCTCAGTAGGATAAAGTTTGGTTGCCTTAAGTCATTCAGAATGGGATAGATGCTATACAGTATTATTGTGGCAATAGCTCATTGATATTTGAATCAATGGCTGAGAAAGATTTTGTAAATCTAAAATGAGGCCAAAATTCACACAGATGTTTAAATAAATCATGCAATCACTAAGCAAAAAAGAAAATTAGAAAATTAGGATAGCATAGATAAAAATAGGAAGATTTGAAGTAATAGCATTTGACTAAATCTCAGATTAGTGTAGTGAGCTGTTGTATGCGTCAAGAAACCAGACTTTTTAAAAAACAAAACAAAACCCTGCGGATCATCAGTGTGTCAAGAACACCAGCAGCAGCCTTGTCTTGTCTGAGTTCTGTATGCTCTACTGAGATTGAAACCTATATCCCTACTATTGCTCATAAATTGACCATTTAAAAGTTTGTCCTAAAATCAGCACAATGGCTATTGGATTTGTTAGGCAGAGAACAGAATAAAATTAAGTAGTCCATTTTAAACAGGCTGAATTTTACAAAGAAGCCAAAAAAGGGCAAAATCATAAAGGTGGGAGAATCTTAAGTAAAGAATATAAACCTGTTTCATTTACACCAATAATGATATTGATCTCCCTGGCCCGAATCTGCTTTGCCAGCTGAGCCATCTGATATCATGACACACCTCACCATGTAAATTCATCATTCTTGGTGATCCAGCCAAAATTTTAAAAACAGCAACATAAGGTAAAGAAAATGTATAATGGCCTATTTATCTTTACAATTTTTATTTTGAAACTACTTTCCCCTTAATTCAAGAACTTTATTATTAGCTATACTATTAAAAATTCATATCTTTCTGGTATTTTTTATATCTAGACTACTTGGAGAATCGTTCATTTATTTATTCATTAACTCAATGATATTTACTGAGAGCATACCAGCACACACCAAAGCAAGTGAGTGAGTGACCCAACAAAGAAACAAAACACTTCATGGTCCCTGCTCTCAAGAAAGAAAATGATAAGAATCAATGAAGAAAGAAGAACTACACAGGGTAAAATTTAATGCTTCTAAACAAGCTAAAATTGCAAGGTAGAGGAAGAAAATGTCATTGTACTTCAACTTCAGGGGTGAGGGACTGTGTCACAGAGGAAACAAAATGTTATATGACCCTTGGAAAAAAATGTGAAGTGATTTATCTGTACAGAGAACAGAAAAACCTTATAAACTAATAAAGTACAAGGTCTGTTGTGGAGGTAGAAGAATGCAGCATGTATAAGTAGTTGTGTTTAAAGAGATTTGGCTAGAGTGAAGCTGGATGAGTAAAAGTGACCAACAAAGCAGAAATCACGTGCAAAATGAAACTAAGGGCGACTAGGTTCAAGGGCTGTTGTGATCTGTAAACACATCAAACGGGGCCAGTTTCTAGAATCTTAATGACTTTAGGAGGTCAAGAGTTCATTAAAACCTAAGACCCCTAAAAGCTGACCTCAAGGTAAATTTCAGCTAAGGAAGATGCTTATCTCAAGTATGCAAGATATAATGTTCTGAAAATACTCTAGTAATCGAAACAGAGCAGTCCAGTTAAATGGTGGCTGAGCTAAGTGATTTTCGGTAGAAGAATTAAGAGGTAGATGGCCTATCATTCTGTAAAGTTGAGTGATTAGGCTGTGGGAAAAAACTCATCCATTCAAGGATAAACATGTACTTATATCCCACCATGTGCTATCTGGGCTCTGTGCTAAGAACTGGGGACACAACGTTGGACGAAGCTGGCAGGCAAGAAGGACTGTGGATTGGAAAAGAGAAATAGAGTTACGCTCATTTTTTCACACTAAATTGAAGTTTAATTTTCAAAGGCATTTTCAAAACGTCCTAAGCACAGGGAGGATGGTGGATATTGTGGATACAGAGGCAAGTAGGATGCGGTGATCATTTCCCTTCTTGGCCCTACCCGTTAAAGTCCTGTAGGCCAGCTGGAGGGTCCTCCGTTAAAGAAGATCATGAGTCCTCACCAATCACACACATGCATTTTAGCCACAACAGTCTGAAAATACACTGAATTTATCGGTAAGAAAGTGAAGAAAATGTGATGAAAGCCAAATTGGCAAGGCAATCAGGTCCAGAGGAAGGAACTGTGAGGCTGGTACAGGAAGTTGAAGAATTTGGGTGAGGAATGGCATTGCTGGATGAAGTAGAGCAGTGCACGAATCATGACTGAAAATTACTGACATCCCCTGGGATGTTCCTTTAATGGGATGCCCAAGTTCACACTGCCACTGCAGAGGCGACTCAGTAGAACCATTCTGCAGGATGCAGGGCCTCCAGATATGGACCTGGTTTTCCAAAACAGGCTCTAGACTATAAATGGAGTGTTGAGAGGTAAAAGAGTAGAGGGCAAGCCAAAGGAGGCAAATAGTCTTGGACACCAACAATCGTGGGGTCTCTTCAAAAGATCAAAACCAATTTAGCGTCAGAGAAAAATGGGGCTGAAATTTTGAAATACTCAATTCGGCCATTTTTAATGCTAGAGAAATACTTGATTTCCAAGACCAAGGGATGTAGGAGGACTGTGTAACCTGGAAAATTAATGCAGGGATTAATTACAGGGGTGGGTGATTACAGGCATACAATTAGCCACAGGCATTGCGCAAGATGGATTAGAAAACATGTATTAGGCACATGGAGGTGAGTTAGGAAGGTCCTAACTGGAGGCTCCTGGTAGGATTTCAAGAATGTACCTTGGAATAAGCCTGTGGAAATAGGAAGGAATGGATGGATCTGAAAAAAAAAAAATTAAAGAAAGCCTGGGGAGGAATTAATGAGGGAAAGAATATAACAAGGAAGGCGGAAGGAAAAGATAGAAATAAGGCTTTTTTGGTAACAGTATTAATAAAAGCTATCATTTACTGAACTGCAACTCTGTGCCAGGCATGGTGATATGTGCTTTTATATTCGATTTGAATTGCAATCTGAATGAATTAAATAGCTATGCCCCAATGTGACAGCTACTAAATAGTCGTAGTAGACACTACAATGCTCTGACCAGACACCCTTAGATCCTTTGTATCATTGGACATGCGTGTGTGTACACATGTGCATCATATGCATGTGTTTGTGTGATCTACGTGTGTGTGTGCGTGTGCATAGTGTGCATGACATGCTGTGTGCATAGCTGTGGGTGTGCGTGGTGGGCATGTATGCATGTCTCTGTGTGTGCATGGTGTACATATGTGCGTGTGTGTGGTGTATGTACATGTGTGCATGTCTCTGTGTGTATGTTTGTGTGTGCACGTGTGTCTGTTTGCATGGTGTGTGTATGCATGCCATGCGCACTTACATGCCCGTTCTTCCCCCGTCTTTTGGGTGCCTTGCTTTTGATAACTAGCACCTGGCACTTTCTTCCATGGATGTGTTTGAACTGTGGGAGCCACCTATGTTTACAAAAAATGGAGGTACCCAGAAAATTACACCTTCTCCAGAACATATCTTAACTGAAACAAGACAATCACTGCCCCTTGCTTTAAGGTGAGGCAAACTCTGAGGTGTAAGTTGTACTTCAGAACTCTCTGTGGAGTGAGGTGGGGCTGGGAATACACCTGAGCTCACAACAGAAATTGTCTTCTTTCCCCCTCCCTTTCCCCTGGCTCCCTTAGTGGTTTTTTTTAGAAGGAATTCCTCCAAATCGCTTGCTCATGAGTTGTCAAGACAGCGCTTACTTCTAAGGAATCAGACCTAAGAAACTGCTAGAACCGAACTTGAACCCAGGGCTGGTTCACTCCAAAACCGCTGCTGCCAACTCTGCATCACATCATGGTAAAACATGCAGAGAAAGTTAGGCCTCCAACAATCACCCCCTTAGACCCCATCTAACCCCTGCCTAACCCCCACCTAGCCCCAGGATGATTCCTGGCTAAAGCCACACTAGCTCTCCACATTATGCAAGTACTGCCTGGCGATGGCAAAATGCATGAAAACTAGGTAGTCAAACATGAAACAAACAAGACTAATAGAAACTTTCCAAGTTCCAAAATACTGAGGTTGAACCATGGTGCTTCCTGAGCTACAGAACAGCTCAGAATCATAGAAATTATTGACAAATGTTATGTAAGAAACTGAAGATTACTTTTTTTCCTCTAGAATCTAATAATCTATACTTGAAGCAGAGTGAGCTTGTGACATTTGCATGACACTCAAACGGAATATGTAGTAGGCATTTGGGAAGCAGGATGCAGTTTCCTAAGAAGTAAGCAATTTCAGATTAATTACTCTCTGACCTTCATATGTGGAGCCACCAAATCACTAATGTAATGCATGATCTCAATGAATACGAAAGGATGGAAGCAAACTCACCAAACCGAGACAGCCAAGAAGCTTAAGTTGAAAGAACATTAACAATAGCTTAGAAAAGCAGGTCAGGGGATAGCAGCTACCACCCTAAGAGAATCACCAGGCCCTTGGCCTGTTTGGGCAACTTTCATCTTTGGAGGAAGAAAAATGCCTTGAGGTAAAACGCTCCATAGTTTATACTATATTTTGTTTCATCACATTTTTAACTTGTATTTTAAGTTCAAGGGTCCGTGTGAAAGTCTGTTACATAGGTAAACACGTGTCATGGGTGTTCGTTGTACAAATTATTTCATCACCCAGGTATTAAGCCCAGTACCCACTAGTTATACATGTTTAAAATTATAGTCATTTCCAAAACATTGAAGTATCTTTTTTATTATATCTACTTTTACCCTAAATGTTCCCAAATATCTTATGAGACTTTATTTAACATATGTTTGTATTCCTTGTTTATCTTCTGACTAAATACTTGGATCCTGATTTTCTATAGGAAGAAATCTTTGCTGTTGAGTGTTGGCAAAATGGGTGAAAACTCAGGTAGTCAATGACTCTCCCTGAGCCTGAGAGAAGAATGTCTTTCACAGAGCCTTTTAGAGGGAGCCCATTGGTACAGCAATTGGCCAGATTTACTCATATAGTCTATTACAATTTTTCAAGTATTGAAAACCCTCCTTAAATTGTCCCACTGGATTCACACAGATATCCATTCAAGAACTCTATCATTTAATGAAACTTAGAAAAAAATCCCCTATTCTTCTCATAACAAGTAAGGTCATGCTTTAAGGTCAAGCATGCTATCCTAAGTAGAATTTCTTTTTAAAAATTAAACCTGGTAGATAGACACTCAAATCTGAAAAACAGTGATGTCAAGTTCTCTGGAAAATGATGTGCTTCCAGAATATAATCCACACTCCAGTATCTACTTTCCTGGCTCATGAGAGGAGTCATTCACTGTTTGAATAACCATTAGGGACACTCTAAAGGCCACATAAAGCCATGATTTTTTCTCAATTAGAATATTAAAGATAAGTGACAGAGAGAGAATCAAGGGCATTAAGATAAAGCATGTAAGGTGAAGGCTACAGTGCGACGTGTCACCGAGGAATTCTCAGAGCAAGAGCAAAGTTAGTCTGGACCCTGTGCTATGCCCGTGGATTGCAGATGGTGTTGGGATGAAGGGGTGTGCGTGCTGAGTCTTCCCAAGAGGCGGGTGAGCAGATGGGGGGGCCCCTGCAGGGATTCCCATGGGCATTTCCTGAGGACCTGACAACCAAGTTGGCTCCAGCAGCATCAGCAGGTGGAAAGGTAGGGATGCAAAGAAGAGCAGGGGGCAAGCAGGCATTGTCAGCTGCCGTTGCTGAACCCTGTCACAATGGTTCTGTCATATCCACAGAGAAAAAAATGAACAAAATAGCTTTCCGAACAAGTGACCACGTTTCCTCCTCAACCTTGCCTGAGAAAGTGAACATGAACCATAAAAGCATCAGAGGTGAAAAGAACTTGATTATGGGATTGCCTCTAAAAGTAAGGAAAGAGTCCTGTGGCCAGACCTCGGAGACCAGTCACCAAAGATGCGGTATGAGAGGGGAATGATGTCCTTCACTTAGGCTGTGTTCTTTTCTGTTTCCACACTCAGGAGGTAGAGGTGAGTCCACTGCAACAACTGTGCCTGTCCACCTTGTCTCTCCACGGAGCTAAAGCAAGAGGATTAATGGTTTCATTTCCTCTCACTCAGTTCTCGCTCCCATTTTCTTCCTTCCACCAAATGGACATTAAAGATCACCACTCTCGCCCAGGTGCAGTGGTTCATGCCTGTAATCCCAACAATTTGTGAGGCCAAGGCGAGTGGATCACTTGAGGTCAGGAGTTCAAGATGAGCCTGGCAAAATATAGTGAAACTCCTTCTCTACTAAAAATACAAAAGTTATCCAGGTGTGGTGGTGCATGCCTATAATCCCAGCTACTCCAGAGGCTGAGGCGAGAGAGTCTCTTGAACTGGGGAGGCGCAGGCTTCAGTGAGCCATGATTGTGCCACTGCACTCCAGCCTGGGTGAGAGAGCAAGAGAAAGAAAGAAGAGAGAGAGAGAGAGAGAGAGAGAGAGAGAGAGAGAGAGAGAGAGACAGGGAGAGAGAGAAGAAAGAAAGAAAAAGAAGACAAAATCACTACCCTCCACATTTAGTGGCCAAGTGTAGATTATTACATATTTTCAGTTGTGAGGTTAGTTCTTCATCCTCCCCGGAGTTCCAAATAATACTTACACTTTTTCTCTTCCTCTCCAAGGCTGTGTCACACTTTGCAGCTTTGAAAGTATCCAAAGCAAACATGAGATCAGCAGTATCTATCTCAAGACATTTGATGCTACCGCTATGCAGGTTTGAGGGAGAGAAGGCAAAAGCAAAGAGGCCATTAACTTTCTTTTCCAAAATCACCTTTCTCATTAGATGTGAAAAATGTGTTTTAGAACAGCAGTTTATGGCAGTTGACTAGATAAAACTTCAGAAAGATAGTACACACAACGAAAGGTGAGACAAATTGCAGTGATAAGGTATGTCAGCAGAGGGCTGATGCTGCAAGAATCTAGTGTCTTTGTGTCTGTAGCCATTCATTAAGCAAGGTTATGTCAGTGTGGTTGGCACAGAGAAATGAACACTCCGATATACCCAGGAGCAGCTCAACATAATTATCAGGACCTCTGGATTTCTGTAGCCTTTCCTCAGACTATGTATTGGCACTGATATGTTCATTTAAAAAATAATATGCCAGAAAATTACTTTAAAAATAATTATTTTTGGTAACTTAATAAACAATTTATGAACTAAAAGTAACTATCTCTCCACATTACAAAAGTGAGGATTTTATTTCAGAAAGAAAGTAGTCTGTTTTCACACTGCTATAAAGAACTACCTGAGACTGGGTAATTTGTAAAGAAAGAGATTTAGTTGACTCACAGTTCCACATGGTTGGGGAAGCTTCAGGAAGCTTACAATCATGGGGGAAGGTAAAGTGGAAGCAAGTAACTTCATCACAAGGCTGCAGGAGAGAGAGAGTGAGCGGGGAAGTGCCACACGTTTAAACCATCAGATCCCATGAGAACTCACTCACTATCCCAAGAATGACATGGGGGAAATCCACCCCCATGATCCAACCACCTAACACCAGGTCACTCCCCTGATGCATAGGGATTTATAATTCCACATGAGATTTGGGTAGGGACACAGAGCCAAACCATATCAAATATGTAATTATTAATTCTGAATAAGTATGAAAATTCAAAGGTGTGCCATCAGCTTAGGAAACATGGTTATGTTTCCTGAAGAAAATTTAAAATAATAATATAAGGGTTTTTTTTCAAATTATGTTTTCAATTTTAAGCTCTATCAGTATGTTTCTATATATACCATTATTATGGAATAGCATCAGTGTTCAATTCCTCATTTACCAGTGAAGCAGAGATAGGTTCATATTAAGGAAAATAGCAGTATTGCCCACAAAAAAATTAGGAAAAAGGCAGATTTTTATCTAAGAAGGTTTTCCAATGCTTTTATCTTATACCTGGAGAATGGTCACAGCTTCTCTTCATAAACTTTCTCTTGGAGAGGACATTACTAGCACACTACACATGAATAATAGGGATCTGAGATAAATGATTTCATTTTGCAATATTAAGTCTCTTAAATGTGAATGTGGAAAAATCAGAAAATAACTTCCACATAATCCCTAACCCTACCACCTTCCCATTGTATACTCACATACTCTGACCTCATTTCCATCTCCATGGATGACTCTCTCTGCTGCTTTCTAAGGCTAACTATTTGTTTTTTCAGTGGCTCTCATGCTCTCTCACCTACACAAGAATGTTGCCTCTGCAAATAAACTTCCTTATGTATCTACTGGATCATCCCTTGAGCCCAAAGATATGTTATACCTTCTTCCACTATGAAAACAAACAAGTTTTTAAAAATACCCTGACTCCACATCTCTCGAAATTAAGGCAAAAATAAATAAGTTATTTGAAACCAATGAGAACAAAGACACAATGTACAAGAATCTCTGGGACACAGCTAAAACAGTGTTTAGAGGGAAATTTATAGCACTAAATGCCCAGAGGAGAAAGCAGGAAAGATCTCAAATTGACCCCGATATCGCAATTGAGAGAACTAGAGAAGCAAGAGCAAACAAATTCAAAAACTAGCAGAAAACAAAAAATAACTAATATCAGAGCAGAACTGAAGGAGATGGAGACACAAAAAAACCCTTCAAAAAAATCAATGAATCCAGGAGCTGGTTTTTTGAAAAGATTAACAAAATAGATAGAGTGCTAGCCAGACTAATAAAGAAGAAAAGAGAGAAGAATCAAATAGACACAATAAAAATGATAAAGAGGAGATCACTGATCCCACAGAAATGCAAACTATCATCAGAGAATACTATACCTTCTAGGCAAATAGACTAGAAAGTCTAGAAGAAATGGATAAATTCCTGGACATATACACCCTCCCAAGACTAAACCAGGAAGAAGTAGAATCCTTGAATAGACCAATAACAAGTTCTGAAATTAAGGCAGTAATTAATAGCCTACCAACCAAAAAAAGCCCAGGATCAGATGGGTTCACAGCTGAATTCTACCACAGGTACAAAAAGGAGCTGGTACTATTCCTTCTAAAATTATTCCAAACAATAGAAAAAGAGGGACTCCTCCCTAACTCATTTGGTATCATCCTGATACCAAAACCTGGCAGAGACACAACAAAAGAAAATTTCGGGCCAATATCTCTGATGAACATCGATGCGAAAATCCTCAATAAAATACTGACAAACCGAATCCAGCAGCACATGAAAAAGCTTGTCCACCACAATCAACTCGACTTCATCCCTAGGATGCGAGGCTGGTTCAACATATGCAAATCAATAAATGTAATCTATCACACAAACAAAACCAGTGGAATAAAAACATATAATTATCTCAATAGATTCAGAAAAGGCTTTCAATAAAATTCAACACCCCTTCATGCTAAAAACTCTCAATAAACTAGGCATTGATGGAACGTATCTCAAAATAGTAAGAACGTATCTCAAAATAATAAGAGCTATTTATGACAAACCCACAGGAATATCATACTGAATGGGCAAAAGCTGGAAACATTCCCTTTGAAAACTGGCACAAGACAAGGATGCCCTCTCTCACCACTTCTATTTAAAATAGTATTGGAAGTTTTGGCCAGGGCAATTAGGCAAGAGAAAGAAATAAAGGGTATTCAAACAGGAGGAGAGGAAGTAAAATTTTCTCTGTTTGCAGATGACAGGAGTGTATATTTAGAAAACCCCATTGTCTCAGCCCAAAATGTCCTTAAGCTGATAAGGAACTTCACCAAAGTATCAGAATACAAAATCAATGTGCAAAAATTACAAGCATTCCTATACACCAATAATAGACAGAGAGTCAAATCATAAGTGAACTCTCATTCACAATTGCTACAAACAGAATAAAATACCTAGGAATACAACTTACAAAGGATGTGAAGGACCTCTTCAAGGAGAACTACAAGCCAATTCTCAAGGAAATAAGAGAGGACACAAACAAATAAAAAAGTATTCCATGCTCATGGATGGGAATAATCAACATTGTGAAAATGGCCATACTGCCCGAAGTACTTTATTGCTATCCCCAACAAGCTACAATTGACTTTCTTCAAAGAATTAGAAAAAACTACTTTAAATTTCATATGGAACCAAAAAAGAGCCCATTGAGCAAAGACAATCCTAAGGAAAAAGAACAAAGCTGGAGGCATCACACTACCTGAATTCAAACTATACTACAAGGCTACAGTAATCAAAACAGCATGGTACTGGTACAAAAACAGATATAGACCAATAGAGCAGAACAGAGGCCTCAGAAATAATGTCACACATCTACAACCATCTGATATTTGACAAACCTGACAAAAACAAGCACGGGAGAAAGGATTCCCTATTTAATAAATGGTGTTGGGAAAATTGGCTAGTCATAAGCAGAAAACTGAAACTGGACCCCTTCTTTATACCTTATACAAAAATTAACTCAAGGTGGATTAAAGATTTAAATTAAGACCTAAAACTGTAAAAACCCTAAAAGAAAACCTAGGCAGTATCATTCAGGACATAGGCATGGGCAAAGACTTCATGACTAAAACACCAAAAGCAATGGCAAGAAAAGCCAAAATTGACAAATGAGATCTAATTAAACTAAAGAACTTCTGCACAGCAAAAGAAACTATCATCAGAGTGAACAGGCAACCTACAGAATGGGAGAAAATGTTTGCAATCTATCCATCTGACATAGGGCTAATATCTAGACTCTACAAGGCACTTAAGCAAATTTACAAGAAAAAAAACAAACATCCCCATCAAAAAGTGAGCAAAGGATATGAACAGACACTTCTCAAAAGAAGACATTTATGCGGCCAACAAAGGTATGAAAAAAAGCTCATCATCACTGGTCATTAAAGAAATGCAAATCAAAACCACAATGAGATACCATCTCAAGCCAGTTAGAATGACGATCATCAACAAATCAGGAAACAGATGCTGGAGAGGATGTGGAGAAATAGGAACACTTTTACACTGTTGGTGGGAGTGTAAATTAGTTAAACCATTGTGGAAGACAGAGTGGTGATTCCTCAAGGGTCTAGAACCAGAACTACCGTTTGACACAGGAATCCCATTACTGGGTATATACCCATAGGATTATAAATCATTCTACTATAAAAACACATGCACACGTGTGTTTATTGCAGCACTGTTCACAATAGCAAAGACTTGGATGGAACAACCCAAATGCCCATCAATGATAGATTGAATAAAGAAAATGTGGCACATATACACCATAGAATACTAGGCAGCCATAAAAAAGATGATTTCATGTCCTTTGCAGGGACATGAATGAAGCTAGAAACCATCATTCTCAGCAAACTAACACAAGAACAGAAAACCAAACACTGCATGTTCTCACTCATAAGTGGGGGTTGAACAATGAGAACACATGGACACAGGGAGGGGAATATCACACACAGGCGTCTGTCGGGGGTGGGGAGTGATAGCATCAGGAGAAATACCTTGTGTAGATGATGGGTTGATGAGTGCAGCAAACCACCGTGGTACATGTATACTTGTGTAACAAACCTGCACATTCTGCACATGTATCCCAGAACTTAAAGTATAATAATAATAAAAAAGAAATATACACACATTAATGGTGCCATCCTGAAATTGTCCTTTTCATTACAACACCTTATTTATGTTAAAAAAAAAAAAAAACAAAACACACACACACACACACACACAATGAACAATCACTTCACACACATCAGGATGTTGGTGTGTTATAAAAATAAAACACATGTATATAACATGCTATCAAAAAGACAAGGGATTACAAGTATTGGTAAGAATGTGGAGGAAAGGAAAGCCTTGTGCACCTGCTGATGGGAATGTAAATTAGTGCAACCATTATGGAAAACAGTACAGAGTTTCCTCAAAAAATTCAAAACAGAATAACAAGATGATTCAGCAATCCCACTTCTGGGTATATATATCCAAATGAAATGGAAATCAGTATCTTCAAGAGATAGCTGCATTCCCAAGCTTATTGCAACACTATTCACAGTAGCCAGGATATGGAAATGATCTACGTGTCCATTGATGGATGAATGGGAAAAAAGTGTGCTTTATATAACCTGGAGAATGTTATTCTAAGTGAAATAAACCCAACACCAAAGGGCAAATACTATATGATCTCACTTATATGCAGAATCTAAAAAGTCAAACCTGTAGAAGCAGATAGTAAATGGTAGTTGCCAGGGGCTAGGACTTGGTATGGGTAGGGGACAGAGTGATGTTGGTCAAAGGCTACAAACTTTCAGTTACAAGATGAATACATTCTGGAACTCTAATGTGTGGCATGTTGACTCTCGTGAGTAATGCTGTATCACATACTTGAAATTTGCTGAGAGAGTAGGTCTTAAGTGTTCTCACACATGCACATAACTACATGAGGTGATGGATGTGTTAATTAGCTTGGTTTCAGTAATCATTTCACCATGTGTATGTACATATGTATGTAAAATGATCATGTTGTATGCAGTAAATGTATACAGTTTTTATTTATCAATTATAACAAGAAAGCTGAAAAATAAAGGAAGAACTGAATGAAAAAACTGTCTGTACTCACTAAATTCCACCACTCCACCAAAGCTGCTCTTATCCACAATCTTCAAAATATCAACTCAAATGATCAAACTTTGGTCCTCCTCTTTCTTGTCTTCTCAGCAATCTTTACCCAGATGTTTCCTCCCTCGTTCTGGGAGCATTCTCTTGCCTTCCTAAACATCAAATCGTCTTCATTTTTTCTTCTTTTTGGTTTGTCTCACTCTTTCTAGTGGCTATCCCTCCTTTTTCTGAGACTTTGTAATATTCAAGCATTGAGGTTCAAGCCTTGAAGCTTTTCTCCTGTCTCCCTACTCATTATTGGTGTGGTATCATTTATATGACAGTAAGTGCCATGTTTACGCTGATGATTCCCACGGTAACTTCTATGATCTCAGCCTCACCCCTGAAATCACTACCATTATGTTCTTGTGTTCACTTTGCATTTCCTCTTGACTCCCTTCAGATCTTAAATAAATAAGCGAATGAATGAGTTTATGGAAAAGAAATCCTGAATAACTAATAGAAAAGATTCTCAATTTACACAGTCATCAGGGAGAGACGCAATAAATCACTAATGATACACTATTTTGTAACCTTTATAATGGCAGAAAATATTTTTAAAAAACAAACAACAAATCTGATTTATAAACTGATGGTGATGATATGGCAGAAATCAAGTCCAAAAAGACTCTTTACTCTTGAGACTAAGGAGAACTATCAGGCTTTTCCCAGTTAGCAGATTACACACGCCCTACGACTTAACAGACTTGTTGTCATGTCTCTACACAAAGAAATGTTCCTGCAGGAAAAATAGATTGAGTAACTATGAGCAACTTTTGCCTGAAATTTGTATATGCAGAAATCAAAGTGACAAGTAGGCTCATTACAAAACCAATTACTTTGGTAAAATGTAGGAACAATCTAAGTTTATGTCAATAGTGGAATGGGTAAACTTTGACACATTTATATAATTTAACATAGATAACTAAAGTAAATTTTAAGACATAATGATAACAAAACCAAGTTGAAGAATATGTACATTTCTTAATGTGCTATGGAGTCATGTACATTTATAACCACATAACTAATGGGCCTGGAAAGAAATGCACCATATTTAACATAATCTTACCTTTGGTGTATTGAAGGACAGAAAGGTCCAGGTAGACAACAAATAAAAGCCCAACTGTATATATAACATTTTATGTAATAAAAAATATTCTTTGAATTAAAAAAATCATGCTTTCAAGTGTTTTAAAAATTGTATAGCTAGAAAGAAACTAACATGTATCAATGACCTACTGTACTCAGATTCAGAGAGAGTATAGAGTCCAGAACCAGAATGCCTGGGCTTATATCCTGACCTTACCATTTGCTAGATAGATCACTTTGAACAAGTGAATTAGCCATGCTAAGATTTGGTCTGTATAAAAAACGAGGATAGTAATAGTTTCTATCACTTAGCACTGTTGTGATAATTTAATTAGAGGATTCATTTACAAAGTATTTCCTATATGCCTATCATTGACAAAGGCACAGTAAATATAAGTTATTATTTTTAGACTATGAACTCAGCCAGTCTGCTTCCCTCCAGAGCCTCCCCACGCTATTCAAGGAGAAAACCAAACTGAAAAAAAAATAATAACTGGGATTCACCTTTTGTTTTTTCTATCCTGAAACTATACCCATTGTTGATGAGGTCATTAGCAAGAGGAGCTGCAGCCTATTCTTGATTAATTAGCACAAGGCCTGAAGCATAGGTCAAGCTTGGTGAGCTGTTTCCCCTGAACTGACAAATAATATCATGTCCATAAATCTAAGCAATTAAAAGATACTATTTCATCAAGGATTCTTGTAAAATTTGAATATGAAATGTTAAAACATAATTGAAAAACTATTCATTAATGCAGTTATATTATTGCATAGTCTAAATTACACTGATACTAAGGTGAATGCTCAAACTGAAAATAAAAACATCAATTACCTGTCAATTTCATCAGGAAGATTATATATTAACCAGTTGGGGGAATTGCAATCAATGGCTTTATAAATACATAACATCAAATTTGCTGAATTTGAGTCTGTTTCTAAAATTTATACTTATTTTTTTCCTGAACATTAAAAAAATACAGCAGAATTGAAGGTTAAGGAAGAGATAGGAAAAATTTTTGTGAGAATAATTTAACCTAGGAAGGATGTTCTCTGCCTGGCCTAGTTACCAGATTTCTGCTGAGGTGGCATTTCTTGGAGTGCTTGCTCTTGTGAACACATGCTTTTGTATTTATTCCCTAGGTTTTTCTTATTTCAACTTTTACACGGTTTCCTTCTATAATTCCTCAGGGGTCACCTGGCCTCTTTTTCAGAGTAAGTGCTTAGGTCGGTACTGAAGGCGAGCCGGTAGCCACCTGCGCTCTGAAACTCCCTCCCTCAGCCTTCATAAAGTGGCTGCAGGGCCCACAAAGCAATAAAACATCGCCACTTCTGGATACAGTATCCTTACTCTCTTTCTATTTCACTACCATCATCTGACTGAGTGAAAATACTCTAACCCATTTGCCATGTTTCTCGTGATAAAACCAGAGAAGTATAGAATGTTCAGGAGGGATTTAAACTGTCACAGACACAAGAACATTTCAGACTCAACTCATTTTGATTTTAAAGTGAAATCCATTTAGGTTGGTTTTCTCATCTTTACAGAGACCTCAACATCAAAAGGAATTAAAGGAAGAATAGAAGCTTGTTAAATGACAGGCATTTATACCTATGTACTTGCTACTGTGAAATAACCTATGAATATTTTTTAAAGAAATTTCCAAAGATGTGATTTTTTTTATTTAACTTATGAATTTGGCAGTAATAAATTTACTAAGAAGCATTTTAATTGTGTGTTTCCATTTTTAGACATAAAAAGAAAACACATGTATAGAACAAAGAGAACAACTGCCCTTATCTCCAAACAGGTGTTTAGAAAATGTCATATATAGCAGAATGTTTAGTGTTCACTTAAAAGATAAAAAACCTGCAACTCCAGAAGGTAACCTGATTATTTCAGAAAGTTTGTGATTTTTTAAATTAAAGAACCATTGTAAATTACAAAGGCAGGAGCATTATTATTAGAAATTATAATTGATGAATAGAAAAGTGAATCCTCCAATCCCAGAATGAGTTTGAACCTTGTAGCTATCAGGTTGGTTAGGAAATGGCATATAATCATGGCAGGACTATACAAGCCAATTTTGATTAAATTCTGTTTCTGAAGTGGAACCTATAGAAAAAAGAATATTTTCAGACACTCATCTTTTCAAAGTTCCTTTTGAAAAAGCTTGGAATCTAGCATTTAGCACTGACATACTAGCATTATTGCCTGTAATAGGTGGAAAGTGGTTTACAGAAAATGGAAGAATTCATTTTAAATGTTTGTTGTATTTTTATGATATTTTGATACATAAACTTCAACACAATGGACTAAAACTATATATTCATACTTCTTAAAAAGTATTTTAGTATTTCATAACTTAGCAAGATAGAAAAAAAAGATGACAATGTTATCTTTGGATATATAAACATATTATTCACAATGATAGCATGCACAATTTATAGTATTTTCTAAATATTTCAGCCAATCATTCCATGAATATTTATTTTGCATCTTCTATGTATGACATTGTGTTCTAGACACTGGGAATGCAAAAGTTAAAAAACAGACAACTCTACCTTCACACAGTGTATAAACAAGCAGAAACAACAAATAAGCTTGTGTCTGTGTACAAAGATCTTACATTGTAGACAGTAAGGACTAAAGAATAAATAAAGCAGAGAGGCAGGGGCATGAACTGCCATGGTTGAGAGTTACTGTTTTAGATAGGGTGGCCAAGGATAGCTTCACTGGGAAGATGAATTTTGAATACACCTGCTGAAAGTGAGAACATTCACCATGTTGACATCTGTGGTTTCCATGAGAAGTGAATCCTGGTGGAACCGTAATTAAATCTGAGGCTCTTCCAAGATGCCAGAGTGCCCTGGTGCCCAAGGGATGGCAGAAAAAATAGGAAGTAGAAGAGGCAAAGAGACACTAAGTCATGTAGGGTTTAGCGTCACAAGATTTTGTATTTTACTCTGAGTGAGCTGAGAAGGCATTATGGACATTTGAGTGAGGAATGGCATTTTAGTTGAACAGCTGTGGCTGATTTTTGAGAAGATACTGCAAGGTGAAATGGTGGAAATGAGCTCAGGTTGGAAACGATTGATGTATTATAGCACTTTGGTAAGAGACGATAGTGAGTTGGGAGGGTGAAATGTGCCTGAATTCTATATATTGAAGCTGCCAGGATTTACCGACAAATTGGAATAAGAGACTGAGGGTGATAAAATTGAGAAGTCTCTGGCAACATCAAATTTGCGGGCCTTAATAATGTCGGGAAGGTGGATGCATACAACTAAGAAGGGAAGAACTACAGAAGCATCAGATCTAGGGAACTTGGGGACTCAGTTTTGAACATAGTAGAAAATGGCTACACCACTCTAGCACCCCTGTGAAAAATCTAAGTGTGAAATTCCAATTGAATAATTATCAGAAGACAGAGCACATATCTACTCATGAGACCGAATGAAATAAACTAGGGAATGAGGAAGGACAGAAAATATTTTCAAGATCTGAGCCTGGAGTAGTGCAACATTAAAAGGACAAGGAGATAAGGAGTAACAAGCCAAATAGAAGAGAAGAAATCGGAAGAAAAATAGAACAAAAACCAAGTTAGTGTGGCATCCTGAAAACTAACTGAAGTCAACGTTTCAAGGAAGAAAATTTTCAGATGCCTCAGGCAGGTTTTATAGGGTAAGGATCAAGAAATGGTCATAAGACTACGTGGTTTTTGGTACCCTTGACAGAAACTTAATAGAGATCATCCATAGAAGAATGGAAGGAGAGGCAATAAACATGGACAGACTTTTCTAGCACTTCGGTTGTAGACATAAGGACAGTTCCTGCAGGAAAAAAAAAAAAATGAGGGAATAAATGGAATTTTAAAGTGAGTGATATAATAGCATGGGAGTGTGTCAGTGACAAGGGTACATGGAAGATGTATGAAAAGGAGGGTGAAGGGGGAAGGGATGGAGCATTGTCCTTGGGGTGGGGGTAGGGAACAAGGGGTACCCTGGTGCCTGAGTGGAGGGTAAGGCTCCTAGACCATCTCCTATTACTCATCAATGTCATTTCATGAGAAGGGCTTATCTGACCAAGTTGAATTCCTCCCCACTCCAACTGCCTAGGCATGCCTTTTCCCCTTATGCTGTCATATTTTCCCCACATGTAATAGTTAATTAAGTTCAACTGCGGTATAAATAGACCAACCGATGCATAATGGTTCGAGTCTAATAAGTTTATGTCACTCTCACATTTTAAGTTGAAGTGAATATTCCAATATTCCTGGTCACTGGGTGGTGGTTCTTTTCGTGGGGACTCAGGATGAGAGGTTCATTTCATTTGCAGTTTTTGTTTGTTTGTTTGTTTGTTTTCCGAGTCTTGTCTTGGTAGCAGCTGAAGAGAGGATGGAGGACGGAGCTACCTTACAAGCCTTGAGAAGTGGGCACACGGGGCTTTTGCCGACGTTGCAGCAGTGAGAGAAAGGGCTGCACCCCGTGTACATTTGAAAAGAAGGACAGATTTTGGTGGAAGCTTGCTTACCATGACATATTATACTGAAATTGTACAGAAAATTATCTATCTATTTTCACTGTGAAACTGTTAGAAGGTAGGCGCCATTAAAGAGCTTTGTTTACTTTTATATTCCTAATGGCTTGACAAAACTCAAACATGCACTAGACACTCAGTAAGTATTTCCTAAATGAACAAATTTGAAGCATATATACTTTTTGGCCTAAAAGAGAGTTTCTCCTGAGCCAGAAAAGGCAGCTATCTCGGCTTTCAGGATAACGTATCCATCTGCCAATGCTATTTTGCTTTGCTTAATAAGCTTCAAATGTGGAATGTATTTTCCAGAATTTCCCACAAGATAAAAATAGACTTTAAAAAATACATGTTTTGACTATTCTGCTAGATGTATACAATGTTAAAGCTTCATTTGACATGGTTCCACATGTGTGAACTCTATTTTTTTGTCTTTTGATATTTCTTACTAGGTAAATGTTACTCAATTTAAATGTATCTTTTAAATATATAATAGCCAATCAGAAAGTAAATTTAAGATTTACTATCTAGAAGAAACTAATTGAGATATTTTTATTATCATAATACATTTAACTATTTTTTTGTCTTCTGATATTTTTACTAGGTAAATGTTATTAAATTTATACATACCTTTTAAGTATCTAATAGATAATAAGAGGATAAATGTAACATTTACTATCCAGAAGAAAGTAAGTGAGATTTTGTATTATTATAATATGTTTATTATTGTCTTTTGATATTTCTTACAAGGTAAGTGTTACTAAATATACGTATACCTTTACAACACATAATAGATAATCAGAGAGTAAATTTAACATTTGCAACCCAGAAGCCACTGAGTTTTTTATAACTATAATGTTTTTGACTCCTCAACCTGGTTTAGCTAATTTGACTGATCCCTACTACTGCTAGTATTGGAAAAATAAAAAATATATATATTAAAATTCACAGTCACAGTTAAGAGATACAGAAGTCACCTCAAACTCAGTTACCAATCTGAATGCTCTTAGGAATATTTAGGTAGGTAGAAATGATCTAAGTTACGATATTTTATATTACAATACAAAGTTTGGGAAATTTATATGGATCTGTTTTGAAATATTGCTGAGCATGTGTTGTGTTAAATATATGACCTCTAGGTACATGCTCATTTGCTTATTTAGATTTTCTGAAGTTTGAGCCTCAAATGATTGAGAGCTAATTGTGGTAATCTGCTTTGGGATAATAGCACTGAGTGACACTCAGGAGCCCCAGCTGGAAGACAACAGTGGCCATACGCTTAAGGTCATCGGATTTGTGATGCCTCCACCAGCTGTGCTCTAGAGCCCACTCTGGCTGCCTCTTTGTTTCTACATGTAATTCATAGTGTTGACATTTTCATTTATAATCGTGTCCAAGTCCTGAGTGCTTCTCTGGTAAGTGCCCAAGCAAATGAATGTTCTGAGGGGCTATTTTTGAAGTTAACTCACTTTTTAGTCAGTCTATGGACAAAGTCTAGCCTCCAACAGTTATCACTAATGCCAAGAAGTATTCATAGTGAAATTCCAAAATTTCTTTAGCTTGAATTTTGTCAATGATTCAACTGGACTTCGAGGTTACCTTACAGCAGAACCAAAACTCTGTGTGAGTCTAATTAAGCAAGTCAGTCTTTTCATTGAAATGGGTTCTGGGTGAGATGAGGTGGGTAAGTTTCCTCTCAGAATGAATACATGTAGTTTTGGACACCATTCTGAAAAACATCTTTGTGAAATTTTCCTAGAACTCCTGAACCATAAACTACTAAAGTTTTTAAAAATTGAAGACCCATTCAAGTACTATTGCCAAGCCACTAGTGGTATCTAACATGATCATCCAAGCTATTTGTTCTGCCTTCGTCTTCACAGTTTTCATTATAACTTCTTCAGTTAATAAAGATATTAACTTTGATCAAATTTGGAAATAGAGATGAAAAAATGCACTGGTTTAGGCAGTAGATCTTTGTCCACTGTTGCCATGGAACATCACAATATTATTGAATCTTTATTAAGTGCTCACAACACGAGATGTGCAAATTACTCAATTCATATTCTCCATGTTAATTCTAACAAACAATACCTATGAGATGTTATATTATAGTAGCAATAAGGTAATACTACGGATAATTGACTGTGGAAGGAACTGAAGCTTCGAGAATTTAACAATGAATTGCATCTCAGCTAAAAATATGGGAGAAGCAGGATATAAACCCCAGCCCCCAGCTATAGACTTTTCACCTCTACGTTGTATTTCCTTGATTTAAAGTATCACACATTTTTTAATCTGTTGGCCATATCATTTTCTTTAGAATGCAATCACTGCCCCATTTTCATCTTTGGATGCCTACTTATGTTTCAAAGTCCAATTAAAATAAATATACAGATAATTTTTATGGCAAGGATTGGCTAATTTTTCACCACAATTGAGAAGACCTATATTCTTTATTCCTTCCTTTGTTCACTACTAGACCGTATTTCCCAGGCTCCTCATATCTGATTGGGACCACAGGACTGTTGTTTGTGGAACGTGGAATGTGTGTGGGAGGGTGGGTGCCACTTCTGGGCCTGATCCTCTCACATGTCCTCCTTACACAATTCCTATGCTATCTTTTTTCACCTCTTGACTGGAAGCACTGAATTCAGTAAAGGACACCAAGACTTTACAACATGATGGAACTAGCCTACGTCTTCAATTCACCATGTGCCTGCTGGGAACATCTACGATGGATTTTTCATGGGTTTGTATCATACTTTTATTGTCTTAAGTCCCTGAGAATTATTGTTTTTGTGTGTATGATAGCAGTTGATGCCTACCCTGCCTAAAGCACCATTTAACCTTGATTACCCATTTTAAGTTTACAATGTATTTTCCCACAAGTAATATCCTATTTTACCGTTACAACACTCATATGACATGAGTACAATTAGTGACTCTTATGAGCTGCTGTTTTACCCCCAAATGTATATATCAAAGTGCTAAACCCCAGTACCTCAGAATGTGATTGTATTTGGAGATGGGTCCTTAGAGAGGTAATTAAGTTACAATGAGGTTGTTAGGATGGACTTGAACTTACTATGACTAGTGTCCTTGTACGAAGAAGAGATTTAGACACACCACATGGGAAGACCACATGAAGACACAGAAGAGACAGTAGCCATTTGCAAGCCAAGGAGAGAGGCCTCAGAAGAAACCATCCCTGCTAACACAGTGATATCAGATTTCTGCTTTCCAGGATTTTAAGAAATTAAATGTCTCTTGTTTAAACCTTCCAGTGTACAGTGCTCTGTTATAACTGCCTGAGCAAACCAACACAGGGTTGCTCTCTGATGAATGCATGAAGCTTAGAGAGAAAAAGGAACTTTATAAATGACATA
Organism: Macaca nemestrina; assembly: GCF_043159975.1. Taxonomy (NCBI): domain Eukaryota; kingdom Metazoa; phylum Chordata; class Mammalia; order Primates; family Cercopithecidae; genus Macaca; species Macaca nemestrina. Next base: position 9,522,583 of record NC_092140.1, read on the forward strand.
TGAAAATAAGTAGCAGTATCAGGCATCAAACTCAGTTTTTGAAATGCCACCAGCCGACATTTAGTATTTTCTCAGACCTGTACAATAAAGATTCTAGTTTGATAATTTCTTCTGATTTCTATATTGTTTACTATTTTTACCATTAATTTGGAATATTTATAATACCATAGTTATTTATTTTTATAGTTTTCCTTATATTTTAAGCTTGTAGTAGGCAAAGACCGTATTTCTAAATATTTATATCACTTATAGCATATGAACCAAAGTCTAAAGTTGAGAAGTCAATGATCAGACGTTAAAATGTAACATAAGCGGGGTGAATAACATATAATGAGGGAGTCGAAAACCAATGTCATAGGTTATTCATGATGCAATACAAGTATGTAGCAACATATCAGATGATTTCATGTAGTTTGCTTGTAAAAATATTTGTCAAACATGTATTTCTTCAATATTTAAAATGTGATTTCTTTTTCCTTTTATTTTCTTTCTTTTCCTTTTTTAGCCAAAAGGTTTTTGTGAAGACATTTTAAGTTGTATGTATAGATTGAGTCTGCATTGTTTTGCAATTCACACTTATCCTTATAAAAAACTTTATATGTTTTTAATAACTTGGAAATTAACATTGTTATATATATTAGCATAGCAGTATATGTAAATACAAACCTCACACTTACCCTTTGCTTCTATATGTGGGATTAGAAAAGCTCTGTTCAAATATTTATTGCATTACTTATCCTGATTCCTTTATGCGTCCTATTTGTTTGATACTATCTCACTATAAAGGTCTGAGGCAGAGTTCCTTAAAATTATGATTGTCATGGTAACTACCAGCTACCACTGTAATGGTAACCCTGGTAGTGTGGTTTCCTCTAAAATATTTAAGGCTGGAATAGCAAAAAGCGAAATAAAATGACTTTGTAATAACAGAAATTAATTTAAAAATAGATTCATAAATCTAACATTCCTGTTTGTCACTTTTGAAACATTATTAGCTTGTAAAACATAAAAAAATTAGACAAAAATATATGCATGCTGACATAAATTAGATTTCAAAAGCATCATTTTTAATAAAGGCTTTTAACTGCCTCAGTCTGGAAATAGTCTGCAATCTGGTTGATAAATATGCGGCAAATGACAAATTAATATGTGTTGGCCCTCATCAACATCGGAGACAAATGTTATTATAATGTTTTGGACTCTGCTCAGTTTCGTCTGTCTGGAGAAGGCTGTACAAATGGCAGAGCGTCTGCAATTCAGAGGGACGAAGCTGCCCTCTATGTGAAAACAGTGTGTGCTGCACCATGCAATAAAAAGTGAAAGGTTAAAAGATTTAGAAAAAAACACATTTTATTAATCTGCCAAATCCATTAAAACCCTTAAAGATTGAAAACAAGGACTATGTAACTGAGATCCAATAGGAGGACCTGTAAAATCTCAATGGAACGAGTCCATGCTTTCCCTGTGGATTGTCTGCTTCTAGAATTCAATACTCTACTAAATGTGTCTCTCTTAAAATTTTTCATCTATAAGCTTTTAAAAATGGAATAAAACTACCTTTTCAGAAAATGTAGAATAATACATAGAAAATATAGACAATTAAAATGATTTTAAACATTTCTGATATCTTAGACTGTGTATAAACCTAATAATAAACCAAACTATTTTCTTATTCTCAAAATATTTCTATAAAACAAATGTTTTTATGAGTTGCCTCAGAGTTTTCTTTACCAAGAAAACAGGCCTGTTATGACATATGTAACATCAAGAGTCCAGAAATATGCCCATGTCTCAAGTCACTCATATTAAGTAATATTTTTATGGGTTTTATTATTCATATTTCTATTTTCTCTTCTATATTTAGATTGACAAAAGTGATTACTAGGACTTCATATGGAAAGATGCTATATTATATTATTTGATTACTATGGATTTATAAATAGTTGTATTTTAGTCCCAGATGTGTCCATTAATGAATGTATTATTCTGGACAAAAATAGAAAAATTTATAGTATATCAAACAGACTTCTTCCAAAGATTAAACATATCTCAGAGCTAAAAAACACTTTCTCAGCAAAAGGCATGTAGTAAGTTATTAATGAATATTGCATATCCTTACTATTAATATTGCTATGATGTAAGTTTTTGTCTCGAAATCTGGAGCACATCATAATGAAAGTACTCTTTTCCATTGAGATGGTCTTGCTTACGCTCCACCCCAGCATGTCAAAGTAATAGTGGTCAGAATATTGTGCCACAACTATTAAATTGTGTTTGACCCTACCATTTCCAATTCTGATTTTCACCTAGCATGGGATCACTACTATGTTTGTCTTCAGATCTGCCTTCCCCCTTTCTGCTTAAAAATTGCTCTGGGAGCTTGGGAATTGAGTTTGTTCAGGGTTAGAGAAAGCCTAAAGCTAGTAATATTCTACAAGTGCATGGCTGTGTGCAAATACCATTACAACAAATATTAAAACATCCCCCATATAACAAAGATTTCCAAATTCTTGCCAATGGCACTTCTGGTATGAACTACAGTCAATACAACTAACTTTCAGTGCATAAAAATAATTTGGGGGTATTTTGAAAGTATTTCATTATTATAAGAGAGTATCATCTGCAATTTATTTCAAAATTAAATAATCGATCCATTTTTACCGATCACCTATTTTGTGTTTTTGTATAAAATATGCACCAAGTAAAATGTTTTATAGAGTAAAAGAGGGAGTTATAGTGCCCATAATGACTTCTGAATATATAGCTAAACCATAGATTAAAACAAAGTTAAAACTTCAAATTTTCTATAGTCTGAGAAGATTCAACAGTGCTGTTATATGCTCCAGTGCATGGAATCATATGAACAGAACACAAAAAGAAGAAAAATTCTTCTGTATCATATGGTGGAGAAAAGAGGAGTTACTAGCACACAGGAGTTTCCTACCTGATTCTGCCACATGACCGCCAGCAAATCATTTTACTTATATAGGACTCCAGACCTTCATGTATAAATTCAGAGGTGTTCTTATTCTCCAAGTTTCTCCTATCTCTGTAAAGCTAAAGTTCTAATTTTTTTAATAAACAGAGGCTTATCTTCAGCCCATACCATAGCTATGGTGGCCCCAAATCAGAGAAGAGGACCAGGAAGCCTCAGTAGGTCCTGAGGCAGGTACATGTATTTGGACTAACCTGCAAGATAGCCGAATTCTACTCCAATATACCGCGATACCCTCTACGTAAGCTCAAATGAACATATGACCTTTTTTCTCTCAATGTAAGTAAAGATTAATGATGTCTTCTATTATCCTTTACATTGTGCAGTTGAGAATGAGCCATTGTAAATCAAGCCAAGCTTGATTTATAGTAGGTTAATAATAGCATCTTTGTAAATAAGATAACTGCAGTGCTTATATGCTTAAAAGATCCATAAATACAACATAGGTTTCAATGACACTTTATTTTAAATCACTGAGTAATTTAGGCACTAAGGAGAATCTGAGGATTTTTATAAAGTGAAAAAAAATGAGTGAAACCAAGAGTTTTAACCAAACTGCTAGGACTTGACTATTCCATGAAGGGTGAAAGTGGGAGAGGAAATGACCTAACATTTACCCAGAGCCTTCTTCTCTATGCCAGACATTCTGTTATACTTACTATTTTTCTCATGCTCAAAATGTGGAATTTGAGGCATGAGGGGGTTATGTCGTATGTCCAAAGTCAAACAACTGGTGTACTGTGCAACAAGCATTGGATTCCACGTAAGTTAGTCACTACAGTTTGTGCTCTTTCTACTATGATGTACTAGCCTACTAGTCGTCACCTTGGAATTCTCTAAATTTATGCCAATAATTAAGTTAATTAATACCCAAACTTGCCTGAAAGTTTCTTTTTTAAATTCCCTTTAAATTATGCACGCGCACACACACACAAACACACACACACAAATACACACACACACACTGACAGTCACATATGCACACATTCCATCAAATTATTTTCATAACCATAGTAGTATCTCAGATAGAGTCTTTTTTCACAATGTTAAATTTCTTTATTGTCTTTGGATGACTTAACATCAATATCATGTTATCTGATATAGTTTGGCTGTGTCCCCACCCAAATCTCATCTCGAATTGTAGTCCCCATAATCCCCACATGTCATCGGAGGGAGCCGGTGGGAGGTAAGTGAATCATGGGCTTGGTTACCCCCATGCTGCTGTTCTTGTGATAGTGAGTGAGTTCTTATGAGTTCTGACGGTTTTATAAGGTGCTTTTGCCCCTTTTGCTCAGCACTTCCCCTTGCCGCCACTGTGTGAAGAAGGACATGTTTGCTTCCCCTTCTGCCATGATTGTAAGTTTCCTGAGGCCTCCCCAGCCATGCTGAACTGTGAGTCAATTAAATATCTTTCCTTTATTACATTACCCAGTCTCGGGTATGTCTTTATTAGCAGCGTGAGAAATGACTAATACATCATCCTTGTAGGATCTATCTGAATAATATTTGGCTCCAGGGTGGCACAGAAGACAAGTTTAACATTTGGTAGAACTAGTAAAGGAAAACCTACAAATAACAAATGTTTCTCATCTAGATCAATGTGCCTTGGTCATCCATACTTGAGAACACATGCTTTGAGATGGATTTAAATTGATCTCATTAATATACTGCATGTCTAAACTACAGAATCTTTATTAAATATTAAACAAAACTATTTTCAACATGTTAGTGCCTGTCATTGCTAAGTTTGATCTTAACTAGTCTTATATGCATGTACGAAACTTATGGTTACCATATACCATATATAAAAAATGAAATAAAATTATATATGGTAGGAAAAAATAACATTCAAAAAGCAAAAACATTAAATTTTCTTAAAAAGGTAATGACTACAAAGAATTCTATCTGACTTTGAGAAAGACTGAATGGATAGTAAGAAGGTGAAAAATCAGGGGCTTTCTTTCCTACACTTTGCCTCTATTCTAAATAAAAATCCATTATTTTAATCAAGGAAACATTTTAGTTAGTCTGAAAAGTTCACAGAGATCAAGACACGGGACTTAAAAATTTCACAGAAGGGAAGGTAATGTTGAGCTCTAAATGGAAATTCAAAAGTTACAAAACCACTCTTAATTGCCCTTTGTAATACTAATACTGCCTGAGCACTGAGCCCCACCTCCTGTCACATCAGCCATGGCATTAGATTCTCACAGGACCCTGAACCCTACAGTGAACTGCACATATGAGGGATCTAGGTGCATTTCCTTCCAAGAATCTAATGCCTGATGATCTGTCACTGTTTCCCATCACGCCCAGATGGGACCATCTAGTTTCAGGAAAATAAGCTCAGGCTCCCACTGAATCAACATTATGGTGAATTGTATAATTATTTCATTATATATGACAATGTAATAATAATAGAAATAAAGTGCATAATAAATGTAAAGTACTTGAATCACCCTGAAACCATCCTTTCCTCATCGGTAGAAAAATTGTCTTCCATGAAACCAGCTCCTGGTGTCAACCAACTTGGGAACTGCTGATATAATTATATGAATTTTATTCCATTGCTCAGAGGATTATCATGAAGGGCAACAAATTTAATCTTTATTTTAATGTAATCAACCAATAATTATGAAGTGCTTACTATGTCAAGCCTGGTTAGAGAGATTTTCTTAAATTTGCCGCTATGTTCATACCTATTACCCATCTTTTTCACTAAATCCTTTCAAATATGTAGCATCATTATTTTAAAGTTTTTCTCTGATAATTACAATATCTTGATCATCTGTGTGACTAGTTCTGCTGAAATTTTAAGTGTGAGTTACATTTTATTGCTTCTTTAGGAATCATGTAATGGTTGATTAAATGTTTACAAGAACAGCAGGAAGTTAAATAAATAACATTATCTGGAAAATTCCACGACTTTTCTTTTATCAGGCCTCTGGTTTGCAGATTTGAGCCATTGTCTATAATTGAGATAGACTGGGGCTTTGTTGCTGATTTAAATTTAGTGCAGCTTGAATTCAACTCAACTCATCTGAGGCAAGTATCAGGGTCTTCGCTCAGCAGAGCTTGGGCTTTAGTGCTCCAAAGGGTGTCTCCATTCTCCCACACTCCAGGAGGCCCAGTGGGCTTACCCTTGTGTTTTTTGGCACAGTCACCTTTCCCCAAAGCAGCAAGTGGTCACTGCACATTTTCACTGTAAAACGTGGTGTGTCTGGAGGGGTTTTATACGGTTTATCTGTCCTGCCCTCAGATTTTCCTCAAAGAAGATCACTCTTACTTCTCTTCTTCTGCCACCAATACTTCTTATTAACATTCAGTGAAGAGCTGTGGGCAAGAATTTGTAAGTGAGTGCAATGCACACACCCTGTACGTGTGAGGCTGTCAAGATACGCAACCATCTGATCACCACGCAGTCTGACTTTCAGACTTTATTAAGGTCCATCTGTTTTTGTCTCATTTGTGTCCATTTTATTAAATAATTCACCTAACTTAGTTATTTAGCACCCACTCAGTTCCAAGACTTTTTGTAGATGTGATTTCTCTTCTTTCAGTAGTAACACATCTTTATAATTCATGTTTCAGTTTTATATTTGTATAACCATATAGAGACACTAAATACCTATAACATACCCTGTTCTCAGTTTCTCACTTCACACTCTACCATATTGTTGTTAGCTACGTTTTTAGGTCATAATGTAATTGCCTTGCAGTGTGTAATTGTATATCCTTGATTACACCTCTATTTACTGACATTTAAACCAATCTTTGTGGTATGTTTTTGAATCCCTTACATACCTAAATTAGTGATATATTTTCTCAAACATGAATTTTCCTTCAGCTGTGTATAAAACAGGATAAAATTTATCATGCCTTGATACTTGGACAATATTTCTTAATTGTCTTCTGCATTCACTGGAGATAATGAAGCGTATGTTATATATCTGATTCTTATTCCTTCGAAGGTACTAGAAAAATTAACATAGAGTAGGATTAAAAATTAAGAATTTGAATTTTGGATATACCACTTACTATACATACACATTATGTGAGGAAGCTATTTAAATAATTTGTGCCCTAGTTTTCATGCCTGTAACATAACGATAATAATATTAGTTACCTCCTCAGGTCATTGTAATGGTTAAATTATGTAGTTAAAAGATATACTTAGGCCTTCAAATAGAAAATGCTAAATAACTGTGAGCTGTTATTGTTCTTGCTATGGAAAACTTTTAGCATTTTTTAATTTTCAAAATTCTGAATTGTACCCTAATGTATCTAAGTGTGACTATTATTCCTTACCTAGTACTCCATAGGCCTCAGAGTGCAAATACACAAAGAAATGAAAACACACAGTATTGCTTTAATAATCAAGTCATGGGCAGTCAGGAAACTGATACCAGACTCTGAGAAGATAAAGATTGGTCACAATATGTGTGTGGTGACCCATTACAATAGCTGCCAGCTGTGATAACTTGGAAATCAGAACACACGCTGGCCAAGCCCACAGCTTCAAGATACGAGGTTAGAAAACTATTAGTTGCATGGTGGTAGTTTCTTGATGCAACAAGAGATAAAATTGAGCAAAAGTCAATTTGTTTGAGTTAAGAAGTAAAGGCCAAAGAGGGAATGCAGAGATGTGGCACGTTGTAAAACCGGAACCTGGCTGAATACCAGAGTGAAGTGATTAAGGCCGAAAGTAAAAATTTTGAACAACAAGGTCCGGGAAGAATCATCACTCAAACAGGGAAGCTAAGCCCTGCGGCAAAGATCAGATTGACGGTTTCCTTCTCACCAAATTGTTTTAAATGGTTTCAAAGTGGTCTCCTTTAGGTTTACAAGACAGAAAACACAGGCGAAGAAACTGGCCAACTTGAGATGAACACAGAGACAATGACTTTACCTGGGGTTCCTGAAAATTGAAGCAAATAGCTCAGAAGGCCAATGGCATTTGTGGGGATTATATACCCAAGGAAACCTTGAGTATGACCCAAGTAATCCTATGATGGTGAAAAACCCAAAATCAGGCTAGGAAACTGCCATTCTCCAAGATGGCATTGTCCAAGATGGCATTCTTTCAGATGTGGTCTAGGAAGAAACTGAACAAGGAGGAATTCTCAGCATTTGGAAACAGAAGACAGGATGTACAGTGGATGAATCTTGCAATCAATGAGACTTCCTTACAGAGAGCAGATTCAGAGACTTGTCAGGGAACTTCCTTCATTGCAAGGGCAGGGGGCCCTCTCCTTGCCTGCATAGCACATTTCATATGGCCTAGTGACTCTCGGGTATTGTGCAGTATTACCTGAGGCTCCCTCACTCTATAATTTGATTTTGGTGGTGGGAACAATGGGGAAGCTGATGTGTCATCTAACCTTCATGTAGAACAGATGAGGAAGCCTATGATCCATCTCATCCTCCTCAAGGCTGATCTGGACACAGACAGTGGATGGGACTTGTCTCTGTCTTCCTTGGGAAGGATGGAAAATGGTCTCTGTTGGAAAAGTAACTCCTGCAGTTATTTGGTTGAAAGAGGGGCAGATGGAGTCTTGACTGAGCTAGTTGCTCCCAAAGTCCATGCTGTTTCTACAGTATGGGATTTTCATTATGACATAGCTGTTTATCCAGGAACTAACTATCTTAAGCCTCTTGCAACTAGAAGTATCCACATCAGTACCTGTCAGAAGTGACGTGTGGGTTTTTAAGAAGCTGATATACCATGTTCACTTCCTCTTTCCCCTCATCATGCTGCAGGCACAGGATTCTTGGGCCATTCCTGATAAAGAGAACTAAAAAATGGAAGGAGGCTGAATCCCTGAATCAATCCCGGGAGAAAAGCCTCTTATTCACTGCCCAAGATCACCTGCATTGAATGGTTATTTGAGTAAAAGTATGTTTCTTTTTTGTCACACAACTTGAATTTGGAGGTTGACTGTAACACTATCTAATAATTTTCTATAATACACTTACCACTCATTGCACCTTTTTTTTTTCTTCCAGACTTTCTAGCATTTAAAAAAAATTGACACTACTGACATTTTGGGTCAAATAATTATTTGGGTTGAGGGTCGCCCAGTGCATTGTAAGATATTCAGCAGCATTTCTTGTCTTACCTGTTTAATACCAGCTACCTTCACTACCTCCACTATTCTATGCAGTTGTGACAATGAAGTATGGTTCTAGGCACTGCCAAATGCCCAGTGGCAAATCACCTCTGGTTGAGAACTACTATGTTAGATGATGTTTGGAACATCTGGACCTGTCTTCTCTTTCCTTTGACTTTTCTTTCATTGTTTTCATATTATTGTTATTGGCCAATGCGATGCATTCAGGTAGATTTTGGCTTGATCTCTGTGCTTCATAGACCTCTCCAATACCTAAGACCACTTAGTGCTACAGTCATTAGACTCTCACATCTACTGACCATGGAATGTGCTATCTGCGCTGATGCTGCCTCAGAGATGATAGTTTCTCCTTCCCAACACTTATAACTCAATTATGGTTTTATTTCTGTATTTAAACAGTTTATGCTGTTTTACCAGGGGCAAGAGATTGCAGTATCAGTTTGTTACCTTGAAAGGGCAACGCCTGACCTACATCTTGGATAGTCCTTTGTTTTTACCCTTGATCTGATGTATTTTTATGTGTATTCTTTGGCTGTTTTCTCTCGCTGATATCTACCTTAAGTTTCAGTTAGGTGACTTAATTGCTATTTAATGAATAATGACTCTCAACTAACCTACTTTGACACTGTCATGTAAAACTCTTGTTGATATTCATAGAGAATTAGAATGGATTGGCACTGTGCACGCTATCAAGTAGCCATGCATAACGTATATGTTGAAAAACTCCTGAAAATATGTCTTAGAGACCAGTATTCTGAGCACACTCTCCACACTTCTGTACCTTTCTCTCATCCAAAGGCGATTCCTTCATCAGCTTGTTATGATCTCTCCTCCAGCTGACATTTTATGCTTCTGCAATTCCCCTCTCAGCTCTTGTGAGCCAAATAATATCCCCTAACAGCACAGATTCTGCCACCACACTACATTAAAATTTCATATTAAATAAGACAATGTACATATACTTTGTATTGACCATGCTAAATTGCTTTCTATATCTGATTCAGCCTTTTAAAATGTAAATCCATCACCAATGATTTCAAGCTACTGCAAGCAATATTACCTGATAATCACCTGCACTTAGGCAAAGAGCTGCCTCAGTGTTGTGTATAGGTGGGTGGTTTTCAGGAAAGAAAATGGAGATGCCTCAATCGAATTGGTAAGTCTTTTGGACAATAGGACCAGTAATGCTAGTAATGGTCTCTGTACTGTCAGCTAAATGCAGCCCTAGGATTTCCAAGTCTTTTGAATTTTTTTCAGTGGAATTCTAAAGCAATAAAGGTAACCCCAGCAGGAAGCTTAGTAACTATATGTAGAGAGTTATATAGTTAAATAGGAATCTATACATATAACTATATACAGTTATATGTAACTATTTATATTTTATTTATGTAACTGAATATACAGATAAATAAAATTTCAGGAACATGCCATTCCTTGCAAATAATATGTCTGATATTACTGATTTTTGATAAACAGATATGCAAATATATTTTTAAGAATGCATCTCAACAACAGAGAATGACTTCTCTGTTGGACTGAATATTCAACCCTTCTTATTTTGAGGACAACTTTCTATTTGTACACCTGAGTGTGTTTGTGTGTGTGTGTGTGTGTGTGTGTGTGTCTGTGTGTGTTTGTGTTTATAACCATTATATGGTATAAATCTCCCTTATCAGAACCACCATCTAAAAGTGATAATCTCTTTCTCTTTTCCAACAATGATAAAATTAAGTTTTTCACAGAAATGTTATCTATATTTACTTATATGTGCACACACCTATATTTATATACATGCACACACACCTATGTTTATATACATGTACACACACCTATATTTATATACGTGTACATGCACCTATATTTATATATATGTGCACATACCTAGACCCACATATGTCCACGTGTGTATGCATATGTGTGTTTTCAGCCAGGCATATTCATATATGCAAATTGCTTGTCTTACCTCTCAAATTGTTACTTTTCTATCTAGCTTCATAAACTTTCTCAATCTGGTTACATCTTCCTATTTAGCAAGAAGAAATTTTATCATCTTTGATGTTATGTTTATATTTTATATTATTCTTCCAATAGATTACAGAAATTTTCTAAATTAGAGGACTTTTCATAACAAGACAAAGCAAATGGAAATAGCATATATAAAACTAGTTTGTAACTATTAATGATAAGAAGGGTCTATTGAAATGAAATTTTAGTAGCGCTAAGAATAGAATGGATAAATATATGTTAGCATCATAGGCTTGAATACAAAGGCTGTAAGGTTATAATTTTAGAACATGCTATTTTTACTTTTTAGGTTTCCTTTTATCCAAGCGTAGCCAAAAGACAGTGTCCTACCCAGATTCCCTTGATCTTACTACTTCCATGCACTTCAGCTTAGCTTCCAAATGCCAGCACCTCCTTGTCTTTGCCTGCTGGCTTTGTCTTGTGTCTGAAGACCAAGTTCCTGCCTGAAATACCAGGGAATCTATGTCCTTCAAAAGCAGCCTTTAATAAAAGACCAGTTGGAATTGATGTGCATGTTTTATTCTCTTTGCTCCTTAGATGGGATAATTCTGGGATGCAGTTGGACTCTAACACCCAAGACTTCTCCTGTGGGATCAAGCCCTATTACCCTCAATTGCAAAGTGCATGACAGTAAAATTTATTAAATGCTTTTTCCCCACTCTCTGCCTTTCCCACTCCCCTACTGAAGCTTCTTGGAATCACTCTCAGAAAAAATTGTTTGCACTGGAATCCCCAGATCACGTTCTATTCTAGTGGTAACTAGTCTCAGACAGTTGGTGCAGAAAAAGCTACAGGAAGTAGATATTCAGAATGAGATTTAAGAATTAGACTGCTTGCTAGCAAGATGGCAACAAGGACCCCTTTACTGGTGTTAAAAGGGAGTAGTGATACACACTAGCATGCTTCACCATCACAACTAATAAGAAACTCAACTGTGGTGAATTGGGATGGAATTCACTGGTTTATGCAGGATCTCCAGGATTTAAGATATATGGAGACCATGGCATTGCAGAAGACTGTGGAGAAACTTGCGGTTAAATGCAATCAACTCATTGAAAAAATAAAATTATAGACTCAATCTACCTATACTTCAGGCATAGAGTAATGGGAGAATTTAAAGACCTTCATCTCCTGTGACCAGAGGGCAGAGCCTGCTGGAAAAACAGCCCCAGGGCTTAACTACGAAAATAACATAATTAAAAAGAAGGCAGGATTCTGAAGCCCAGCAAGCCTCCGACACTGAAGTTGGTGTCTTGATAGGGAAGCAATGGAGCCCTGAGACACCGAGTGGAGACATCTGGGTGTATTGGCTTAAGAACCTTGAACACCCAGATTCCCATGAACTCTCCGGCTTAGAAATGGTTCACTACCACTTGTGAGAGCATAGCAACTTCCATGTGTAGGATATTGAAAGGCTTCTGCTGAGACAGTTGCCTCATGAGATGATGTTTCCATTTCCCGTATCTTCCCCCAGCTTCCTACTGCCCCTTCCCACCTCCTCACCACTCTAGACCAGTCACTGGTTCAGAGGTTCAGCAGCGTACAGAGGGAGCTTTATCCCAGGTTCAGAGAAAAAGGGATTTTCCATAATTATCGTGTCACATTTCACTATGATATGTGGTCAAGAACTGGGAAAACAATCACGGGATGGATGTTTTGTGCCCAAGATTAAGAGAGGGGAGGATGTAAAGCTCATAAGCCACAGAAATGCAATTTCCACAGTTCTGGAAGCTGGATGTCTGAGAGCAGGGTGCCAGCCAGCAAAATTGAGTTCTGATGAGGATCCTCTTCCATCTTCTCACCAGGTCCCCGTATGACAGAAGAGAGCTCTCTGGGATCTCTTTTATAAGAGCACTGATACCATTGATGAGGGCTCCACCTTCAGGACCTAACCACTCCTTAATAGATCACTTTGATGATTAGGACTTTAACACATGAAGTCTGGAGACACACATTTATTCCAATACACCTCTTATTTAATTCCTAGTAAGGATGCTTAAACTGATCTTGATGTGCAGCAGGAAGTGCTCCTTGAAGCTTGGAAACGTGATGGGGAGATTGTGGCATTTTCTTGAGAGTGTTGTGGAAGGAATGAAATGGGTTCAAGGCGTAGGCATTCTAGAATTGATTTACTGGATAAAATATGAGAACCCACCAGGTCATCATATGCCCTGGAAGGGATCATAAAACAGTCCCTTTACTAAAGCAATAAGAAAAGCCTAGTGAGGAGGCACTGGCATCATTGAGAAGCTCAGTGGTGTTTCTCCTTTGTGGACCCGGCTGGATGGTAAGAGGTATGACTGTGCAACTGGGCTTCTTGCATTGAAGGTGGTGGTAGAGCTGATGGCTGCCCTCAAGCATCAAAAGCAAGGTGGGCATAATTGTGAAATGAGCGATAAGGCTAGAATGGTAACCACAGACCCCTGGTCCCCACAATCTCTGATGATGGCTGATGGACCCTGGGGAGCCTAGAAGCGGTGTAGAAAGACAAACAGATGCTACTTGATCTATGCAGCAAAAAAGATTGAACAGCAGATGGGCTGGTAGCTAATGTCACCCCTTAGAAAAATTACTATTCTTCAATGAGTTTTCAGACCTGAGACAATTCTTGGACTCAGAACCCATCAATGAAAGGAGGAAACAGCTACTTTTAAACCTTGCAATGCAGGAACACACTAAACATAAGCAATAGTAATTCATCTATTTTTTTTCCCCTGAAGCTATTTACTAGAGTAAAGGAGTTATCTAGACTGTTAGATACAGGGTCTGAAGTGACCCTTATACCAGGAGACTCGTAATTGCGTCATGGCCTCTGGTTAGAGTGGAGGCTATGGGAACCAGGCAATAAATAGAGTTGGGGCCGTGTCCATATCATAGTTCATTCAATGGGCCTACAGAACCAATCCTGCAAGATGCAAATTTCAGCCTTGATTACTAGGCTGAAATTATGATCATCTTATGACCAAGATGAATATATTTACATTTGTCAAGCCCTCAGTCACACTGGCTTCTTTACCTGTAACATAATAACAGGGTAGTACAAAAAGAAGCCCCTAAAACTATACCTGCCCTGCTCCGGTCCTGACAAATTTAGTAAATCAGAATCAGTCCTGTATCCTAAATAGAATGACAGAGACACACAAAGACTTACAGAGCTCAGAAACGGTGGCCATCATCCTATCCCTGTTTAATTCACTGGTCTGGTCCCTGCTGACACAAGATGGATCTACGGTGCCAGATCCCAGCAAGTAACCATAAACTTGAAGTGGTAGCTCCAATAGCAACTGCTAGCTGGATGTTCCCTCATTACTTGACTGAATCCACATGCCCTCTGACACTTTGAATGGAGGTATTGATCCAGCAAATGTGTTCTTTTTAATCTCTACCAGGAAGGAGAATCAGAAGCAATTTCCATTCACTTGAAACAGACAGCATTACACATTCATGTTCTCAGCCTAGCTAGGCATGTCCACAAGTGACCTAGAACTGCTGGAATTCTGGACATGGTGGGGTTCTATATCTGGCAGTTCCAAGGCCTGCAACAGGGACTGTCGCTTGTCCCATTAAACTTCCTGCTAAAGGTTTTTGTTTCTCATTTATTTGTTTCATTCTCATATGTGACCAACAATCCCTTTGAGGAACTGATGACGGGGTGGAAGGACCTTAACATGGTGCATGAGTGGCCTCAGGAGGGCAGGTAAGTGACTGCAGAAGGGCGGGTGCTGCTCATATCCCTCACCTCTTCCACGCCACTGTCTACCAGCCTGCGTTCTCATTGCCAACACTTGCATTTCTTTTCCTGAGGTTTTCTGGTTTCTGGACCCCACTTTCTTGCTTATATGGCAGGCGAGAGGGGCTGATGATTTGACCCCTCCAGGCTACACTTCTCTAAGAATGGATTTCTTCCCACTCCTGGGACGGGGATAACTCTGAAGTGCCTGCTTTACACTGACTTTTAAGTTGCCTAACAGGATTAAAAGCTCCTGTCACCCACTGTCATAACAGGTTTGATTATAACAAACCGATTTTTTATCTTCCTTTTATTTCCAGCTCCCACCTCTCAGTTTCCCTTCTATGTTTCCTGAAATCACCTCTAAAATCAACTTCTTCCTTTTGAATCCTTCTCTTGGGGTCTGCTTCATGTGACTCAAACTAAGACATTCAGGAAGAGTAAAGGAGTATAATTAACTGAAGGTGGAGATATGATGCAACTTGTAAATCTTGAAGCCTCATGCTGAGAAAATATATCAACAACTTGCACCCAGAGCCACCTTCAAGCCTGGAGAAGGAATTATTTCCCTCTATGATCATTGCCCTTCTTCTAGTGTGTATTTCCACTTATATCAAGCCCCAAGAATAATAATTAGCATTCACCATGCTTTCTATAAATATTGATTCATTGAATAAATTGCTAGAAATCTCTGAAAAT
This sequence comes from Macaca nemestrina, assembly GCF_043159975.1. Taxonomy (NCBI): domain Eukaryota; kingdom Metazoa; phylum Chordata; class Mammalia; order Primates; family Cercopithecidae; genus Macaca; species Macaca nemestrina. The sequence continues at coordinate 9,538,163 of NC_092140.1, forward strand.
GCTTTGAAAAGTTGTAAAACTCCAGCAAAATAAGTGACAGAATTAAAGAAGCATGAAAAAGAAAGTAGGAAGATGACTTCTTCAGACTTCTAGAAATAATCACTGGGGTTAGTGATACCCGAATATGGCTCCTATGATTTAAAGAAATGTTTACACTAAACTAGATTGTTGTCCGAGACCTCCCTTTCATTTCCCACAACGTGGAATTCTTTCAGATTTTCTAGTTATGTTACTAGATTCTTTAAATGGTTGTAACTCTCCAGGACTTCAAAAAATTTCTAAAGCAGAGTTTAATAATAAAGTATAATGAGTGGTTGGGCACAGTGGCTCATGACTGTAATCCCGGCACTATGGGAGGCCAAGGCGGGTGGATCACTTGAGGTCAGGAATTCAAGACCAGCTTGGCCAACGTGATGAAATCCTGACTCTACAAAAAATACAATTAAAAATTAGCCAGGCATGGTGATGCACACTTGTAGTCCCAGCTACTTGGGAGGCTGAAGCAGGAGAATCACTTGAACATGGGAGGTGGAGGTTGCAGTGAGCCGAGATTGCACCACTGCACTCCATCCTGGGTGACAGAGAGAGACTTGGTCTCAAACATAAATAAATAAATAAATAAATAAATAAATAAATAAATAAATAAAGATTTTATGAAATTCTGATTCTGATACTTATAAAATAATTCTACCTCATATTAAAAAAAAAAAAAAAAATCTCACTGTGTTGCCCAGGCTGGAGTGCAGTGGTGTGATCTTCGCTCACTGCAACATCTGCCTCCCAGATTAAAGGGATTCTCCTGCCTCAGCCTCCCGAGTAGCTGGGATTATGGGTGGTGCACCACCATGCCCTGCTACTTTTTGTATTTTCAGTAAAGAGGGTTTCCTCATGTTGGCTAGCCTGGTTTCAAATGCCTGAACTCGGGTGATCCACCCGTCTCAGTTTTCCAAAGTGCTAGGATTACAAACATGAGCCACTGGGCCAACTCAATTCTACATTTTTAATCATTCCTACATTCTTGGTGGCAAGTTTCCATCCCAGAGCCTTTCTTGCACTGTAACCTCATTCGGGTCTTCATGTTTGTCAGTTTCATCCTCCTGGGTTTACCAGCAGTAAGACCGACCCTGGGGACTCCTAGTACACTGCCTGCTGCATTACAGAACCACAGCCAAGTCAAACTTTTCTTCTTCTCTTTCCTTTTAGTGATATTAAATGGTTTGTGTTAAGTTCACAAGATCTTAATTTGAAAACGAAATCATAGCTTTTGATTTCTGATAAAGAATTTATTTAGGCCAGGCACGGCAGCTTATGCAGGAAGAAGCGCTTGAGGCCAGGAGTTTGAGACCAGCCTGGAAAACACAGCAGGACCCCACCTCTACAAAAAAATTAAAAATTGGTGGCATGTGCCTGTAGTTCCAGCTTATTGGGAGACTGAGATGGGAGGATTGCTTGAGACCAGTAGTTTGAGGCGACAGTGAGCCATAATTGCACCACTGCACTCCACTCCAGCCTGACCGATAGGCTGAAACCTTGTCTCTATTAGAAAAAAATATATATATATATATATATTTCAAGAACAGTAATAAAAAATACATTGATGATAGTAGAGCCTTATTTTAAATGTGAATTGATTTGTTGGTGAAATACTTGTTTTGGCTTGCAATACCTAAAGGGAAATTATTTGCTAAGCTAATGTGTGAAAATGAACTCATTCTCCTATTTACATCGTGAAACAGTATCTTTTTTGTTTTTCTTAATTAGATGAACAGTCTCCTTGCCCATCCATGCAGTCTTAAAGCCATTACCCTTTACCTCTCATATGCTAGCCCTGTGATCTGGCAAAAGGCCGCAAAGAGTGAAAAAGAAATAGGTTTATGGCAAAAGGCCGCAAAGACTGAAAAAGAAATAGGTTTAATAATGAGGTTCCTGACGCTGGTGTTTCCACTCTGTGCAACCATACAGAGAGCTGAACACAGCGGAAAACGTCTTCTACTGCAGTTATTTTAATCGAATAAGCACAATTTTCACATGAATGCATTAAAAAACTCCTTTGGTTCTGGGAAACTGAGTATTAGAAATATGAGGAGCATATTGGAATAAGTTCAAAACTGAACATCAGGAGTAATTAAGGGAGTGGAGAGATTGATTTATGAGAAAAGATTAAAAGAGCTCAATCTGTTTAGCTTGGCTAACAGACAACTAAGTAGGGGATATGGTAATTGTTTACAAGTACTTACAGGATGTAAATATCAAGGCTGGAGCAGAGATGTTCAGGCTGAGATCAGAAAGCCTGAATCACTCCACATTAATAAAGAGAAAATTTAGGTTGACTGCCATCCAAAATTTGGCGATAGTTCAGGCCTTTCAGCAGGAATTGTCTCATAGGGAAAATAGAAAAACAAACTCTTCAGGATGTTTAAATGTGGAATAGCTTTTGTAAAACTATAAGCTGTTTCACATTTATCACCAGCATTATTTGAGAAGTATTTACGATGCATCATGTTAGGTGCTGAAATGGCTCTCTACACTGTTCCAATGAACCGCAGTATTTCTGAAATATATTGTATGAAGATGAAATTATGCTAAAGATAGATAAACAAAAGATAGGTAGATAGACATTATTATTATCTTTAAAAAAGAAGCAAAGTACTTTTTACTTTTGTTTTTAAAACTTTTCTTGAACCCAAAAAAGTCATACTTTGGGATAGTAATAGGAACAACTTCTTGCAAAAATGTGTCAGTAACAAACTAGTGCATTATTATGTTTATAAAAGTGCCAGTGATGTTAATGCACCAACATTTTTTAAAACTAATAGAGATAGACAGCTATTTATTGTATGCATGTAAAGATTACCTAATAGAAAAATAATAATAAGAGCATTATTATTGAAATAACATAAAATATATGTTGTGATTACATGGATATTTGTATATAAAAATAATTCTAAGCTAGGAAAATTTAACAAAATAATATTAATCCTATAGCAGTAACATATGTGTGCATGTGTGTATATATATATAAAATATGGTTTATGTTTGTGCATACATATATTTTCTTTTTTCTACATTTTCTACCTGTTTTCTACATTTTATACACACTTTCTACATTTTTCATACATATCTACTAACTTTGATATTTATTGGTTTTCAAATAGATGATTATTTTTAAAAATAGATAAACTAGATTGACAACCATGCCACTCCTTTACAATGTGCTTTTAAATATTTACCCTTAACTCTATTCAGAAGATTTAAATTGAACTAAACAATCTGTTGTATATATATCCATTGCCTGAGAATTCTTGTACCTCTGACTACATATACGTGCTGTTCACCTATTGGCCGCTTAGGGCCAATGGGGGAATTAGGGTATATACACACACACACCCCTCATACACACCACACACACACATTGTGCACCACACTTACACCCACTGCACACACCTCATACATCACACAGGTGCCACAAACACACACACCAGTTTGCATCATGGCTGCCCTTTCCTTGAGATTATTTTCTCCCTCATTGAGAACATCTATTTTTAAAGTAGACATTGGGAATGGGAATTCATGTGTTCATATGATTTGTAAAAGAATTTAAAGTAAATGAAGAGGTTTGTGTAATGTACAAAAGCATTCCTTTATGATAACTGTGCATAGATAAAAATAATTATTGTAATTTTAAACAAAATAAATTGTAATTTAGGTTCTGAGTTGTTAAATTACCATAGAAAGAATATTGCTGATATTTTTGAGTACTCATAATGGTTTTAGTGAATATCAGTATACCTATAAAATTATAAAATCACATGTATTGCTTTCTTGTAGATGAACATATAAATTAAACAGTGTAATATAAAAGAGTAGATACAATGCCAAAATGAAAGCATATGATTCGTTTGACATAAGCCACTATTATACCAGATTAAGAAAGAACAAAAACTAGCAGAATTCATAAATGTGAATGAAGACCTGTGGAAATTCATTTTTCTCATAATCGATAAAAATTTCACTAATTTGGATGCGTTAAAATGGGCATTAACATATCTGTAATATTATGAGACCATCTGATCTCACTTTCTACATTTCCCTGGGCACCTCTTCCAATACTATTACACAAAATCATCTCTCTATGATGAAGGATGTGTTGCTGAAGTATCACCATTATTTTATTTAAGCTAATACTGCCATGATGTCCAATCAAAACTTGATTTATGTTAGATTATGTGTACAGAATCATGTTCTCTCAGAGACTTCGAGGCTCTTTCTGGAGTCATTTATCTCATGGATAGGAAACAAAGAATGCCATTTCACTCCAGGGGATGAAGACCATAATTCTAAGCAAAATTTTTGCTGGATTAAGCTGGATGACTGCCTAGCTTCAATCAATTCACTCCCAAGGATCTAAAAAATTAAATAAAAATAAAAATATTGATTTCTAGAACACAGATAATCCCTGAATATTGGACAAAGTCTGTTACTATTACATTAAAGAGAAATATCCTAGGACTGTACACAGATCATAATATTGTATAAGAGGTCACGAAGCAAGAGGCAGGATTGTCTAAAAATCACTCTGGCACTCGGTCTGTGTTGCCTGGACCATGAGCCAATGGGAACCACGGGCATCCTCCTTCTCCCAGTAGGAAGAGCAGCACCCAAAGTCCACCTCCTACAGGATGGCAGTTTCGATCTCCCAGCAAGAAGGCCACCATCTTCCCGTGGCCTCTATGTTTCCTGGGTGTGGGAAGTCTGCTTTCTGAGTTAATATAACTGAACAGCTGCCATGCAAACCCAGACTATCAACTGGCCAAGCAGTCCTTCCAAGACTGATGGACAGGATGCTACCTGCCTGGCATGTAAGTATGCAGACAACAGAGGCTGGCATATCTGTCAGGATATGGGCATTACCCCCTCCAAAAATAAAATGAGAGATGAGAAGAACTTGTCTTTTCTCTTTTGTTGCTGCCCCTTGTCTCGTTAGTTTTTCTAAGGAAGCTTATTTCTTAACCCAGACACTTGGTGACATTATGGAATTTGTATCCCACCTCAATTAATGGTGAATACAAGAAGGCCACCTCGCAATACTAAAGAGGAAGCTCTCTTAAGATATATGTGTAAGGACTACAGTTGGGAATGTATGGGTATTCAAACAGAACGTTCCTTAAATTTGAAGTGAACCTGATATTCAGAAGAATAATGAAAGCTATCAGTAGATACCCAGTCGCCATTTTAGGATTTGACTAAGAACATACACATCTCCTTCACAGTCCTTTGTTGGTTACAGTGACATCTATTTTTCAAAGAGAAAAATGTTTCCCAGAATGTACCTGGAGATGCAGTGTACTCCACTGATCTGCAAGTCAGAACTAGGTCATGTGGCCCAACCCATCCACACAAGAGTCTGGCAAATATATAATCAATTTATTATTCATTATTTTAGAGGAGAGTAAGTGCTAAAGGATGTAAACCCAAGTGTTTTTAACCAATCATCACCATTCACTTCTTGCACTGATACTTTAACTGAGTATGTGGAGGGAATTGATACCTTTAATGAATCGAGGGAAACACATATTTACGTTTATTCCAACAAGTGTAACATGTGTCATGGTCTAAATACACTTCGTGGGATATCCATGTCTCACACAGTTGATGTCTGAGAAAGCTACATGGTATTCCAGGAGAAGCTGAAGTTGTATATTCTTTCTAGGAAGCAGCGTCTCTCTGCCAAGGAGTATTGTGAAAAGGTTAGGTCAAAGATGGCCTAATTGCTCCACAGTTGTGCATATTCTAGAATATTTTCAGTCTCTCCTACGCTGGACCCATGACTTAGATGTTTTAGATACTGTTAACCTGAACCAACATGATCCCTTCAGTGCCTTCTGGGCTAGTCTCTTTCCCACACTCATGCTGTACTGGATCACAGGAGAAGTGGGACTTCTGGGATACCCGTATGTAAGACTCATCCTCATCAAGTGCACCAGGAAGTCATCCTGCCTGAGTCTTTGCAATTTACCAAGGCTGCTGCCACAGACGTCAGTGTGGGTTATTGACACAAACCGGGCCCACTGACCTCAGATAGATTCCGATATCCATCTAAATCTCTCCATATCAGTTCTGGCTTCGAGTTCTTAACATTTGAAAGCAGGAAAATATCACTCATATCTTTATTTTTTCTAATTCCAGGATCACAGCTGTTCACATCACCATGTCAATACCCTTCTTCAGACTAAGTGCAGGTGGTGCAGATTGTGTCATTTTACCCCAAAGCAGCCTCTCATGGGTGTGATCCCCGGACAGCCCCTCACCTTGAACTCTGATTATTAGTGTTAACACTGATGACTCAGCACTCTACGCAGAGAAGCCTCAGTATGTGATTGGGAAATATTCTTGGAACTGCTTAATTATTTGCCTATGAAGGAATTAGAACTATGATTGTGAAGCAAAACTATTGAGAAAGAAATATTATCTAATATAATGCTTTAGATCAACAGTATAGACAACATAACAGTAAATCAAGTAAATGGAAACAGTAATTAAAAATAAGCAAACAAATGCATATGTTTTACCCTATTCCACATGATCTACATGATACTAGCATGTGGGGAGACAGCTGTGGAAAGGCGTTGGAGGTGAAGCTAGGTATGGTAGGTATATATTCCTGAACCACCACACGCATGTGATATCGCACACGTTTCAACTTTCTGAGCCTCCTATCCCACTGGGCCCTGCTGAGGTTTGAGCTGATGCACATAGAAGAGATTTGTAAACTGAAATATGATACATCCGTAAGGTGTTATAACACACACTTCCTGACTTATTTCAACCTGCCAAAATGACATCTTATCTTCCTATCCTACTTTTGCTCAAGAATTAAAGAAGAAGTATTTTCCTGTATTCACCAAGTTCTGAGAAAAAAAAAATAGATAGGAAAAGCGCCAAAAGGAAAATTACAAAATGGAAATTGCACCTCTGTAGGAAAAAAAAAAAAAAAAAGCTACAATACAAGAAAGAAAAAATACTTCAGATTATTGCTCCTGTTGTTGGAGGGTGAGAATAAGGTCAAAGATTTTGCAAGCTTGGCCAAGGCCTCCTCAGGGACTGACAGCGCCAGCCAGATTCTCACATCTGGTTAAGCTCAGGGGTTCTGTGGCTGCTGTATATTGACAAGTTTTCAAAACTATACATAGAAATTGATCTGTTACAGTTAACTCTGGGTAATAGCATGTGGATTAGCCCTTTGCTGATTATACTTTGTTGACATAAATAATGTCATAGTTTACAGTTGCCCAGCAGGAGCTAGCAGAAAAGGAAACCAACTTTTAAGTTTATTAATCACTTCCTTGTCTCAGAGAAGGTATGGAGGATTCAGTATACCAGACAGCCCTCTTCTAATTAAGACGCACTCACTGCATGCATTGAAGGGAAAATGTGGAGTTTAAGAGCGTACAATGCACCCAATGGGAAAAAGTTAACAACAGCATGACACAAGGTGGACGCTCACATCTATAGAACAGGACCTGTAAAGCAAGATTTGTGAATCACTCACTATCTTTAATTAGCCTGATATTTCATGATACAAAGTAAATATATCATTAGGCCTAACAATTAAAACACTGAGCTTTCATCATATGGGATTCAAATATTGTATAGATGTTTGTACCAAGTCTGTGAGAAGAATATGATTTCAGAAGAAAGCAGCTAACAGAGTAGTTCTGACTTGTCAGGGTAAAAGTAAGAGCAACTGCAGCAGCAAACAATTACGTGGTAGCAAATACACATCAATAATGGGCAGCATGCTATGCGCTGGCAAAGTATGATCTGATTAAGCCACTGTCAACATCCACACAGAGATTACAATCTACTCTAGGGGGGAAGGTGTTTCTTGGTGGTTGCTTTTACCGTCCAGCATTCCTTTGTTCTCCTTCCTATTAGACTCCTACCATTTTCTTTCAGAAACCCAACGTTCGTATTTTGAGCCACGTGGGTATTTTGGGTGGCCCTGAATGAAGTAAGTCAAACAGCAAGAGCCAACCTTTTAGGCAGGAGAATTTGTGTGTTTAAAGGCATGCAATCAGAACCAATGTGGTATTTATTAGTGACTCTGAAACTTAATCTTTCATAGCAGGTTTTGAAGGTGACAATCACTCTTTCATGGGACAATATCCACAGCCATTCTGGTACTTTGAGAAGACCAACCTGGAGATAGCATTGAACCCAGAGGAAGGCAAAACCGAGGCTTGCAAGCAAATGGAGCTTGAAACCAAATGATAAAATTGGAAGTCCTGAAACAAACCATATTCAAACCTAATGCTTTCCATGAGCTGTTCTAATAAAAGTGAAATGCATTTCGTTTTCTTATTTTTTTTTTTTTCAGTTTCCAGTTTCATTAGCTTTGTTTTTCTAACCAGCATTGTAAATATTTTTATGTTGTCACTTAGGAATAATCATAGAGAACAAAGTGTGGTTGTCTGGGTTTATGAAAATTGAGTTCTGCCAGCTCTATTATTAACTGGCTGTGGTGCTGGGAAGATTTTTTTTTTAACCTCACTCAGCATGTTTCTTTTCTTCCTTTCTTTTTATTTATTCCTTTCCTCTTCTCTCTGTTTTCATCTTTTATATAACCTTTTTGATGCAATCACAATGGTTTCATGACTGAGATTTCAAATATGAAACAAAATATTTTTTGATCTTCATGGATTTACAGAAGAGTAGAAATGATATTCAAACAGTTTAGTGCAGCGATGTCATCAGTGTCGTAGAGCCTTCGACCAACTCAGAAGTGGTGAGAGCTCAGAGAAGTCATTACAGAATCTCTCTGCAGATGGCCCAGCTTCTCTACTGGACTGTGATAGTTACAGTTTGTTCTCCCAGTCCAGAATGTGCATCGAATCCCTTTCTTCTTCTTGTAATAAATATGTCTCTCTTGTGAGTAGTTCAGCCCCATCTCATTTAATTCATGTGGAACTGACATCCCACCATCCCTAAGGCATGAAGGGCACATCTCATTCAAAATTTTCTCAAGAATCTGCATGTAGCCATTACAGGCTAACCTGGAACATTTGCCAAGAACATAAAGAAGGAGTTACATCATTTTGTTTTGGTTGCTCAGATCTATGATCATTAGCTATACAAATATGGATAGGAAGAGTTGCTTGGCAAATTTTGCCTCCAAATAGGTAAAAATCATATTAGAAGACTTCAATTCAGCATAAAGCGGAAAGCATAAGAAAAGACAGACTCCAAACTGTAATGCTTTGAAAAACTGGTGTCCTAAATTGTCTAAAACTGATCAGTTTCACCATCTAAATATGATTCCTGTCCAAGTAGGTTTTTCTTTTTTCTTTCCAGTTGATCACACGATAATGTTTAAAAATAAAGGTGACCCCATAGAGAAAATCGTGTTTGAAATAAGACAAACTATAAATAAGGTTCTTGTTTGTTGTGGCAATATGATAAAATATATAAACAGAATTACTTGTGCATCTAACAACAAGAGCTTCTGGTCAAAAATAACGAACACTGAAAAAGAAAGAAAAATCCAAAGTGCCAGAAAAGCAAATGTATCCTAAACTGAAAAATAGGATGGTTAGTGTGTAAGCCGTAGTTGGCTTCCACATATGTAAAAATATGTGTATGTGCGTGCGCGCGCATGTGTATGTATGTGTGTGTGTGTGCGCATTGTGTTATTGATGTGGACTGCAGTAATTCAGAAGCCTGGATTGTAATAACAATAATTGAACAGAAGTTGAGATCTTGAGCTTACATGAGGCAATGAGTTGGAAAGGAGCCTTCAAATAAACCTTGGACCTTAACTGTTACAGCTTTATAGTGATGTAGTAATGTTGGGCCAGAAAAATGATCTCACAGGTAAAGAAAGAAACAGGGAAACTAATTGGTATTTAATCCCAACTCAGGGGGAAACTCTTGCATGATAATTTTTAATTTGGTTTCCAGTCTTCTGTTTTTTAGTTCCAATGTGTAATACTCAAAGTTTTGAAGATCCCCCAGATGAGAAATGCAACCAAGAAATTAGCCAAACTACTCTGGAGGGGGGACATCCTTAATTCAGGCCATGTGGAATAAAGCGATGAGGCAGAGGAACTCACAAAAAATATCAATCCACAGTGAGCAAATTTTGACATACACAATCAACCTAAGAAAGAGAATCCAAGTTTGTCAGATAACAGACAATCTGGAAAAAAAAACTAATAAACAAGCATATTTAAAATGAGAATGTAAGAAAAGGAATCAAATGTATAAGAAGAGGCACTATGAAAAAAAGAGAGCAAGCATATATAAGAAAGAAACATAATTTGTAAAAATGAAAAATTGAAGGCATGTGGGAAAATTCAAAATGTCATGTGAACAAAGCATCATCCAAAGGGGCAAGAATATCCGACAGTTCAGAGAAAGGATTTAAAAAAGAGGAGGTTGAAAAGATGCTCACCATTATTTGTCATTAGCGAAATACAAGTCAAACTGATAGGTCATTGCACCTATTGCAATGACCAAAATGTTTATGAATGACAAACATCAATTCAAGTGTTCATCTGGGAAGGTTGGTGAGGATGAGAGATGCTAAGGTATCTGTAATGTTTTATTTGTCTAAAAAATTAAAAGAGAAAGTTGAAACAAATACAGCACAATGTTAACATCTGTTTAATCTTGGGGTTTGGAGTACAGAGCTCTCTTCTGTTATTTTCACTATCTTCCCATATGTTTAAAGTGGTTTGTAATTAAAATAAAACACGGATGAGTAGTAATTAGTCTGGTAGAAAAAAGTCTGAACATGTATGGCAGGCAGAAGGAAGCAAAAAATTAGGAAGCTCTAAAAGAACAAGTTGGCTTCAGAGAACCACAAATAATTTGGCATGGCTTTGCTCTAAATACTGGAAAGGAATTGGGAGAGGATAAGGATGAATAAGATCAATTATTGATAATAATAAGGTCTTGGGTATTATTCTATCAATATTAGACTTCATCTCACGGGTCATTGTGGTAAGCAAAAACCATGATGCCCTAAAGCTGTCTGCTATGTAATCCTCATAATCTATGAGTATTGAACCAGGTAAAAGGGACTTTGTCGATTCGATTAAATTTAAGATCTTAACATGGGGGAATTTTCTGGATGGGACCAATGTAACCACAAAGTTCCTTGTCAGAGGGATGCAGGAGAGCCACATCAGGGGAGGAGATGTGACTTTGGAAGCAGAACTCAGAGGGGTCTGTGAGCCAAGAATGGTAGATCACCTCTGGAAACTGGGAAAGGCAAGGAAATGCATTGCCCCCTAGTGGCTCCAGAGAGCAGTCCTGCTGACGCATTTTGGATTTCTTACCTACAGAATGGTAAAATAGTAAATTTGTGTCATTTTAATGCATTAAGTTTTTGGTAACTTGTTCTAGCAGCAATAGGAAGCTAGCATAGTAGTGATGATGAAATATGGTTCCATGGAAGAACAAGTAGAAGTTCTCTCTCTGTGTGTGTTCTGGGCTGGGGGAGAGGCAGCCACCTCTGCAGTGCTGCTGTTCATACCAACAATAGAGTGATGGTCACTTACCCTACCAATTTGATTAAAAAGAAATCAGAGGGTAAAATGAGCAAGTAAACAAACCAAAATTAAAACTCAAAACACTCCCTTGAGTGCAGGCAGTGTATATAAAAATGCACCAGGAGAATATGTGTCAGTTACTAGAGTTATTAAAAGAACACGAGGGAAAGGACGTAGCTGTCCGGACAGCTGTAAAGAAAAGTTCAATGAAGAAAAGTGCACCTGCCCTGTGGCATATTTATTTATATTGAATTTATCAAAAGTGAAGAACAGACTTGTTTTTATATTTGTGCATAAAGACTTACTATTTAGGCAAGTTTAAGTTAAAAATATAACTAATATATAAATATAAATTTTAATTTATATTATGACTGTGCTTTTATTCTGGATAAACGTCAAGGCCACACACTAACATGTCACAGAATTTTCAAATACCTGAAAACCTTTGAAACATGGAAGATATTCTGGGGTCAAACTTAAAACATCATTTAAAAAATATCACAGAGCTCTAAGAAATGAATGAAGCATTATGAATATTATCTTTGGCATAAATTTCTCATTTATGATTTAATTACTTTGTTTAAATTTGTATGAATTTCCATTGCAAAGCCACTGAAATATAAGTATTTTTAAAAAACAGAATAACAACAGCCAAAAACAGCATGCAAATTCATATTTTTTTTCTTGCTTTTATAGCTACTACATCTTTCTTATGTGGTAAATTTGAAAATTCAGGAAAAAATCCTATCATTCTACAAAATATCTTTTTACACGTATATTAAATTTGAACCTGAAAGATTTTGGCAAATGAAGGAACTAACTGAACATAGTAATACACATATTTTGCATGGCAATTTGTCAAACTCCCCAGCTTTCCAACAAACAATATAAATGTGTAAAAATATAACACCAAATGAAATGTTTGGCTTTCATAAATAGTAAAAGAGAAACAAAATTAATAGATTTGAAAACAAAATTTGGGTTTTAAACTTGCATTAGATGATTCCTAGTTGAATAAGCCATTTAATATCTATTGTAAATGGGGTTTGAATCCTTGCAGTATAATGATTAAATAAAATAATTTGGTGTGAAATCACTAGACTGTACCATGGCTTACAATTGTAACAAATATATTCTTATCTACTGATTAAGATAAACTAAGACAGGAGCAGTATTATAAAATGAGAATTGATTTGTAAAGAATCTTTCAAAAAATTACAGACAGCAGAATACATATACTTTCAAAAATACTTCTTTGCCAAATAAAATCATTGTTGATGTTAAGATGGTCAAGATATCTTGCAAGAAAAATAATAGCAGAATCCAAAAGAATGAATCCTTAACCTGGCACAGTGATGTAGAGACTAAAGGGAGAGGCCTTAGTGCCAAGACTTTGTTACTGGGTCTGAAAAATAGGCCCGTTATCTGTTATTGAGTGCTCAGTGTTGACACTTTTATGCTTAATTTCTCTAAGGTGTAACCCATCAGATTTAATCCTTTGTATCTATAAGTTACAACTATTCACTATAAAATACATATCTTAAAAATGAAGCTCAGAAAGATTTAATGAAGAGTGAATTTATAGGTTCTATGTAAGATTCTTTATTATTTATTCAAAAGCCAAAAGTGAATATTACTCAAAAGTGGGCATTCATACAATTGTAAACGTTCTTTTGTTTGTTGGTTGGTTTATCTCATTCTGTTATTCAATACATAGTAGCTCAAAATAGAGAACAAAGCTGGGTGTGTGGCTCACAGCCATAATCTCAGCCCTTTGGGAGGATTAGGCAAGAGGACAGCTTGAGGTCAGAAGTTTGAGACCAGCCTGGGCAGCATAGCAAGACCCTTTCTGTACAAAAGAAAAAAAAAAAAGAAAAGAAAATTATCTGTTCCAACCTAGTATTAAAACCTATATAGGTCTATATGTATACATATAGAAAAGAAAAAAAAAGTGAAAAAAGGACTGGAATGTATTTGTCTACTACTTCGCATAAAAAAAGGAACAGGTTTTATTTAGTTTTTTAGAGACGTCTTTAAAAATCCAATTTTTTAAATGTAAACTTATATTTTGAAATAATTTTAGATACACAGAGAAATTGCAAAAATGGCGCAGAGTTCTCAAACATCCTTCACCTAGTTCCTTTAAACTTAACATCTTAAATAATGATGGTGCATTTGGCAAAACTAAGAAATTAATATGGGTACAATACTGATATTCTAACTGATACAATATTATTAGAATAATATTAGTATAACATTATTAACTAACCTCCACACTTTACTTAAATTCACCAGTTTTTCCACTCATGTTCTTTTTTGTTTGAAGGTCCAATCTACGATACCAAATTATATTTAGCACAATACTTCAAAACTCTAGAAAATCTTAAACTTCTGTCTCTGACAAATTTTCTAAACTCCATGTAACCAGGGACAGTTCTTACAAGTCCTTTATTCTTCCTCAAAAATGCAAGTGTTCCTGGTTCAAGTACCTTATGTCAACCATGAGTCATTGTATTAAAGCTATTTGTAAACTTTAAACATAACAGATTTATTTTGTATCTCACGAACAGCCAGACTTTGAAAAATCATGAAGTGCACATTTTGTATGTTTAAGGCTATCTTCCTTCAAATATGTCTTCTATCCTACAAGTGCTTTGAAGTAAACACTGTTTCCTAACACCAGATGGTATAATGCCTTCCCTTAGCTAGGAAGTTGGCCCCAAATTTGCCCTGGCATTCTCTGCCTGACTTCCTATTCCCACATTTTTTTCTGTTCACTATACTAAATTTTACTTGAGATTTTCCTGCTCTTTTACACCTCTTTCTCTCTGTTTATCAAATAAGCTAATATATAAAGTGACAATAAGGCAAGACATTGGAGCCCCCCAATGGAGAAGTTTCGCTTCATCCTCCTTTGATCACATCTGTTGCCACTTCTCAAAGATACAAATGTTGCTTCTTGAAACCAAGATCCTGCTATAGTTCCCTGTGATACTCCCCTTCTGCAGCAAAACCAAAATAGTTACTCCTACATACCCACACCTAGTGTGTGGGCACCTCCCACTGCGATAACAGCAGCAATAATAATATTAAAGATTGGTGGCACTTATATATTATTCTAAATAGTTCTATTATTGCTGCAACACTTCATACCAAACTGTTAGTGTATCCATTGAACAAAGGAGAAAATAGAGGCTGATAGCAGTTAAGGTAGGGAGGCAGTCTTCAAGCCCATTGAAACAACCTGTCATTGTGGGGTTACTTGTGCTCTTATCACACAGAAGCGATCTTTACTGAATTGTTTATCCCATATCCAGAATTTGGCATCACCTTTGTAGGTGACATACCCAGACTGGACCTGTCTCCCTGGTGGTGATCTCTTTCAGCTGGTGTTGTGTACTGTGATCTTTGTAAATGAAAACGACGGATTTCTGTCCTCACACTGGAGGCAGAATGTGCTTTCTCTAATGAGACTGATGAAGAAGACCACAGCCATCCCTAGAAACCTGAAGCCATCCTCCCTCATCCTAGATAGTCTAATATAAGCTCTTCTCTCTACCTCTTTATAATTTTGCATCCACTCAGTTTTCTTCTCAATGTACATGTTCTCCTCTCATCAGTTTTTGAAACTGATTCCACATCTGTTTCATTCTGGAGCTATCATCAACCTGGCTCCAAATGACCCCACTCTGGCATCAGGCTAGCTGACTTCTGCCCTATCCTGCATCAACACTGCAAAGAATCAAATTTATAGGCAGCGCCCAGCATGTTTTATCCCTAAACCAAGAAACAAACACTTGTAAACTGGAACCATTACCCTAGATTGGGTTCATATGGTTATCTCAAGCAGAAAAAAAAATCTCTTAAAAACATTTTCTGATTTTTTTTTTTTTTTTTTTTTTTTTTGACACAGGGACCCAGGCTGGCCTCAAACTCCTGGGATCAAAGGATCTTCCCACCACAGACTACCAAATAGCTGGAACTACAAGTGTGTGTCACTGATCCTGAACAGAAAAAGAAGTATGTCTTTTAACAGAATCTCTTTGACTCTTTGAAAAGAATTTCTGAGCCCTGAGGAGTCCTTTGCAAGGTGGTGACATAGGTTTGGTAGCATACCTAGGGGAACAGCACAAGGATTCACCTAAAGGCGGGATTTCCACTGCAGCACAACACCAAAACATCAACAAATCATACTCTCCACTACTGTCCAAGTGTGCTGTTTAATATAACACACTGAACAGAAATACTTCAAGTTTTTCTCATTAAACACTCTTTTGTAAACTATTATATTCTAAAAAGTCAAAATAATTTTAAAAAGAACAGTTCATATTTCACTTAATGTAATTTTATAAACAAATTTAACACAAAATGGAATGTGAATGAGCATCTGAAGATTAAATGTGTGCCTCTGCATACACGATGGATCATATACATGCATCATACATACGGGAATATATTAATATAGATATTTAAATTATTTCTATATACACAACATGTGTACTTGTTTTACATGCACGCACAGTAAGGCCATTCATATATCCTGTATTATTTACTAGAACTTTGCAAAAGTAGAGGTAATAAAAATTTCCTAGTGCCTATCCGAAAAATTATTTAGCCTGGGAGTCTCTTTCATTTTGAGAAACGGATAAAAAGAGATTTTCAATCCCCTTACCAATCTCCTGCTTTCTCTCAGGTGGATCGCGAACACTTTACTTAAAATAATTCTCTTAAATCAACATGACAGAGTTCTTTCCATTGCTCCCAAAAGCTTGAGTTCCTCTTTTTATTTATTTCTACTTATTTATTTTTGGTTTATTTTGTGTTTTTGGTTTGGGAAGGGTTCTTTGTTTTCTGTGGGGGGTTTTTTGCCCACTAAGCCTGCCTTGCTAACTTTCCCTCAGGTGGCCCTTCAAGAACCTTTGCTAAATGCTCAAATAAACAAGAGGAAAAATGTCAGCTTCCACGGTTGGCAAGACAACCAGGCCCAAAGGGTAGGAAACAGCTTCACAGCAGGCAGCAGAGATGAACAAGCAGGAGCTGTTTCATTTTCAACAGGTGCAAAAGAGTTCTGAAGGAACCCAACTTCCCCAGCACTTTCTATTCATCAAACGCTGCTCTCTGTTGGCTGTCACTGTGGAATATTTCTCTAAGGTCAGAGTCAAACTGATTGGAGAAATCAATAGAGCAAAAAGATAGAAAAGCTCACTCATAAATATAGTACTTTGAACAACCAAATTATTTACAGAATCCTGTCTTAGCCAGTGCTCATGATGATTTTTTCTTTCTTAAACGCAGGAAATTTGCCTCAAAAAATATCAAAACAGGTTTAGTTAGGTTGGTAATGTGATACTACCTGGCTAGGATATTGATGACACAACTTTGCAGTTATTGAGAGCATTGCCATAAAAAAAGGAAAAAAAAGGGAAAAAAATAGTGAAACAGTCAATTGGTCCATTGTAAATGAAGAAGAAATTCTAGGATTTCTTCTACACTTACCTTTTCTTTAAACTTTCAAGATTAATAGTTATTTAAAGTAGCATTTGGGAATTTAGAGAATTAATGTTACTCTTTACACAAAAAGGAGAGTGTGGAGGGTGTCTTGATTTTCTAGAATTCTTCATGGAATTTTTAAAAACCCTAAGCAATAAATGCAACTAGCTTATTGGTTGGAGTAAACTCATTAGAATATAAACAGCTTTTTTTTTTTTCCTACCATCATTGTTCTGAAATGTATTTTGATAAATTTCCCTTTCCTGACCCTTAGGAACATCCTAGAAAAATCCCATAGCTTTCCAGTCATGTAATTTCCAGTCCTCTCTTTTTTTTTTTTTTTTTTTTTTTTTTTTTTTTTGAGACGGAGTCTCGCTCTGCCGCCCAGGCTGGAGTGCAGTGGCCGGATCTCAGCTCACTGCAAGCTCCGCCTCCCGGGTTCCCGCCATTCTCCTGCCGCAGCCTCCCGAGTAGCTGGGACTACAGGCGCCCACCACCTCGCCCGGCTAGTTTTTTGTATTTTTTAGTAAAGACGGGGTTTCACTGTGTTAGCCAGGATGGTCTCGATCTCCTGACCTCGTGATCCGCCCGTCTTGGCCTCCCAAAGTGCTGGGATTACAGGCTTGAGCCACCGCGCCCGGCCTTTCCAGTCCTCTCTTAATCAAACTGTGAATCTGGTTTTCAGCTAACACCTTTTCCTAGCCCTGTCTAAGACCACTCCAGAGCTGGACCAGGGAGCAAAAGGAGAGTGGCCTTTCTTCTTGCTTTTTTTTCCCTTTCCTCTATTCCACTTTGCTTCTCCTTCAAGGTTGGAGCCGTAGAAAAGGGGGTTAGAAGGAATACAGCAATACCTATTTCCGTGTCTTAGGGGGAACCCCTCGTGTCCGCTGACTCTTTGCAGATGACTGTGAGCCTTCCTGGGGCCCGTTTTTTGAGGAGATCACATACTTGCCAGGCTCCCTTTTCTTTCCAACTTCTCTCACCTCCTGCTTGGGGCTATACTCTTGCGGTCACCTTGCCCTGGGAGGTAGCTCCTTTAGATCAGAATTTTGTGAAGATAATTAGAGCAAGGCTACCTTCTGCTGCGGCCATTTGTCCCAAAGAAAAATCCAAAATTTCTTATCCCAGGAAACAGTACGGGCCCAGGTTGCTCCCACTTCTACCTTGCTGCTTGACCTGATGTTGCGGCTTATCCAGCCAGCTTTCTGTTGTTGGCTTCTCCAGGCTTGGGACAGACACCTGCCTCCATCAGCATGTACACCAAGCTTCTGGGGCATATTCCAACATTTCCAAGAACTTTCTGGTGCTTAACTGCTTCTGCTGGGCTGATTATTTCTAAAACTCAACAAGCAGTCAATAAGGGAATGAAATATCAATCTTTTCTCATTCAAATGACTCCAAACTTTTTGTGTACTCAGAGGCTGACAAACCTGGTCGAGGGTGGGAAGAATTATCCTCCATTTCTCCCCCATGAAGACGGGCTAACATAGCATTTTCATTTTTGCTACTTATTTAGAAAAAACAAAACAAACCAAAAAAAACCCTAAAACTGTTAACTGCATATATCTTCACTGAGAATATCTTTCTATGTACTGTAGGATTTGATGATCACTTAACCAGATTAGTCCCTTCTTAAAGTCTTAACTGTCTTTAAAATGTACAGATAATTAACATGCACTTTTCTCAACTTTCAGCCTTTAGCTGACCAGCTGACTTAGAGACAACAGAAAAAAATCCAATGATATTATTTCTCTAATGAATCATTTTCTCACACACACACTTACACTCAAATTTGAGTTGGTTAACCCGGCAAATGAGGCTTGCTTCATACCTCAGTAGATAAAAATACATAAATTTTCAGTAACTTCTAAAAAAAAAAATACCTGATTATTTCTTACATGTTGATTCAGTAATGCTCATCAGGTGGACTCTGAGGCCATGTTTTCCATGACTCCGCCATTTTCCACTCACCACCTACCCAGCCTGTACTGCTGGGTTTTTCTGTGCTCTACTCTGGAATAAGTCTAGAGTTCCTCATTGTTGTACATCTTTGATGAAACCTGAGGGCTCAGACCTATCGCACAGATTCCAACTCCAAAGCTAAACCTTGGCAAAGGAAACCCACAAGATAAAACAACCCAGACCTTCACCTGGGAATCCAAACAATCCCCTAACTCATTGAGCAGAGGGGTTTTAAATATGGTAATTTGGGAAATCCATATCATTATTAGGGGTGGTAGTGATCTTTACACTAAACTAATCGACTATATGATAGTTAATAACTGAAGTGGTAATATACTGTAGTCATGAAGAGATAAACTCCTGGGTCAGAAAACATCTGACATGGTATCTTGGCTCCCACTTCGCGAACTGGGCCACCTTGAGTGTGTTACTCAACTTCTTAATGCCTTAATTTCCTCAGCTGAAAAACAGGTATATTAATTTCTACATTATAATTTTATAGTAAAGATAAATATTCTGATGTATTGTCTTAGTCTATGTTGCTATAGCCAACCACCACAGACTTACCCTAGGCTTAAACAACAAACATTTATTTCTCACAGTACTGGAGGTAGGAAGTTCCCGATCAGGACACCAGTTTGGAATTCTGAGATCAGGGCCAGCGTGGTTGGGTTCTGGCGAGCACCCTTTACTGCGCTGCAGACTTCTCCCTGTATCTGCACAGAGGGGAGAGACGGATAGCTCTCTTCCTCTTCTTATAAAGACTCTAGAGCCATTATGGGGGCACAACTCTGATGACCTATTTACCTCTCATAATACTACCCTGTTGGGATTTAGAATTTCAACCTATGAATTTGAGGGGATATAAATATGCAGTCCTTAATAATATGAATTACTATTAGTGTATACCAATGTTTGGACCCTATAATTTTCCTAATGCCCAATCTCACCTGTCACCCAACAGCTTGGAATTGTTATTAGACAGTTTGATATTCTGTGTGATGCTTAATTTAAAACGGGGCACATGCATTAACAGATACCTCTGTCAGTCACTCAAAGTTTAGATGAAACTATAGTTGAAGTGCTAGCTACTATCACCTTGCGTGAGGGCAAAGTGGCAAAACATAGATTTAACATAATTGGGGCTTTTACATTAATTAGTAGATAATAGACTTTGACAAATAAGTGAAATAAACTCTTCAAAGAAATAAGTTCATTGAAGAAAATATAAATATAACCAATTATGAAAATATTAATATTGAATAAAAAAAAGGTGTTGCTGAAATAAAGAGTTAATTGGGAATATTTGAAAATAATATTTGATATATAATTTTGTACATATTCCATACAAGAGTTCGAGAAAGGTAATTCATATTTACCAAAAAATGCTGTGAACTGCTTGGAAAGTAGAATATCCAACCAGAGAAGAATGAATTCTGAGAGTCCTGTAGTTTGGTGTAGGTATTCTAAACTGATAAACTAGTATTGATTTTGTCAAAACATTCTTCATTTCTTAAGTTTCTCAAATTAGTTTTTCATCTACTCAGATAAAGCTTTAGGACGCTACAGATATCTGGTACTAAACACAGCTACAGTCACACCACAAGATGATAAATTGACTTACAGAAACAGCTCAAATTGGTGTGAATTTTGGTCACATACTTACAAGGTTCAGAGATGAATTGATCCCAGTTGGGTCCAAATATACATTTTCAATAGACTGATTTTTGGTTTTTTTTTTAAACAGAGTCTCGCTCTGTCACTCAGCCTGGAGAGCAGTGGTGGGATCTTGTCTTACTGCAACCTCAGCCTCCTGGGTTCAAGCGATTCTCTTGCCTCAGCCTCCCCAGTAGCTGGAATTACAGACCTGAGCCACTGTGCCTGGCTAATTTTTGTATTTTTAGTAGAGATGGAGTTTCACCACGTTAGCTAGGCTGAACTCCCAACCTCAAGTGGTCTGCCTGCCTTGGCTTCCCAAAGTGTTGGGATTATAGGTGTGAGCCACCGTGCCAGGCTGATAGACTGAATGTTGACCCTGATGACTGCAAGACCTATCTGTGCGTGAGGTTTCGAATCGCAGGAGCTCAGTCAGCTTCACTACATTGAACATGAGGGCTATTTTCACATCATAAAAGGTGACAGACTCTTTGACGGCTACCATAAGCACGTCTTAGGTCAATGAGCTGTCTCCAGATTTGTTTATTTGGTATTATGGGTTTTAACCAGGACCATCCCCGTCAATTTTCATTCTTTTTTGCCATAATTTGTTTAGATATTTCCATGGTGATAAAGATTATTGATTTTCTGAAATCAAAGAATGGGACTTCATTATTCAAACTGTTTGTTTAATTTTCTGTAAAAAGTGTTATATAGACTATATAGCGTTTTTGATATTTTAAAAATAATAGAATAAATGCTAGGTATTCAACATGAGTTTTACAAATACATTATCAATAACTTTAAAGTCCTCTGTGTTATCCTTCCAGATTTCATTAACCAAACTTAATTATTAACCAAAGTTAATGAACCAAATTTCATTAACTTGCCATATAGGCAAGCATGAGTCTCAGTTTTGTTCAAATCATATTTTTCTCTTCATTACAGATTTCAACATGAAGAGTTGGTTTTGGTTTTTGTCAGTGTTCTCCAGAGAGACAAAATAATGAGTATACGTGTATGTGTGTGTTTGTCTTCCTTTCTCTCTCTCTTTCTCTCTCTCTCTCTCTTTGTATATATACATATGAAGAGAAGGGATTTATTAGGGAAATTGGCTTACTCAATTATGGAGGCGGAGAAGTCCCGAGATAGGGGCTCTGTAAGCTGGAGAGCCAGGGCAGACTGAGAGCCAAGGAAGATGATGTAACTCTCAGTCCAAGGTCAAAGGCCTGAGAGCCCGGGAGGCTGCTATTGTGAGTTTTTGAGTCCAAAGACTGGACAATCTGAAGTTCTGACATCCAAATGCAAGATAAGGGCATTCCAGTTCTGGAGGAACAAACAAGAATTCCCCCTTCCTCTGCTTTTCTTCCATCTGGGCCCCCAGCTGACTGGATGCTGCCCACTCACATTGAGGGTGGATCTTCCCATTCTGTCCACCCACTCATGCACCAATCTCCTCTGGAAACGCCCTCACAGACACACGTGGGGCAGACCAACCATTCTGATCAGATGCCAAACCACCTGAGTTTCCCTTTCAGCAAAAGGGGCATGGGCTCAGTGCCTTCTGAAAAGTTGAGAATAATTAATTCAAGGATTGAAAATGAATAATACTTTACCAACTATCTGGGTATTCCTGAGTCTAGACAAATTGACAACCAAAATCAATCATCGCAGGGGTATTACTAAATAATGTATTCATTCAATCGTACAATTCATTACGCTTTATATGAATAGAATCCTGCTAGACACCCTTTCATGACTTTTCTTACAGTTTTGTTCACAAAAGCCATTCATTGTGATGTGTGAAGCTGCAATTCATATTTTTTACCTGCTGTATCATATTCTAACACACAAATATGTTACAATATATTTGTCTATCTATTTGTCAATAGATACTGGGGTGGTTTGCATTTTTTCTTCTGCTATACATGCATACATGTAGACAAACATGAACATGTACATGTTCATACACATCCACAGTAGCTTATGTCCTTTGATGCATATATGAAAGAGTCCCCCAGTGATTGTTGCTCATATTATCCATGGATGAGCAGAATTTGTGTTGTACAGACATCATCTTGTACAAGCACTTCTTACTTAAATGGAGAATGCCGTGGTGTTTTATAAAGCGGTTTTTCTGAGATGCCTTTTTACCAGCTATCTAGAATGTTTCCTGTGACAGAGACTGCTAGATACCTATGCAATATCCAAGTTATTTTGAAATATACATATATGTATATCCCTCTCGTATACAATACACAGTAATAACCCCCAAATGAAAAACCAATTTTTTTCAAGTCCCTTTTTCTTATAAGCTTTGTCAGTGAGAATTATTTGGTAGTACTACCCAGAATACAAAAATATTTTATCAATTGAATTTTCCAAATGCCACTGCTTGAAATGTAGAAGTGATCTTTGGAGTTCCAGGAGTCCACTTTGTATGGTGAGGAAAAGATGATGGGAATCATCAAGAACTCAGACCTGATATCCTTGAGCCACTAACTCATACCAATGGCCAAATTCTCACTGCAGTGAAAAAAAATAAACTCATGCACTTAAATAAAATATGCCCTTTAGCAGTAAGCCAAACAAAATCCTGATATATTTTAATTGAGAATTTCAATCGCATTTCTCTAATTACTAATAAAGTTAATTGAAATATGTTAAATATAAAACCTAATAGAAGTCATATTTTTAAAAACCTGTAAAAATGTTGAAACCATTGCCTTTAAAATCAGTAAGAAGTCTCACAATCTCTTCTATTCAACATTGTACTGGAAGTCCAAAACAGTGCAATTAGACCAGAGAAAGATAAACAATTTATGCATACTGAAAAGAAAGAAAAAAATTAATTAAATTAGATGTGATAATTCATAAAGGAATTTTCCAAAATATACAGTTATTTGGAAAATTGATAAGAAATTTTATCATGTTTCATCATGTCAGATATAAGATCAAGATACAGGAGTAATTGCATTTCTAAATGCAGGAAACATTATAAAATAAAACGAAGTGTTTTTAATAGCAGACATATGAAATATTTTAAAACAATAAATGCACAATGATATCCAATAAATATTTAAAAAATAAATATATTTATCAAACCACACTTTAAAAGACATAAATATTTATAGACAGAAAGATTCTCTATAGAGAAGATAGCAATTCTGCCATATTAATCTCTAGATTTAATGGAACTTCAGTTAAAGCACATGTAAGTGCATTTGTGGATACTGAAAAAAACATAACCTTATATAAATCTGGTAAAACGATATACTTTGAAACAAAAACATTTGGAAGATAATGCTGAGTCAGATTTCAGGGTGTATCAGAAAGTTCCAATAATGTAAAAGTATAGCATTGATGACAGAACAATATTGAGAACTCTGAAACGGATCCATGCATATTTAAAAATGATATACGACAGGGAATGGCATTGCAAGCGGTAAGAGGAGATCGTTTAATATAAATAAGGATTATAAATAAGAGTTATCTCTACAAAATACAGGAGTCTAAATTATTACATCCTCATGTTTATAACATTATTTTCAAGTGGATCAAGAATAATACAATATTTTTAGACTTCTAACAAGATAGCGGGTATTAGCTAAAAGTAAGGGAGAATTTTTTAAATACAGGAAATGTGAGTCATTAGGGAAAAGATTAGCAATGTTGCCTTTATGCAAATCAAGAAGTCATTCACCAAAATCACCATTAATTAGTCCATACCTATTTCTACCATGGTGGTGTTAGCCTCCAATTATCCATCTACTCACAAATGCAAACTCTGGGAAAAACAACAACAAAATAAAACAAAACAACTACCAGAGGAGAGAAGTCAAAACCTGGAGAAGAACTCCACAGAGGATGGCTTCCAATTTTTTAGAAACCTCAAAAATTGAGGCAAGAAGTTGTATGAATGGCTACAACTCAGAGGAACCACTGCAGGTTAAGGAATGAGGAGCAAATCTTGGAATGATAACTAGAGAAAGGGATCTCTTGTTTTTATGCATAAATTCACAGAAGTCACAGCGTAACTTGAGAGATATGCATGCGTAGGACTGATACAAGCCATGTAGTAAAAATACAGAAAAAGAAACTAAGATTTGGATCACTGTACAAAGAAGGTAAGATATAATTTACAGTCTGAACCTTATTGATATGATCGAATGCTAAAACACTTTGCCTGGAGGATTAAAACAGCACCCAGAGTCTGGACAACCAGCATTAAAAAGTTTAGGACACAACCCATACTTACTCAAAGAGCAAGGAAAATGTGAACAACCTATGTTAAAGTTTATCTCCTGAAGTGAGGCAAAATAATAAAAGAAGAAACATTGCATAAGATGTTGCTTATGACTTCCTACCAAATGATAAAAAATATGCAAAGTTGCATTAATTATCCTGTATATCTGATTTTTGTGTTGGAGAACATTATTTTATTGTCAGTGCAAATATAGATGTGACATCAATAATCTTTCCACAGTTTTACCTTTTATAGAACATCATATAATTAGAATTATATAGTGTGTAGCCTTCCAGACTGATTTCTTTCACTCTAAGATGCATTTAAGATTTCTTCATGTCTTTTCATGGTTTGATAGTTCATGTCTTTTTATTGCTAAATATTCTTGCATGGTATACATGAATCACAGTTATTCTATTCACATACTGAAGGACATCATGTTGGTTGCATCCAATTTTTTTCAATTATGAATAAAGAAAGTTGCTGTAAATATTAGTGTGCAGTTTTGTGTGGGGGGGGGCATAAGTTTTCATCTTATTTGGGTGATAAGGTTAGGATTTGTGTCCCTACCCGAATCTCCTCTTGAATTGTAATCGCCAGGGTTTGAGGGAGGAACTAGGTGGGAGGTGATTGGATCATGGAGGCAGTTTCCCCCATGCTTTTCTCATGATAGAGAGTGAATACTTAAGATAGCTGATGGTTTCATAAGTGTTTCACAAGCTCCCCTTTTGCTTACTCATCTCTCTCCTGCTGCCTTATGAGGAAGGTGTTGCTTCCCCTTAGCCTTCCACCATGATTGTAAGTTTCCTGAGGCCTCTCCAGCCATGCAGAACTGTGAGTCATTAAATCTGTTTTCCTTTATAAATCACCCAGTCTTGGGTATTTCTTTATAGCAGTGTGAAAACACTAATAAATTTGGTTCATAGCTGGAAGCACGATTGTTGAATCTTCTGGTAACACTGTGTTGGGCTTTGTAAGGAACTGACAATCTTTCAGAGTGGCTGTATGTTTTGCATTCTCACTAGCAATGAATGAATGAATCCTCGACAGGACTTGGTGTTATCAGTGTTTTGAATTTTAGCTAATCTCATAGGTATATCATTGCTGTTTTAATTCACAATTCTCATATAACATACGATGCCGAACATATTTTATATGATTATTTACCATTATCATAGTTTATATGATAATGATTTTAAATGATTATGTCTTCTTTGATGAGCTATTTGTTCAGATTTTAACCCAGTTTTTAATTGATTCTTATTTTTCTTATTTTTAACTATTTTTGTGTATTTTGGATACAAGTTTTTTAACAGATATGTTGTTTGCAAACATTTTCTCCAAGTTTGTGTCTTGTTTTTTCATTTCCTTAATGCTATATTCATACAGCTATTGAAATTTAAAGAACTCAAAATATTTGTATAACCTTATTTTAAGTTTGTGTCATTATGCTTATATGCTTCTATGAATTATACATACAAATGTATTGATATAACCTGTCTTCCTATGAGCTACCTATTTCCTGAAGAGTCATGTCATCTATGTTGTAGTTCCTCTTCCTGAACTATTGAACATACTTTCCAAACAGAAAATATTATATATAGAAAAAATGTATTTAAATAAAACTAATAAAGATTGATTATATGCCCCCAAAATGTATAAAGATTTGCTTTTACATCTATTAAAATATTTTTCTGCTGAGTATTTCTGACAATCTAATAATAATAACATACAAATAATATATAAATACATATAACTATATAACTTATATGACAATACTAAAAATACTGAACCTGAGAGTTTCAATTTTACTTTTGTTTGGTGGTCTATATTTTACAATTATTTCTAGTTTAGTAAAAAATGTTTTGCCACAACAACTGCACCTCTTTAGAGAAGTCTTCTATGGGGAAAGAAGCAGCCTTGGATGGCATGAAGGAATTATATCAGGATAGAGTCTCCTACCTTGTATACTTAATTATCCGTGTTCATCTTAAATATTAGAAATCATTTTCCAGGGCATTGTTATTATCCATGTTGTTTCCCTCATGTCCTAAACAAAATGGTACTCTTCTAAATGAAGCCTCCTCCCTATACTTATAAAGTAGAAGACATAAATGAGAAAATAATTGAAATAAATAATGTGGTAAACGCTTTGGCATAAATTTTCAGGCTACCGAAGCTGAACACCTGGTGGATGGACAGTTACAATAAATTATTTGTAACAATGTATTTTTATTTATTAATTTTTATATGTCAGGCATGAAATTGAGTATGAAACAATTATAAGGCTACACTTATTAAGTCAGCAAATGTGATCTGAACTCCAGCAATTGCAATACAGCAGGCATTTTATAAAATGAGGCCTTAGAGAATGCTTGCATGCAATTAACAGTTAAGGACACCAGCTTTATACAAATTTAAAGAAGTATGGTCAGTACACCCTTACCTTGCTACTACAGAGGGTATTTTTAGAAACTCTTAATAGGACAATTAGTATTGGAGAGCTATTGCCCTATATTAGTTGCTAACTACAACAAAAAATAAAGACAAAAATATAGAATGATTGGTTCCCAAGAGAAATTTCCTGATTACAAAGACTAAAGAGGTGAACAGATCAGCAGAGTGGCTCCTAGCCATGCAGTCATTCAGACACTCGCTAATGAAGGCTTCATCATTTTCAACATGTGCTTATATTAGTATCCAAATAGTCAATTTTATCAATCTTGTATTTGTGTATTCTGGATTTTACTAACACATTCAACAAGTCTCTACAAGTTCTCATGGAGATAAATACTAACACATTCACTTGTGATACAAACTGAAGTCAGAACATTTAGACATAAAGTAAGTTTGATTTGAAATGTGAGTCTAAAATGACACTTGGTGTTGCCAATTAGGTTAAAGGAAAACATTTTCCAAAATTTCAGAAATCTACATCTGAAACTCCAATTTTTGATGACAATGTATTTAAAATATGCTTACCATATGCATTATGTCAAAATTATATATGTAGCATATATATTTAAGTTATGATATGAAAACTAATATCCATTTTAAAATGCTCAAGAAGCTGCATACTATTTGCTAATCTTAGAGAGTATTTGAGCAAAATGGTAGAAAGCCGCTAATTTAACGATACGGTGATAATGAGCCCTAAAGGTGGACAAACAGTAATTCATCTGAGACATTGCAGGATGCAATTACAAACCATTTTTAATTCTGATTTTCAACCCACAACATCGACCAGATTAATGAATTTTTAAAAATAAATATGCCACAGAAATGATTTTTTTATTATAAGAATTGTAAGAATAAAATAAAATATGTCCATAATAAAAGTTGTCTTAAAACGTTTTTAAAGAGTCATTAATGATAATGACTTTCAAAAATGGGAAGGAATTTGTTGTGATCCTTTAATTTCTAAATTAGACAAAGCATTGAGGAATATGGAGCCCTTTCCCTTAGAGTTAAACTTCCTGAATGTCTCCAATGGTGACTCATTGCAGACTCTTAATGTTTTACTTTCTCAATAGTTTTCCAATTAACTATAATTTAATATGTTCAGGCAGTCATATATTCACTTATGTGCTATTTGCTCTAAATTTTTCTGTCTTCCTCAAATTATTCTGCAATGTATTAAGCAAAGGTTGTAAAACCTCACTTTCATAAAATTACGTTGTTTATGTGGTCTGAATATATAAAGTAAATTGGAAAACATGATAAGGTAAAAAATAAAGCTAAAATGAACTATTTGGTATTCTGGTCCCAATTTTACTAAATGTACTAAAATTTGACAAGAAATACAAAAATCTCAGAAAGAAAGATCATCCTTCACATTAATATGGTAGATACATATGGCTTGAAATGAGAAACTGCCAAAATTAAAATTAAAGAAACCCTGAAACCTAAATTTAAGATACAGTAGGCAGGGCACGGTGGCTCATGACTGTAATCCCAACACTTTGGGAGACTGAGGAGGGCAGATCACCTGAGGTAAGGAGTTCGAGATTAGCCTGGTCAGCATGGCGAAACCCCGTCTGTACTAAAAGTACAACAATTAGTCGGGTATGGTGGCAGGTGCCTGTAATCTCAGCAGCTCAGGAGGCTGAGGCAGGAGAATCATTTGAACCCAGGAGGCGGAGGTTGCAGCGAGCAGAGATCGTACCACTGCACTCCAGTCTGGATGACAAGAGCAACACTCCATCTCAAAAAAAAAAAAAGGAAAGAAACAGTAAAAGGGTGAGGTATGATGTTCTTATTCTGTATGATATGGAAAAAAATGATCATGAGGGAAATATAAGAATGCACAGTTCAACATTTGCCATGGCTTAAATAATGACATAAAAATGAACTTCCTATTTATTACGGATGTGTTTGATTTATTCTTGCTTTTATATTTATTTATGTATTTATGTATGTATGTATGTATGTATGTATTTATTTTTGAGACCAAGTTTTGCTCTTGTGGTCCAGGCTGGAGTGCAATGACATGATCTTGGCTCACTGCAAAGTCCGCCTCCCGGGCTCAAGCGATTCTCCTGCCTCAGCCTCCCGAGTAGCTGGGATTACAGGTGCAAACCACCAGGCCCAGATATTTTTTGTATTTTTAGTAAAGATGGGGTTTTACCATGTTGACCAGGCTGGTCTCAAACTCCTGACCTCAGGTGATCCGCCCGCCTCAGCCTCCCAAAGTGTTGGGATTACAGGCGTGAGCCATTGCACCCAGTCTATTTTTTGCTTTTATTATTAGCTTATTGAACTTTATATGACTTAATTCTTAGAACTTAGATTTCATGTCTTAGTTTGTTAGGTATACTATAAGAGAATATAATAGGCTTGGTGGATTACGAACAACAAATGTATTTCTGCAGATTTGGTGTCTGATGAGGGACTGCTTCCTGGTCCATAGAGGCCATCCTCTCAATCCTTTTATGGCAGAAAGGATGAAGGCTCCCTGTGGTCTCTCACGTTAAAAAGTGGGAAATTAGATTATAAAGTACCTACCAAAGGCCTCACTTTTTAATCAGGAAATTAGGTTATAGGAGGAATTTATGTTATAGGGTTCTACCAAACATCCCACTTTTTAGTGCAATCACATTGGGGGTTAGGATTTCAATATATGAATTTGGGTTGAACACAAGTGTTAGTCTACAGCACTTCAGTTATTTAGCTGATAATGCTCTTTTGATTTCTGATATAGGGGAAAATCACACTGAATGAGTAACTCAATATTATAAAGACACTTAGTGGAAGTCATAGTCTTTGTAATGTTGGGATTGTTATTTAGCACATGAATAATAAAAGATATCCTCAGATAAAGCTGTAGAAAAATGTGAATGTGATCAGTGCTATAATTTTAAAAAGGAGGGAGAAATGTATCCAATATAAATGGGAAAACATGATGACTATAACTTATCTTGGACACTTTCAGAATCAGACCACAAGAGATAAAAAGGGAGGAGAATCATGATAGAAAAACCACAGTAGAACAGGAACTTATTTAAGCGAGAATCATCTATCCCCGTAAGATGTGATTCTCCAGAAGATGGTTTCCTAAATGTTGAACGGAGCGATTTTAATTTATGTATTTTCTACTTAGCTTGTTTACACTTTTTAAAGCAGTTTAGCCTGCCCAGGGAAGACCTTATTTATCCTCAAATACAAATAAGAAAAGAATAATAAATTTGACTCCATAAATAGTGACTTTTAGAAATTCAAAAGACAAGGCCAGGCGCGGTGGCTCAAGCCTGTAATCCCAGCACTTTGGGAGGCCGAGACGGGTGGATCACGAGGTCAGGAGATCGAGACCATCCTGGCTAACATGGTGAAACCCCGTCTCTACTAAAAAATACAAAAAACTAGCCGGGCGAGGTGGCGGACGCCTGTAGTCCCAGCTACTCGGGAGGCTGAGGCAGGAGAATGGCATGAACCCGGGAGGCGGAGCTTGCAGTGAGCTGAGATCCGGCCACTGCACTCCAGCCTGGGTGACAGAGCGAGACTCCGTCTCAAAAAAAAAAAAAAAGAAAAAAAAAGAAATTCAAAAGACAAGTAGTAAAAGGAAAAACCTATTTGTCTCATATTGTAGTCCAATAGACATGATCTATAAAATATAAAGCCCTTCTAAAAATTAAAAAAGTGATTGCTAAAAAATTGCTAAGGAGAAAATTGGACAAAGGGGACAAATAAATAACTCAAAGGAAATTAAATAATTATGTTTCTACATGTATATTAAAAAAACCTCTATTTTCCTCAAAGTAACAGGAATACAGTATAATTTTTCTAGATACCATTTTTTTTCACTTAGTTTCACAAAAATCAAAATGTTTGTTAACCTTGTGTTAGTGTAGGGTTCATATATTGTTGGTGGATTTGTAATTGTTATATTCTCTATTCAAGACAATGTGACCTTAATCATGAAAACAAGTGAAAACACTCTTTGATTCAACAATTTCTCTTCCTGGAGTTTATTCAACAAATGTTGTTTTGTTTAGAATGACGTCTGTGCAGGTTTTCAGTGCATTCTTGTGATATCAAAAGTAGCAAAAGCTATTGTTCTTGTGATAGAAGAAGTATCTCTTTTCTTGTGATAAAAATGTAAGAATTACAATTAAATGTCTGTTTGTAAAGATACAGTTAAAACACTGGTAGTTTATGACACCATAAAATGAAATGAAGGAGCTCTTCATACATTCAGAGGCAATAATTTCAAACATAGAATTTTAACAACATATGAGAACATATTATCCACATTGTTACAACATATGTTCTTATAAGTATGAAAATGGGTTACAGAATACACACATGTGAATTTGTGTATGTATGTATGAATATGTGTGTGTTGTTTGTGCATAAAATCTATGGAAAGGCTACACCAGAAACTACAAACTTTGGTTTGTCCCAAGAGTAATTAGATGTTTAAGAGACTTATGCAGCAGGAAAACTTTGTAATACATATACACTTACACCTTTTTAATAGAACATCATGTGAATATGCATTATTATATGCTGTTTTTTAAAAATGAGTAACAATGCCCAAACCCCAGAGCTGTTGGTATTAAATTTTGTTAACATATTGCCAGTAGTATTGTGCATTAACATGAACTAAGATTTTTCCAAATTGTTCATATTCAGTAATCTCGCTTTAACTTTATCTATTTTTAAATTTTGAATAATGAAAGTTTTACAAAATGAGAATTGGTAAATTCTCATTTACCAATTTGAATAATACATTGAGCACAATTTTATTGGTAGAGATTTTATGATTCTTATAAAGATGAACTTGCCACACTTAATTAGCAATGAACGACAATTAGCAAAACTTTTTTCTAAAAAGATTTGATATCTGAGTGAAATGCAAGACAATATTTACAAAAATATAGAAATCAGACCAACTGTTCTAAGGTGATACAATAATAATTTTTTTAGCAAAACTTTTTGCTAAAAAGATTTGATGTCTAAGTAAAATGCAAGATGATATTTACAATAATATAGAAATCAAACACTTTTCTAAGGGGATACAATAATAATTTTTTTCAGGGTCATCAGATTACATCTTGCATTATTCTCTGCCCTTCAAACTCTCTGAATTTCAAACAAAGTTTGAAGTTACAATGATAGCTGGATAAATGTTTTACTGATTAACAATTACAAAGGGCTGTATATCAACATCATATCAAAATTAAGGACTTATTTTAAACTCTGGAATATGTCATCCTGTAAACTTTTATTAACTAGTCTCAACTGGCAGAGGTAGAAATCAGAGTGGAATTCTGGGAAACTACAAAAAACCTGGAGAATGAATGAGGACTACAAAGCTGAACAAATATCTAGAGGAGGAAATCCTGGTTTGAGGGACCCCAAGAATATAGAGTAAGAAATCAGGTGACGTCACTGATATGCAATGACTCCTCCTTGATATTATTATGAAATAAAGAAGCTCTTTGTACGTTCAGAGGCAATATTGCAAGGATAGAATTTTAACAACACATGAGGACATATTATACAACAATGTGTACAACATGAATGTGTATTATTTTAGCCATTGCATATATATTATATGAAATATATATTATGCTCTCATTTGTATGAAATGGGTAGAAGAATACACACACACGACTTTGTGTGTGTATGTGTGTATATGTGTGTGTCGTTGAAATACAAATATCATATTTGGTTGTCATCTCAGACTAACATTTAGCTTTGCGTAGCTGCCTCTGTGTTCAAAGAGAGGTTGCTGGTGATCTATACAAATACCCTGTTGATGCCCTCTTAAGAAACTACCAAACCCTTAATTAGGATATTAAATTTCACATTTTTTAAAAAATTTTTCCCTCAGAAAAAAATTCTTAATAATCAGGATTCTAAAACCATAGCTACAGTTGTTACATGAGATAGTTTTTCTCCCTCACTGAGGGGTAATGTGTCTGCGGCGAGACTTGGCTTTGAGCCATGGTCACACCGGGAGTGAGCAGAGAGATCTTTCTGGGAAATAATGTGGCACATTTGGTGTGTTCAAACAGAAGGTCTGGCTTAAGTTTTCTGCTCAACTAACTTTCCAGACACTCTCAGGGGTACATTGTTGGAAAGGCCATGGACTGAGGCTGCAACTTGTAAAAACTCTCAGGCTAAATTAATTAAATTTCTGGAAATGATGGGAGAAAAGAAGAAAAAAATCAAGGAACTGTGGGATCTGGGGAAGTAATTTACTCTTGAATTATTGCTTGGGAATTTTTAGGTGATACTGGAGGCCAAAGGAGGAAATATTATCACTGATAACTAAGTCTTAATGAGGGTCTCCTGAAGTGTAGCTATGATCTAATACCGATTTCAGGGCAACAAAAGAATACAGAAGATCTATATGCCATGACCCCCATTAGTTCAAGGAAGTTACAGTCATTGAGGAAACTAATTACATGACATAATTAAACTGGACAAATAGGGCATGAACTGTATCTTTGTCCTATTGTTTTAGTAAGCGATCCAGTTGAAAATCATAAATTTTGGAGTCATTTGACTTTCAGATTTTTAGGGGAAAACCATAGGAGAGGAAGAGATCACTGTCAAGAGATGGAAAAGATTACTCAGGAGGCTGAGGCAGGAGGATCTCTTGAGGCCAGAAGTTGGAGACCAGCCTGAGCAACATAGCAGTGCCCCATCTTTAACAACAACAACAACAACAAATTAGCTGGGTATGGGGGCATGCACCTGTAGTCCCAGCTACTGTGACTGAGGTGGGATGATCCTTTGACTCCAGAAGTTCAAGGCTACAGTGAGCTATGATCATGCCACTGCACTCCAGCTTGGGAGACAGAGCAAGACCCTGTCTCAAAAAAATAATAATAATAAAATAAAATAAGTACAAGGTCTATGGTTGCATCCTGCTTGCAAGTTCATCAGTTTGCCAGCCAGAGTTTCATAGATGCTGGCAGAAGACACAAGAAGACATAGGCACCTGGGTAAGAGAAACAGCAGCAGCCGGAGCTTCATGTCTGTTTCCCTCACTTCCCCATGCTGCTGTCTTAAGTCCCATGGGGGTGAAGCAAATGGGCCCATGATGGACGCTTGCCCATAGCAGGTTGCATTGCAGGAGAAAAGCATTGAGGCTGAAGAATCTAGTGCTTTTGTAGAAAGCATAAGGCAGTTTGTCCTTACCGTGGGAGGAAATTTTCGTTACATTTTTCAGAGTAACTCATTGAAAGCACAACCCAAATAAATTCCTGGGATAAAAGTATTTATAGCTCTGTGTTCTTAACTTACTCAGTAAGAACGCACAGCGACAATCCAAGGCAGACAGAGAATCTCTCCCAACCATCACTAGGGAGAATAGGAGAAACAGTAGAATGCTAATAGTGAACTTTAGGAAACACCAACATTAAAACGATGCAGAGGGGACTAAAGAAGAATAGTGAAAAAAATCAAACAACTAAAACAAAATAGTCTATAGATGTAACAAGACCATGTGATTCAGATGTATCAACAATGTATTAGTCTCTTTTACATTGCTATAAAAGAATACCTGAGGCTGGGTAATTTACAAAGAAAATTTGCTCACGGTTATGCAGACTCTACAGGAAGTACGACTTCTGGTGAGGCCTCAGGAAGTTTTACTCATGGAAGAAGGCAAAGGGGGAGCAGGCATGTGGCACTGCAAGAGAGGGAGCAAGAGAGATGCCAGGCGCTTTGAAACAAGCAGCTCATGCATGAACTAACAGAGTGAGAACTCACTCATTACTACAGAGAAGACACCAAGACAATAAAGACAGATCCACACACCCAGAATCCAAAGCCTCCCACTAGGCCAGACCTACAACATTGGAGATCACATTTCAACATAAGTTTTGGAGGGGATGAACATCCCAACTACATCAAACAATCTTCCCTATAAATAAATGATATGAAATTGTTTAAAACAGTAGCTTACAATATTTTTTTTGTCTCAGTATACATTTACCCTCTTAAGCATTGAGAATCCCAAGAGCTTTTGTTGTGGGTTGTATCTATTGATACTTACTAGATTAAAAATTAAATCTGAGAAAAATTAACATAAAAATTACATGTTTTAGGAAAACATGCTATATTTTCTAAGACTAAAAACTTACTGAGAAGCATTGTTTTACATTTTTGTAAATCTCTTTAATGCCTGTCTTAAAACAAATACTTTGATTCTTATATCTGCTTCTGTATTCATTATATTGCCATAAGTTGTTTAGATTGAAGTATATGAAGAAAATTCAATCTCACACAGATGTAGTTGATAAAGGGAGGAGGGCATTTTAATAGATTTTTTCACATAACTGGGGACATTCTTCTTTAATACTATACCAAAACTTGACAAGTAGTAATTTTTAAATAGCAATTGAAATATGAAATCAGAAAACATTATCACTATTTTTTGTACTGTTACATTCGAATTCATTGGTCTATCTTGCATTTCTTTGATTGCTTTTTGAGACAAGGTCTTGCTCTGTTGTCAAGGTTGAAGTGGAGTGGAGCAATCATGGCTCACTGCAGCCTCATCTTCCTGGGCTCAAAAAATATTCCTGCCTCAGCCTCCCATGTAGCTGGGACCACAGGAGTGCCACCACACCAGGCTGATTTTTTTTTTTTTCATGTTTATAGAGACAGAGTCTCATTCTGTTTCCCAAGCCGGTCTCAAACTCCTGGGCTCAAGCAATCTTCCTACCTAGGCCTCCCAAAGAATTGGGATTACAGGCGTAAGCCACCTCACCCACCTTATCTTGCACTTGGGATCATTTACCTATGCATGATTTGTTATGTAATGCATAGATTATTCAGAAAGTACTAGTTTACTGAGTTATACTGACCTTTCAAATACTGACACACTTCACCATATCAGAAAGTACGGTTTACTAAGTTACGCTGATCTTTCAAATGTTGACACATTTCACTATATAATATCTAGTATCACATTAATTAATTTTATCATCTATATAACCATAAAAATATTTAGGAGTTAGGTATTGTCAATCTCACAGTAGTGAATACAAGTTTTCCACATTTCTAATTTCCATGTGAAAGCTTGAATTTTATCATTGACAACAAATGCCATCAGTTGCTTTTCTTAAAGTGGCAGGTTCATTTTCTTGGTTCACTATCAAGAAAATGTCTGCAAAATACCCACCTCTGAATAACCATAGGTTTTCTGTCAGTTTTTCCTTCAAGGAAAAATGGTGCTTCATGCAAAAGACGCAGCTAGTCTAGCTTGCAACTTAGACAATTACACGCGCCAGAGAGCAATCATCATACTTCATTATGCTGTGGGGCGGCCTTGAGAGCTCTTCCCATTTCATCACACAGAACATTAAAACACTGTGACTGGAGAGCTGAGCCTGAATAAACTAATGATTTTTATGTTTCATCCAGGGCATTCTTAATTTTTGTGTTTGTTTTTCCCGCTGGTTCCTGGCTGTCAAGAATACAATGGCTACCAGCGGCTGGATGCCCCTCCCTCGATTCATGCAAAGCTCCAGCATTTTCCCCACATTGCTTCCGCACCATCCATGCGTATGTCAGCACCATAAAACAGGCACGTAAGATCTCCCATCCTTATGAAAACAGATGGGCCATCACAATGGATGTAGCTAAGGGACCTGGGAGTCTGTAAACAATGTTTTGAGAAGTATTATTTCGGAAACAGAAGTGAGGATTGGGGCCTTTTTCTTCCTTAAATTGCTCATCTAGTATTTATTTTTAACATTTATTTTAGCTGTTTTTATCCTTTCTCTCCCCATCCACATTTTTCTCTCTCTCTCTTTCTCTTTCTGCGTATGTCTACGTGTGTGTAAGCCCTGTCAGTAAATATTCAGTCCAATTAAAACTTTAAGAAATACCTTCTTATTGCAGATCATTTTCAGAAATTCCTTCTGACTTCAACGGTTACTTCAACGTGACTTCTTCAATAGTTGCTTTTATTTTTTATTTTTTTTTTGAGACAGAGTCTCGCTCTGTCGCCCAGGCTGGAGCGCAGAGGCCGGATCTCAGCTCACTGCAAGCTCCGCCTCCCGGGTTTACGTCATTCTCCCGCCTCAGCCTCCCGAGTAGCTGGGACCACAGGCGCCCACCACTGCGCCCGGCTAATTTTTTGTATTTTTTAGTAGAGACGGGGTTTCGCCGTGTTAGCCAGGATGGTCTCGATCTCCTGACCTCGTGATCCACCCGTCTCGGCCTCCCAAAGTGCTGGGATTACAGGCTTGAGCCACC
Organism: Macaca nemestrina; assembly: GCF_043159975.1. Taxonomy (NCBI): domain Eukaryota; kingdom Metazoa; phylum Chordata; class Mammalia; order Primates; family Cercopithecidae; genus Macaca; species Macaca nemestrina. The sequence goes on from NC_092140.1 coordinate 9,575,789, forward strand.
GCGCCCGGCCAGTTGCTTTTATTTTTTATCAATAGAATTGTTTTTAGTGTATAATTCCTCTGCTGTAGACAAACATTTTGTAGAAACCTCTCAGTCAGTGTCTAGCTAGGTTAAAATCACAATCTCTAAATCCACTGTTATAACTAATTTCTACGTGTTTAATAATCCGTGTAAATAAAATCATCACAGAAAATTCACCCAGCTATATCTTTTCAACTTACATATGCCAGAATTTTAGAAAGGTGCAAAAAGATCAATCAGCAATTCCAAGATACATCTCAAAATTTTCTACTGTGAAGGCCTGACACCTAACTCACATCATTTTTAGTGCAAGCTCATCCAATTGATAAGATATGCATTATAGCAGTTGGATTTGAACCTGGTAACATTTTCACATGTTTTAAAAAGTCACAATATACAGTAATACAACAAACAGAAGTTGCATCACATTAGATAATAAAAAGATGATATAACGCAAAACTTATGTATTTCTGGAATGCTCTCATATCTGGTACAACCTGAATATTTACACAAAGTACAGATTATATCTTAAACAATCAAGAATATAAAGGATATTATGAATTTCACTTGTCTCAGAATTAGATTGATATATTTTAGAATGACTTATTTATAATAAATATTATTTGCATTTATATTAGGAAGCTTATTCACTAGCAAATGTGATTGAAAGTGTAATGGTCAATATAGTTTATAGTCTTTCTGCCTAACTGAGTATGTAATTGTCCAATATGTCTTATGCAAATGCAGCAGGATAATATTTCTAAAGGTATTCAATTCATTTGTCTTAGTTTCTTTTTACTAGACACCATTCCTCCAACATTAAAATAATACTGAGTTTATTACCCCTGGGAAAATAGAACAAAAAAATAGAATATAAACAGTAAAATAGTTGGCTTTAATTTCCAAATAGGCTTTAAAAATCCATAGTTAGAGCAAGTCTCAAGTGCACTTTTTATTTATATAAATTATGTATATGGATTTGTAGGGAAGAAAAATGATTTGAATATTCCACGCATTCAGATACTAACCATTTATAAGACAGAGAAATGTAAATAATGAATAGCAGAGTAAGAAAGACACTATGTGAATCCATTAGGCATTTTTCCATTGTAATGGAAAAAAGGTCTCAGTAGGTAAGCAGGAAGAGGAAATCCAGGGAAGTTACTATGATTCACTAGAGGCTGCAGGTGCCTAGGAAGAGGCCTGACACTCCTGTTCCTTGGGACTCTGTCCAGGGAGAAAGGGCTGAACTCTATGTAAGTTTAGGGGAACCTGAATGTAGAGGAACTGTCTTCTATATATATATATATATATATATATATATATATTTTTTTTTTTTTTTGGACAGAGTCTCGCTGTGTCGCCCAGGCTGGAGTGCAGTGGCGCGATCTGGGCTCACTGCAAGCTCCGCCTGCCGGGTTCACACCATTCTCCTGCCTCAGCCTCCTAAGTAGCTGGGACTACGAGTGCCCGCCACCATGCCCAGCTATTTTTTTTTTTTTTTTTTTTTTTTGTATTTTTAGTAGAATCAGGGTTTCACCGTGTTAGCCAGGACGGTCTCGATCTCCTGACCTCCTGATCTGCCCACCTTGGCCTCCCAAAATGCTGGGATTACAGGCTTGAGCCACTGTGCCCGGCCAGTGTCTTCTGTATTTTTAATGTACTATCTATGGACAGTCAAACATGGTAGGGGAACTCCACATTAAGTATGGTCGTGCCAAATCAATAAAATAGATGCAGGCTATGAGTTTGACAGTAATTCCAGAAAGTTCTGATAAAAACCTGGCCTGGTGCAGATATGGAAGCGAGTCTCCCATGAGGTAGTTGTGGCAGAAGCTTTTTTCAAATATGATTGCAACAAGTACTCTCATTTCCCTTGCTGTTTTCACTGTGTAACTCTGAAAGTTCTCACCTGAAGACATGAGGTTAGTATTTCTTCTGGAATCTGGTGGGCTTATGAATAGAAGTGATACGATATTTTGAGCCTAAGCCATAACAAGCAAACAACTTCCTCCTGTTTCTCTTGTATTTTTTTTTTTTTTTCTTGGAACCCAGCTATCCATGCTATGAAGGAGCTCATTTAGCCAAGAGAGGCTACACGTGGGTGTTAGGCCAATAGGTCCAGCTGAGACTGCAACCAACAGCCAGCGGCAACACTCAGACATCGGAGTCAAAGGAAGCCCTTTACATGAGCCCAGTCTCCAGACTCCAAGTACTCTAGATGAAACCCAAAATTCTCAAAGCAGAAACAAATTGTTGCCACTCAGCCTATTCTGAACTCCTTGTCCGTAGAATCTAAGAACATAATAAAATGGTTGTTATTTTATGTCATTGAATTTGGATTTCTTTGTCATGAGGAATAGATAACAGGGAAGGTGTGGTAGGGAAAAGAGGGAGTAGAGGCTAGAGGGCCTATGAAGGAGAAGAATTGCTTTGGGGGGAAGTAATCCAAGTGTCTAAGTGCCTAGACCTCATGTCTGGGAGCTGTGGCGGGGGCCTGCGGCATCAGGAGAAGATCTCATGGCAGGTGCTTCAATACCAGGCTAATTGAGTTAGGTCTGCACAGGTGCAGGCAGGGGCAGAATGTAACAACGTTACAATATGTTTTCTTAAATACTATGATAATAGCATAGATTCCTGGAATTGAGGAGGCTATAAAAGAATGGAAGAAAATATGAAATGGGACGAATCACAGATTGACAAGGTCATCCTAAGAGATCCACAGTTAAATAATGTACTGGAATTGGGATGACTTAGTTTTCCTTTGACACTTCTACATTATTTTTAATTTTGTCGTTGAGAAATAAAGTCCATTTTGACTTATCTTAAACTCTAACTTCATAAAATGGCCAAAATGCTGGCTAAACGTATATTTTAAAATGTGCTTGTTGAAATGGGCAAAGCTGTGAGCAGGTGATCTCGTTCAGTGCCCCTCTACGGAGTTTAAAATTGTAATTGGAAAATAGTTTTTAGGTTGGCAAATGGAGACCAAAACTTCATGTCTGCAGTAGAACCAATGTGAACAGTAACTAACAGCTCTTTCTGCTTCCAGATTTAATTTATTTTTTGAATTGTGGTAAAATACACATAACACAATTTAACAACTTAACTGTTCTTAAGCATACAGGTCAGTCGTTTCTGTTTCCACTTTTAATGATTTATTCTACACTTTAGAGCTCTATCTAGTATACATTTTTAAGGCGGAATCTTAAGAAAGGAACATTAATTACTGTTTGTGAATAACATGGTCTAAATTTCTGCTAATGATAATAGAGCTATACTTATCTAAGCAAACTCTTCTATTGAATGTTCCCGGAGACCTGTAGTAAAAATTATAAGATAAATTGCCCTGACTGGGCTGCAGCTGTGGCCCCAATTCACACGAAGTTCACTGGCCCAAATGGGAGTTGAATCTATAGCCATGTGTTCCAAGAAGCTTGGTGTATCTGACACAGCCAGATTATAACATGTCAGGAACATTGTCTCTACTAAAATCGATAAATAGCCAATGTGATAATTTTTTTAAATGTTGATTTTATAACAAATCACATTTGTTGTCATATTCTGATCATTTGGTGTTGGTTTAATTCATTATATGCTCATGGAATTCGCATGTTCAATTTTAAGATAATAAAATGAAATGCTATTTATTATCTTATTTGAAGCCAGCAATTTTAGCGAAAGCTCTGAGGAGTCCCTCCCCAATCCCGTGTAGCCTTAAGCATGTTGCATCCACATGCTCTTTCCTTCCTGTTTCTAAGCCTTGGTTTCCTAACTTTGATTCCCTCTTCCTTGGAAGCCTCAGCTCGATTCCTTTCTGAGATGCTAGGCTTCAGTTCGGTGTCACCGTTGTCTCAAAACTGGAGTGGTGCTACCAGTGAAAGAAAATTGTGGGAGAGGTTCAAGACATTCTAGTGCACAAAACTATTAGCTATAGAAACTGGGGTCTTAGAGAAAATAGGCAGACTTTGAGCAGATGTATTGTAATATTTCATTGTAAACAATATTATAGAAGTTGAATTCACTGGCTTTTCATAAAAATAAAAGTAAAGTCTCAGTATTATGTCTTCAAGCACTTAGTAACTTCCTTATTTTGTGACAAATAAATTATTAATGATTGCTTGAGTTCAGCTCTCAGAAAGAAAAAGAAGAGGAAGAGACAAATCTAGAATTTAATTTCTCCTCCAACTTTGAGAGAACTTGGGTGAGCTAAAGCCACTAATTACACTATGGGTTCATTCTTATTGATTCCAGAAAGAGATAAACATGTATGGAGCATTGCTAATACTGAATTCCTAACTTTTTTGGCCATAGATCCTTTTTGTAATCAAGTGAAGACTATGGATCTTTAACATTTTTAAACACATAAAATAATATACATGGGATTACAAAGAAATACCTATTAACAACTAATAATTTTTATAATCTCAAAGTAGTGGTGAATACACAACTTTCAATATCACCAATAACCTGAATGAAATATGAAAGTTTCGATTTGATTTCCAGGGATAGCAAAGTCATGCAGAATTGCTAGTAATACCATGGCTTATTGATTACATTTAACATGGAAGTAAATGCTAAATTTCAGCTATGGGATAGTAAAAATAATGATGCATTTTTTTTCTCTTATCCAAGTTCATCAACCTCCAAAGGTCCACGCCTAGACCCCTTAAGGTTTGGTGGATCCTATTTTAAGAAACCCAGAGTTAAGATGAGGCTATAGTTTTATTTTACTTGGAAAGTGGATTGCTTCATGCTTCATCCTAATGTCAAGAAGAGTCATTTCTTATAAAATCTGAGCTAACGTCTAAAAACAACAACAACAAAAGCTGCAAAAATTCAAAATTTGTCCACCATGAATAAACTAGCAGCCATAAACTGACTTATTTTCAAGAGATAGGGGCTGTATGTGTTAGACTTCAAAAATATTTCAGGAAACTTGCCATTTTCAGCTTAGGTCACTTCCACATTTGATTAGAGAAAAAAAACAACTGAAGAAAATTTATGGACATATTAGATGAGCTAGTTACTATTTGTGCTTAATAATATGTTCTTTTTTCTACTGGTCCTTCAAGTGAAATTTCTTCATCAGTTAGCTTTGTGTGAAACTTCGGCTATGCCAATTATGTAGGAAAGGGCAAGTTACTTAACCATTCAGCTCTTTAGTTTTCTCCTGTGTAAAATGAATGGGTTAAGTGAAATGATCTGTTAGGGGGATTACAGTGGAAAGAGAGTTAGTGTTAAAGTTAAACAGCACTTAAAATCTCCATTGCAATGCTCTTAAATAAAATATGATTTAAGAAATTGAGACCCAGATAATTACAGAGTTATGAGGATCAAATAAGATAATATAATGTAATGTTAATATTATCTTATCCTTTTTTTTTTTTTTTTGAGACGGAGCCTTGCTTTGTCACGTAGGCTAGAAGGCAGTGGCACGATCTTGGCTCACTGCAACCTCTGCCTCCCAGGTTTAAGCAATTCTCCTGTCTCAGTCTCCTGAGCAGCTGAGATTACAGGCGCCCACCACCGCACCCGGCTAATTTTTGTATTTTTAGTAGAGATGGAGTTTCACCATCTTGGTCAGGCTGGTCTCGATCTCCTGACCTTGTGATCCACCTGCCTTAGCCTCCTAAAGTGCTGGGATTACAGGCATAAGCCACCGCACCTGGCCAATATTATCTTGTCTTAATATTTCTCTATAAGGCACACAGTAAGCACTAAATAATGTGACTTCATATTAAGATTCTAACACGCTTGATCTAGAAATGCCTGCTCCATGCGTCTGTGTGTATGGAACCCCAATTGTTGTTTTCAGATAACTGCTTATTGAAAGCACTATGCACATTATGTTACAAGATGCTCGCATACTTTAGACAAGAAAAGCAACCCATATATCTCTAAATTGCTGACATCGGAAATGATGGACTGTAAGATATAAGGCAAAGAACGTTAAAGAATGTGAAGCTGTCTGATAACACGGTCAGATTTTTAGTCTAAGTGAGAGCTTTCCAGAACTCCTTTTAACATAAAATAATTACAAGACACATAGAAAACTTTATATACACACATATATGATGTTTATTTAACATATACAATATAGTATAACATCTATTTACATATATAAACATATATGATATTCACATAATATTTCCAAAGCATGAGAGAAAACTGAAGGCTGCATTTACATAACATAAGCTAGATGGGATTTGAACTGTCCACAATCATTCTGAGATACTAGGATATTAATTAATATCTCTGAATTGGTCATTAAAAAGTCATTTCCAATTTTCTCTCAGAAATGGTAATTGACAGCTTCTTGGACTATCGTTTTAAAGTTTGTCAGTATTGACAAAAATGCATAAGATTTCACCTGGTAATTGCAATGCATACTGTAAATATACAATTAGCTAAACAATTCAGTAGCCAAATGTAATCATTTTGATAACTTGAGCTCCCTGAAGCCTTTGAACACAACTGCAGACCATCTATAGTCTCTCATATTTCCAAATTCACAGTATTAATTAAATAGCCCTTCATTTGAATATTATTGTGCCATCTAATGACACTTTTTTTGTTGTTAAGACAGAGTCTTGCTGTTGCCCAGACTGGAGTGCAGTGGTGCAATCTCAGCTCACTGTAACTTCCACCTCCCAAGTTCAAGAGATTCTCATACGTGAGCCTTGAGAGTAGCTGGGACTACAGACAGGCATGCACCACCACACCCGGCTAATTTTTGTATTTTTAGTAGAGACAGGATTTCGCCATGTTGCCCAGGCTCTTCTCCAACTCCTGAGCTCAAGTAATCCTATCTCCTCAGCCTCCCGAAGTGCTGGGATTACAGGCATGAGCCACGGTGCCTGGCCTAATAACACTTTTTAGTTTACTTCTTTACTCAAATGAATACATCTTGTTTCTCCACTGGAGTATATAGATGAAAGGGCTCATTCATTTTTAAAAACTCGGTACATAATAGACATTATGTCACCACACTTTTTTTTAGATTGCTTTAATGTTATTGAGTTGGCATTAACATGTTTAATTTTACTATGTTCCAGTTAATTTTCTACTTAGTACAGATGAGAATACAACTGATTCCTTCCATCAGAGCCTGAAGGAGAGACAAGATACATCATGGTAGAGCTAATATCTGTACCTCAATAATTGCAGCCTGAAGCTTTGGTTTTATTGATAACCAGATATTAGCATCATTTTCACATAGGTACAAAATATTTGGCTGGCTTAATTCTTTCACTAATTCAATAAACATTTACAGAGGAGTGCAAAAGCCCAGCACTATTTCTGTTATTGGCAATATAAATAATGATTTTATTTGTCATATATTTTAAAGAGAAAAATGGGAAAGTGATTTTCAGATGGCACACTTTTTTTGTGTGTGGCTTATGACTGCATTAGCAAAGAATCAGTCCTAAGAAGAAGATTAAGACGTGATCCAATTTTTTAAAAATCTTTGTAATGTCTTAGAAAGATTTTCCTCAGAATAGCTGCATTTGTAATAGAGAGGATGGAAATAAAGAACAGGGCTTTTTATACTATAATATTCAGACTCCAGGCTGTTACGTATCTGGGGAAGAAGAAATTTTAGAAGTAGGGAAACCATGAAATGAGGGGGAAACATGAGAAATGAGGAGACATCACCTGGCATTGTGTGGGTATGGTGCAGGCTGCATAAGGTTATGTATTTTATAACTACCCCTGCCTTTCTCCATCATTCTTGGCACTAGAGGGTTGGACTGCAATTGTTCATCGTGCCCTTTAGGAACAATGAAAAATGTTCTTTAAATCAGAGCTACATTGTTTAAAATTAAAGAGAACTTTCCTTGACTAAAACATTATATGAGAACCACAGGCAATTTATTAAACAATTAGTCAGAAATGTCTATACTGGATATAAAATACAGGTAACATATAAAGTGATACTGATTAATCTTTGGTTCTTCTCACATAAAAAATTTGATGCAATTCTTAGCTTATCACGCCCAATTGGGGTCTGGATGCTCCCTTCACCACACTCTGATCTGGGGTTAGTTTCAAACACTCTCTGCCATTTACATTGTTCAAATTATTAGCTTTGGTAAGATTTATATCAATACAAACTTACAGACAACTCCTAATTTATATGGTCTGCTAATGTTCAAATGCAAACAAAATTCATATCTTCATCAATTATTTATGTAATACCACCTAAGTCTATTACTAGCAGCCACTGGGCTTGTTCATGCAATGACCCACGAGACTGTTTTTCAAAGGGCCTCCTACGAACTCGTGGCACAGGTTGACAGTTGGTTTAACTGGACAATGTGCTATCTCTTATTGTAGATGTAAAACTCATTGAGTTTTGTCTTCTATTTGGAATCTGATTTGAGCTAGGATAGTAAGATACATTTTATAGCTGACTTCAACTTTGGGTCTGAACTAAACTATTGCCGGTCCCTTCATAGCAACTTTGACTCTATGGTACTTCTGGTTTCTAGTAGTAAAAGTCTCTCCTGGACACTGTATATTGTAGTCGAGGCATCTAGGAGTTTGCCCTTCCACTGTTTCATTCTCATTGCTCCCTGGTATTTAATACTAAGCAGTTACCATTATATTTTAAATGATAAGTTGATGAGTGAATTCTTTAAAAAAGAATTCATTGATTAGATACATTATTTCAAAAATATAAAACATAAAACTTTGTTACTGTGAAAACTATTACTACCCTTTCTATTTTATCACAAGAAAGCTGTTAATAGGCACCGATATGGTTTGGCTTGACCCCACCCAAACCTCATCTTGAATTGTAGCTCCCATAATCCCCACATGTCATGGGAGGAACCCAGTGGGAGGTAATTGAATCATGGGGCCAGGTCTTTCCCGTGTTGTTCTCGTGATAGTAAGTCTCATGAGATCTGATGGTTTTATAAAGAGTAGTTAACCTGCACACACTCTCTCCCTTGCCATCATGTAAGATATGCCTTTGTTTCTCCTTTGCCTTCTACCATGATTGTGAGGCCTCCCCAGCCATGTGGACCTGTGAGTCCATCATGCTTCTTTTTCTTTATAAATTACCCAGTCTTCGGTATTTCTCCGTAACAGTATGAAAATGGACTAATACAGACACCTAGGTATTGAGAGAGATATAGATGGGTTGATGGATAGATAAATAGATCATTTTATCTCCCCCTTAAACAAAAAAAAAAAAAAGAAAAAATATTCCATCAGGTATACATGAATAAATAAGAGTTTGTTTTAGTAAAAAAGAGAGGAAGTGTTGTTCTTTGCTTTTTGAATAGAAACTGAACAAGAGGTTTTATAAGGTTATTTGACATGAATTCTATTATGTTATTAATACAATTTCCATTAAGCACCATGTTGCTAAGCCTTGGGTTATATTAACCATTTATTATAATAGGAAGGCATGCTCTATTATAGGATTTATTAAAATATGGATTTATTTGAATTATGATAGACACTATATGGGAGATAATATATATACAGTATCTACCGGAAGTAGCAAATAATATTTTAAGAGATACTGATCTTTTGTGATGTAAGGATAAATTTCAGGCTAACAGCAAAATTAATAAAAGAATTCAAATATGTTATGTTATTTATATAAATTTAAGAAGATTAATTTGCTTTCTGCTTTCATAAAATTAATTTTAAAATATAATGCAGTATGGTATCTACGTTTAAAAATTGTAGTTTTGTTTTACTCTTCCCTTAAGAGTCCACTAACTCTAGATAAATGCTGTATATTCTACAAACTGCCTTCATGTCACAAAAATGTCTATTTTCTGAACAGACTGAAAGAGCTCTTCCTCTTCTAATGTGTCATTCTCAAGTCTGGAGGAGAACAGTGACTAGGTCAAAAGGAGCTTAAAGCAGCAGGATACTTCAGTTAATAAGACAAGACAAATATTTGAGTAGCTTTAAAGATTCATTTCTCATAAAGATTTGGATAATCATCATATGTTATATAATGACTTCATTTTCCTAATCATCATTTGAAATTCTCTTCAAATTAAATATATATATATATATATATTACAAGTAGATATATTTTATTTGACATATTCTCCCAGTGAAACAATTACTTTAGTAAATTTAATGGCCTTCCTCCTGATAGAGCTGTGTAATGTTCACCATTCTGCTATTAAAATATTCTAATTAAATCAGTCACCCTGGTCCCATCTGTTATATACTGATCTCATGCAGAGAAGCTGCTGGAATCTCTCCAGGGCAGTGAACGCACTTAGTTCCTTTCATGGCTCATTGGATGTCACACGCAGGAGGACCTTGTTCTTGGTTTGAAATTATAACTAAGGCCCTGGGCATACAATAAACTTCAGGGAATGTTATGGAGATTAATTCAGCTCTTTTTTCATACTCTCAGAACGCCTTGTATGAAAACAACTATGGTTCACGTCATTGTGTAGCAACCCACTTTTCACCATGATCTAGGAAAAGCCTGAGGATAATCCATGAACCCTCTCCCTCCGTTCTAAGCATAAGGTGATGTGGGCCGCAGGAACCTAGGATGGTAGGAACATGAGTGAACTGCTTGGTCCACTAATCAGAGCTACATCTGATTGGAGTTCCAGAGCTCAGGGTTCAAGACAGATTCATCCTGTGCAGATCGATCTTCCCCAAAATCATGGGACCTGCTAGCATCATTTTCCAACACATTTACTAGTTTTTAACTTTCGATTTCTTAGAAATTAGCAATAGTTTTGCAGCAGGGCAACCCATAGAACTTCCTATGTATAATCTTGTTAAAAGATGATAGTAACAATGATCTTGATATATTAATTAGGAGAATTTAGCTGAAAAAATTGTAGCACTCTATTTCCATAATTGATAGGTGAGAAAAACTGCACTTTTCTCTGTAATTGATGCTGCTATTTTTTCAGCTCTAACTGCTTGATTCATGGAGTGCCAGATGTGTTTTGAAAAGAAAAAAAAAAAACCTTATTTTTATTACTAAGTTTTAACAATTAGGTGGGTGAGTCTAGCTGACATCGCTGTTCCCTGAAATGTATGTCTACACACTATTGTGAGTATGCTTTATTTTAGAGGCTTGGCAATTCAGCTAATACTTCAGATCATTTTTGGCATTAAGCAGGACATGAATTGTAAGCAAATAAATACATATTTATTCAAACAGCCAACCAGACAACTTACTTATTTGTGTATATACAAATAGGCATATGCTTTTTTCTTATTATTTTTAATGCTTGTTTTATATTTATATTAAAATATATTTTTAAGATTTGGTTTATCAAAACTACTCATATAAATAATTTAAAGAATCAGCTACTTCTATCAGATTTGAACATAAAATTCAGTCCTTTTTAGAAGCAACCATTTTTAGCTTCCGTATCTGAAACTTTGTGTATTCAATTCCTTTTTTACAAATTAATACTTGTTATTACCTATTAACCTTCTATGATAGCTGTTTTCTACCTGACTCTTTTTTTTATCTTTGTGCCTCCTCCTACACACATGCAACTTGCTCCTCCATTCTTTCTCCTGGTAAGGTCACACCCTACTAGGCTGTGATCCACACTCAGGTTTAGTGCTTATATGACCCCACAACTTACTCAGGACTCATTTTAAGTTTACTTGGATCATTCATTTTCCTATCCTCCGAGTCTACCATTTCTCATCTTGTCTTTTCAAACCTCCAACACCTCCTCCCCAATCCTCACTCACGGCTGAGAAAACAGATGTAAGGAGGAGAGAACATCCATAAGCTCTCCCATATAACACAACTACCCCATATCTGCATCACCCTTGGCCTTTCTCTGCACGGATACAGATGAGGTGTCTGATCCTCACTCGCACCAGTCTTTCCTCTTGTCCAGCAGGTCCTCCTCCCTCTGGCTCTTTCGAGGCATTTGCTACAGTGTTTCTTCCTTTCTTTCATTACCACTCAATCACAATTATTATTTTTACCATTTTAAAAAAGAACAATTCCCCTCTTAATACACTTAACTCTAGTTCCCATTTAGCGCTGCTTCTTCAACTACCCCTAACTTCTATTAAGGCAGATCGCCACAAAGCACTGCACAGACTTGCTCTCTTAAATTCAAATTTTCACATTTTCCCTTGAGCCCTCCCCATCTATGATTTTTTTTCTCACCATACTTCCAAAATCCTTAACATGAAGACAAATTTCCATTCTTCATCTAACTTGTATATCAACAACATTCGAATGATCTTGCCCTGAAATATTTTTCATACTTGAATTCCAAGAGACAACTGGTATATTGGCCTTTTAAAAATAACCAGTCTCCAATATTCTTTTATTTTCTCCTCTTACAGGAGTCAAAGATGAGTTAAAGAAAACAGGCATAAAGTACACTTGGTTGTGTTTATCATAGATTCCAGACAGAAGGGCAAAAAATTCCCCTTAAAATTCAAAAATCACACACCACTCACAGCTCATGTACGTTTGAGGTGTAAATTAATGTTAATCTGTGTATACCAGAAACTTCAAGAAGTGTTATTTAATTTACAGCTGTCTTAGGTGGTTATTATTCTCAAGCATTTTCAGAAGTAATAGTAAGCTTTTTTTTTAAGAAAAGAAGAGTAATGGAATTTCACACTAGGCTTCAAAACACTCTCACGGTTGAAGTGGGAAGACTTTGGGATTCCCAGTGAAGATTACAGAACACCCAAGGCTGTGAAGTATGGAGGGTGAGAGCCAGCACAGGCCACAAAGAGTGGGGCCAGACCCACGGATGCTTCAGACTTCGGAGGTCTTACCCTCACCATACAAAATCCGCATACGGAATGTATCCTAGAGAAAGCAACGGTGAAAATATGAGTAGCACTTAATAAACAAAACGACAGGTTTTAAGAATAATGCAAAAATCTAGAAATAAAAACTATAATTAAAAATTTGAAACGCAATGCATTGAACATAGATTAAAAGAGTTAGACCCCACAACTATCAGACTGGATTCCGCCAAGAAAACTATATGGAACTTGAAAGAAGTGATAGAAATCACATATTTAAAAAAAGAAGAATTGTTCTAACATATATCTAATTCACTTTTCTTGTTGGAACCGAACTGTCGATTCCTTCCTGGGCAGGGGTCGCCGCGAAGGATCACCAACACGAGATCTACAGCAGAGAGTTATTTATTACTAGCGCGCTAGGGTCCCAAGCTCTAAGTTGGCCCTGGGACCCTGACTGCTTGTTACAGGCTGTTTATATAGGCAAACACAAGTTCAAACACAGCTTAGGGCGCGAAATTCAAACAAAGCTTTAGGCGCGTGGTAATTGGGTCTGTCTATGGCCTGAGCAAGGTGTCTTGTTCTAATTGGTTAGAGCAGGACCTTATGAGGTTTTTTCCTGGAGTTGTTGATTCCGGGAACTTCGAGGCAGGGTGGGACCCCCGGAATTGGCAGGGTGGGACCCCATGAGGTTGTTTCCCGGAATTGGCAGGGTGGGACCCTATCAGGGTGGGACCCTATTGAGGCAGGGTGGGACCCTATCCAGAGCCACCTGGTGTTAATTTTTTAAGTTCTTTTTTTATGAGGCCTAGTTTCTAAGTTCTATGCGGCCTAGTTTCATTCTCAAAAAATAATGGGAAAAAATGTAAAAGAGGCACTATTCAAAGAAATAATATGTGAGATTTTTACAGCTATAAGATAATAAATCTCAGATCCAGGCAGATCCAGGAGGCAGTGAAAATACACAGAAAAAGAGATCCACACTTAAAAATTTCATAGTGAAATGAAAGAAACCCAAAGCAAAAGAAAAAAAGACTTGACATAAAAATATTCATGTCAAAAAGATCACTTACGAAGAAAGGACAATTAGGCTGATAGCTGACTAATTGCCAACATCAATGAAAGCCACATGCAGAAATATGATAATTTAATCTTCTAAAAGACAATAGTCATCAACTTAAAATTCACATTTCAGGTTGGGAATGGAGTTTTAAATTTTTGAATATTTAAAATCTAAAATTGTTTATCACCAACATGCTTTTACCTAAGAAAATTCAGACAGACCCATTCCGGGTAGAAAGAAAATGATTTCAGAATGTAGGTTTAAGACACCAAAAAAACACTCGTTAAAAAAACAATTAATTTCACTATATGGGTAAACATAAATTAACATTGGTTCTATGTAACAATAATACATGATGTCTAGGCTAGGTAGTTGGAATAAAGCAAGAAAAACATGAGCTGGGAGGAAGACCCAGATCTAGTAAATTCCCTGATTAAACTGAGGGGATAAACAAGAGATTCGTAGGCAAGGAGGAGCTGCAAGGAAGAATAGGATTTGGAGAATGGAAGTTGATCAAAGAATCAGTCTTCTGGTTTATAGTCCTAGAGGAAGCAATCCCTGATGGCTGACTCCACAATAAGGAAATGTAAATTCCTGGTGAAGCAATATAAACATCTAAGTCAAAGTGCCAATACAATTGGAGGTCCATATGGTCTTTTATGCATTTAAAAAATGCAAGGAGATTAACAAATGAAGGGAACTCTCTACACTAAGAAGAAGAATAAAAGTTTTTTACATCCCGGGGCCACCTGGCTGCCTCTACTCCTTCCTCTCATTAACATATTATTTTTTACGCCTTCATTTGCCCTAATCTCATTAAAGGCAAAAGAAGCTTTAAACCTCCTGTCTCAAGGCAAGATTTTATGTTTGATTGTATTTATTTAAAGAAGTCAGGAGGTAAGAGACTATTATTACTCAGCTTAATTTCACTTTGAAAGGAAAACTCAAGCATCAGATGCTAATATGTTCAGTTTCCTAAACAAGTCCCCTTTGAACAGTAAAAGCATTTCTTTGTCAAAACCTTCTTCTATTTTTTCCTCCCCCATGAAAGGAATAGAAAAGTGTTGACTTTCTTTTGATTTTACTTCATAGGTGTCAATTTGTTATAAAAGCTTTTTGGGAACAATTGTATTTTCCTACATATCTTCGAATATTAAAGAGCCATGTAATAAATTTGTTTTCTGGAAAGAAGAGGTCTGTAAAGTGTATTTATGACCAGGCAAAAGACCAAGAATAATAAGCAACATTGGTCATCGTATTTCCGTACCTATTTGAGTTTTCTCCAAACATTTGCATTCGTGCTTGTTCCTAGTAGCCTTTAACCATAGAGACAGTAGAACAGTCATATGGACTTGTTTAATTCCTTGTATCTTTTTAAGCCTCTCCTTGGGGTGTTACTACCATAACACTCTTTTGTGACTCTGACCTTCTGTGGTTCTTTTGGTAAACCCAGCATCTAAGAGCCTCTCTTATTTCTACATATCAAGTCAGCATTCCCTGTTAGATAACCCTTTGAATTCTTTTTTTTTTTTTTTTTTTTTTTTTTTTGAGACGGAGTCTAGCTCTGTCGCCCAGGCTGGAGGTGCTGTGGCCGGATCTCAGCTCACTGCAAGCTCCGCCTCCCGGGTTCACGCCATTCTCCTGCCTCAGCCTCCCTAGTAGCTGGGACTACAGGCGCCCGCCACCTTGCCCGGCTAGTTTTTTTGTATATTTTTTTAGTAGAGACGAGGTTTCACCGTGTTAGCCAGGATGGTCTTGATCTCCTGACCTTGTGATCCGCCCGTCTCGGCCTCCCAAAGTGCTGGGATTACAGGCTTGAGCCACCGCGCCCGGCCAACCCTTTGAATTTCTTAAAGAACATCATAACACTGATTTACTTCTCTCTTCACTAGAAAAAAAGAATTCCATTTTATTCTCATATCTATATCATTTTCTAACTCTTTTATCTAACATTATTTCTACTCTTTCTGTCTCTTAACTGTATTTCCTAAGATAACATCTTTGGTCATCTGCTTCTCTCCAACCTTTCTGTCCTTAATGAGCTTATCTCAGGGTTTAAACTATCCTCTCAAAAACTGTGCCATGCCCAAGGTGAATTATACGGTTCTTAGAAAATTCTGCAAAGATAAAATCTGACAAATAAACTAAGTTTAAACATAAGCAGTTCTTCTAGACTGTTTCTTTGAATGTCTGAAACATGAGTTACATTATAATTTATCAATTTGACCATAGAATTGTTAAAATGAACAAACATTTGTTACGTTAGAATAAAGCGATACTCTAAGATTAGACATTACTCATGCTTACTAAATATTCTGAAATATAATGTAGGCTATCACCGCCTCTGCAATTGCCCATCCATGATCTTTTTTCACTTGCTCCTTCATGACTCTTGACATTAACCCAATCACTTTGGAAAATGGTGCTAAATTTAAAACCCAGGATGGTAAAAGAAATACATTACAATCCCCAAAACCGTGGGCTTCACAGCTTTCCCATTCTTTGACTCATCAAAAATATTAATTTAATAAATCTCAAAGCAGGTTATAAAAGAATCATTTTAAGCTTGGCCTTCTCCTAAATTGTGTTAGAGTCCTGTTGTGTGAATACCTGTAAGATTGGCTTTTTTGTTTTAGGTTTGTCTTGATACTTCTATAAACTCTTTGGCAATTAAAACCAATGTCAGCTTATTCTCAAAAGTCATGAAAAACACATATTATAATAATTGAAATATAAGTTGATTTTTTTGTATTGCAGAAAATCTGGAATTTTTTGTTTGTTTTGGGTTTTTTTGAGACAGAGCCTTGCTCTGTCACCCAGGCTAGAGTGCAATGCCGCAATCTCGGCTCACTGCAACCTCCACCTCCCAGGTTCCAGTGACTCTCTGCGTCAGGCTCCTGAGTAGCTGGGATTACAGGCGTGTGCCACCATGTCCAGCTAATTTTCGTATTTTTAGTAGAGGCAGGGTTTCACCATATTGGTCAGGCTGGTCTAAAACCCCTGACCTCAGGTGATCGACCTGTCTTGGCCTCCCAAACGGCTGGGAGCATTAGCCACTGCGCCTGGCCTGAAAATCGGGAATTTTAAACAAACTTCTAGAACATTATTTTGAGCAAAGAATGAATCGTCCATAAAATACTTAAATCTCACTTGAGTTTATAACATATACTAATAAATAAATTCAACAGTTTTCTTTTCTAAATTTATTAAGAATTATCAATTACATTATTTCTGATGTTAGCCTTGTCATTTTATGGCTATTATGTTCTTTCTCTTAATTGTCACTATAATTATCACTGCATAACTTATAAATAACACTGCAAGAAATTTACTGCATAATTGATTGTTGTGTCACTAACTCATAAAATAGCTTCATAGTCTGAAGTGTTTCATGCATAGTTCAAAATAAGGCTTTAGATTTTTGAATTTTTTTCTTAAGCATGATGGTAATATTTTCTTGTTAATTGGAAAGGCCAACTATTGAAAAGCTAACTGGATAAAAATAGGTTGTACACAATAATATATCAAAGATAAAGCAGCCCAGAGAGCTGACAATATTAAGGAAAAGTCAAGGAAGTTGTATAGTAAATTGAATTATTGATAATGTAAAGATCTTATTGAATCCTTTAGTAATTTTGAATCTGTTATTGAAACCATGGCTGCATTCTCTCTTAATAGCCTAGAGTTAATCCTGTTACATTTTTCGTTCTCATTTATTTTCACTCTAATGCTCACTTTGGCTTTCTTGTGATATTTAAATGTATCTGATAAGCAAATAATATGTATTAAGAGTATAGCGGATTCATTAGTCTATGCACGTGATTTGATAAGTTTTAGAACTCTGAAAGATGACTTTGTTTAGTTGGTTTTGTTTGTTTTTGGTTTCTGTTTCTTGTTAAATTTAACCCAAGCCAAATATTTGGAAAATTGTTTCTCTTAATGAGTAATTAAGAATAAATTAAAATACATTTTGAAAGACTTCATTTTCATTTAAGTTAACCAAAATGAAAATTATTCTTAAGTTTATTTGCAGTGGTACATGCACAGTGGTGAAACTAACAAAAATTCATATAACACTTTTATAAAAGTTAAATGCATAAAAATGGAAAAATGGATGCTCACTGCAATTTGAATTAGAAATAAATTCTTATGAATTAATTCTTAGAAAATAATTTGATAGTAATAGATTTTTTTTTTTTTTTTTTTTTTTTGAGATGGAGTCTTGCTCTGTCGCCCAGGCTGGAGTGCAGTGGCGCGATCTCGGCTCACTGCAAGCTCTGCGTCCCGAGTTCATGCCATTCTCCTGGCTCAGCCTCCGGAGTAGCTGGGACTACAGGCGCCTGCCACTGCGCCCGGCTAATTTTTTGTATTTTTAGTAGAGACGGGGTTTCACCGTGGTCTCGATCTCCTGACCTTGTGATCCGCCCGCCTCGGCCTCCCAAAGTGCTGGGGTTACAGGCGTGAGCCACCACGCCTGGCCTACAGCAGAAACAGTATTATAACATTTTGCTCTTACTGATAACAATATAGCCTACCACTCAGACAGCTTGAGACAGAAGAGTGGTTAAAATTTATTGATTTAGTGAAATGAGATTCTTCAAGTAATCAAATAAATGTAACTTCAAACTTGCTTTGTTTGCAGGTTCTATGAGCTGTGTAGGAAAATCTCAAACTCAACATGGGTTTATCTTACCCTAGTTTTTAGTGTTCATATTGCCATTATGAATTCTACGTTTTTAAACAGGAAATTCCGTTTAACTAATCTACACCCTTAGTTGATTAATGAAACAAAATCACATCGACAAGCAAACCATCAAGCAAACAAACTCTAAAGAAAAACTCATAACTCCATTATTTTTAAAAATATGTTTAGCAGCTGAGATTATATTCATAATTGCCTGTCATTGAAAGTAGTATATAAGTATATTCTATGACAATAAAATTAAAGAATGGGATAAACAGGAATTATAAAACGAATTTAAAATAAACCTGGTGGTATGTAAGAGGTGGTATGAACCTCTTACAATCTGCAGTCAACATCTCTAAGACACTTCTGCAGGACCCTAAGAATCCAGGGAAGAACTTTACAGAAAAAAATACTGAAGTGAAAAAATAATAATTTCCCCAAGACCTTGGTTTATGAATAGGTAATTCTTAAACTTGAGACTTACAACTGAAAAGCTGTGGCTTTAGTTCATTCTTCATCAGTAAGTTTCAAATGATGACGCATTTTTTAGAACCTGGTATTTAATTTTCTCATTTTCTAGTAGTATTCTATAACAAACAGTAGAAACACAAGAACAACGCATGGATGTCTCATCACCTAGAACTCGACAGTTCTGATTTGTTACAATCAGTGACAGGAAAAAGAAAAAGTAAAATTACCATCCATAATTTCCTTCCCAATATTTGTTTATAATCCAGAACGATGCCTTCCAAAGATTATACATTTTACTGGGGGGATTCTAAATATGTAATAACAACAGTTATTACCACCATTACCACCAATAGCAACAACAAAATAAATACCATTGTGTATGAAGCTTGAGGAAAATTTCCCTATACAGCTATTCAAAAAAAAAGGGTAAAATGTTTGTGGATTCAGCTGTAAAATATGATAAAATATTTATGCTTACAACTGTAACATCTTCAAGTTATAGTAGTTTCAGTTTGTAATATCTGATATGAAAAAATTAATGAAATAAATAGTGAAATTCTATAAAAATCCCACTTAGCATGAATTATTGGACTACAAATACTGAACACATGAGTGATTATCAGCATAATGCACACAATATAGCCTATAGAAATGTGTCAAAACTTACAAAATAGTACTTTATTGATAGGTGATATAGGATGTTCTAATATTTTTGTCATCAGAAAACTGCTTGGCTGCAAGTGATCTTCACTCAGAACATTTGGCTATGAAGCACTATTTTTTACATGTGTAAAATTTTTCATCAAAAACTCACTTAAAAATAATATTTCAGAACTGTAATTTTCCTGAAGTATTCTAATAAGTCATTTAAGAAACATTCACTTATATAAAAATCTATTTCAGTAGTTACAAAGCAATCAGAGGGTTTCAAAGAGTTTAATTTTGTCCTAATTTTTACACATGCTATAAGGAATTTAGTTGCAAAAATTTAAAACTCTCTAAAAAATTCATTTAATGGAGATTATGTCTATAAATATATAACAAAATTAACACTACCAAACTGATTTTAAGACTAAAATGTATCATTCAAATTAGTTCAAAGAACAAAAATAATTCAAACTCAATTCCTAACCTTTAATATAGTAGATTCATATAATATAGTAGATTCATGTTTCACTGATTTTTGTTTTCTAAATTTGTTTTTTCAAACCTTTTCCCAATATTCTTTTAAATACTTCATATAATCCAAGGCTATTGGCAAAAAATAAAGCAAAAACTTGACAACAATATATCCTGAATACAGTGGGAAGATATGATATTCACTTGTTCATTCAACAAATATTTATTAAATGTTTACTGTTGCCAAGCAATGTTCCCTGCAAAAATTGCTTTCTTCCTCCACTGTATGGTCTTCTGAAGAAGCAAATAATCACAAAAAGAAGTAAAATAGATAGCATGTTGAATAATTATCAGTAGTAGAAAGGAATTATATATATATAAAATAATACATATATTTTTCTTATATTATATATTATTGTTATATATTTCAGTTGTATATATGTATATATATTTATATATGTATGTATTATATGTATATATTACATAAGTCACATATTATATGTATATATAATATATACAAATATACATATATGTGTATATTATATAAGTGTACACATTATATATGTATATATAATGTATATATAATATATAATATATGCAGATGTAATGTGTGCACTTATATAACATATACATACATATAATATATACATATATTAAGTATGTAATATATACATATATATTATGTGCACTTATATAATATATACATATATGTACATATATTATATACATATATAGTATATAATATATGATATATACATATAATATATGTGATACATGTTTGTGTGTATATCATATATGTGTATATATAACATGCATTCATATATGTGTATATATAACATGCATACATATATGTGTATATATAACATGTACATATCATATGTGTGTTATAACATCAGTACATATCATATATGTGTGTATATAACATGCCTACATATCATATATGTGTATGTAATATGCATATATATCATATATGTGTATATATAATGTGTGTATATATAACATAGATATCTGTGTGTGTGTATATATATATTTCAATGGAAGTATGAGAGTAACTGATAACCATGAAAAGCCTCTCAGAGACAGCAGCAACATTTCAGACTAAGAAAACAGCAAGCAGCAAGAATAGACAGTAATGGGAAGCCAGATTATGCAGCATCTTACCATAGTAGGGATTTGAGGTTTTACTATTAATGAGATGGGAGCCATTGAAGAGCTGTGAGCAGAAAAGTGATACCATTTTACTTATACATTAGCAAGATCCTTCTTACTATGCTGTTGAGGAGAGACTCCAAGGAGCAAGGCTGGAAGAAGAGCTGACCCAAGGACATGGTCAAATCATTTTCCATATCTTTCTCAAACAAGAGAACACTGAGTCTTGTGGCTTGAAGGAGCATCCTTGTATATTCGTATATATTATATAAAACACATAATATATATTATTTTGTTCATTTCAGACAATCAGAAATATTTAAAATCTTATATTTAAAATTGCCCTTGCACCTACATGCTGGATTAAGTAATCAAGCATGGTCAACAGAGCAGCAGTTACCAAATGACTGCACTGCCTCGCTCTAATTCTTCCTTCTTCCTCATGCCAGAAGTCAATTTTATGATTACTCCAGACTTCACATTTTTTAAGCAGATCTCAGAACCTGAGTATATTTTTCTTTCATCAATTAATAGTGTGTCAGGAAAACAGAAATCCTCTAAGTAGGGCTGAGGGAAGGCAATGCAGTAAATTGCTTACAAAATGTTGGAAAAATGAAGTAAAAGGAGACACAAGTTTTACCCAGAACCCACAGAACATTACTGCTTTAGTGCTGAAGCTGCTGCAACTGCAGATTTTCAAAGTCAGGAGCCCAGGGAATTGCTGCCTCTTGGTGCAAACGTATCCTTCATTGAAGCAGAGGCAGGGACGCCATGCATCTGCTAAGGTGACTCAACCGTGGCTACTGCCATTGAAGAAAGAGACACAATAAAGAGAAAATAAAAACTTGCTGCTCCTAAAATCTAGGAAATAACATTTTCAGACTTCTACCCTCTGCCATACAAAGAAAAAGCACAGAAGGTTAAAATAGAGAAACATTGACAAATAGCACATTTCAATAGAATTTTTTTTAACTTTTAAATTTTTTTATGTGTAAATCTTTTAAATTATCTGAAATTAATTTCTGACATGGTGTAGAGATCCAGTTTTACCTTTTCTAAATATATGACCAGTTATTGATAATTCATTGATATTGATACTACATTGACTCACTAAAGGTCAACATTAATGGTATCATATCTTATGCTTTCCAGAAGAGACTTGAATTTGCTTCTACCAGTCCCCTGGGGCGATTTCAACTTTGGATCATGTTATCTTAATTTCTTAACTCTGGCATTTCCTTGACCAATGCAGTAACATAAATAATGCAAATACAAATTCTAAACTTGTTGGAGAGAAATGTAGTGAGAAAAATTTTAGTATACATTATCTGTGCAGTGTTTATTTTCCCTTTTTAGATCCTAGATAAAAGTTCCCCTTGTAATGAAAATTCTATTTTTTCTGCTCCTTTTTCTCCAGGGCTATGGTACCTTGAAAGTGCCAACTTTTTGTGGTAATTCAGTTTTCCACCGTGTTTGCGCCTAAAGTTCTGTTTCCTGACTCCCACACTTATATTAATATCTGAGCATTTAGACTTGTGCTTGCAGCATAACTCCACTGAACAAGTGGCTTCAGTGACTGAACACTGGTTTCCGGCTCACGCTTAAGTTTTGGGCTATCTGGCTTTCTTACTCTTTTGGAAGTGCAGTAAAGAATCTACTGAAAAGTTTTAGAGATTTTCAGAGAACAATTTTTAGCCTATCTAGTATGCCACAATGAAGAAATATAAATATTTAAATAGGTGCTATGTACTTTGAAGATAATCTATGATAGAATATAAGTACATTCTGATGATGCAGATATCTAAATGTAAATCGATCTCAAAATTTTTTATCTAAATCGATCTCAAAATTGTATTATTCATATTTGACACATTAGTATTATGTTAAATTATAATTGGCTAATAAAATAAAAATAATGTTGGCTTAACATAGGAATGATTTATTTACATGAAGGAAAGACTGTCATCTTTTGCATAGTAGTCAAATCAAATAAAGGAAGATGGTGTATGTATTGAGCACACAGTAGAATAAACATGGTGAATTCCAAAGACAGGATCAACATGAATGTCAACTTAGTTTATCAAACAAAAAGAATTATATTAATTAATCTCATGACATTGTAATATTGTCATTAGAAATTTATTGGATTTATAATTTTACTAATGATTAAGTTGTATTTTGACATATATTTAGATTTATAAATGGAAGTTCTTTCTATGTGATCTTGTGCTTTACCATATTTGAGTAACATTAAAAATAATTTGTCATAACAACTGTGTCATAACAATATAATCCTTAGCGACTCCCCATCCATCCACTTAACAGCCAAGTACCAAATTCCTCTGCTACCTGAAAATTATTAGCAAAATACTGAATAAAAGCAATGTGAAAATCTGAAAATCTAGTAATTTACAAATTGTAATTTGTTAAAATAAAACAGTATGGCGATTCCTCAAGGATCTAGAACTAGATGTACCATATGATCCAGCCATCCCATTACTGGGTATATACCCAAAGGATTACAAATCATGCTGCTATAAAGACACATGCACACGTATGTTTATTGCGGCACTATTCACAATAGCAAAGATTTGGAATCAACCCAAATGTCCATCAGTGACAGACTGGATTAAGAAAATGTGGCACATATATACCATGGAATACTATGCAGCCATAAAAAAGGATGAGTTTGTGTCCTTTGTAGGGACATGGATGCAGCTGGAAACCATCATTCTTAGCAAACTATCACAAGAACAGAAAACCAAACACTGCATGTTCTCACTCATAGGTGGGAACTGAACAATGAGATCACTTGGACTCGGGAAGGGGAACATCACACACCGGGGCCTATCATGGGGAGGGGAGAGGGGGGAGGGATTGCATTGGTAGTTATACCTGATGTAAATGACGAGTTGATGGGTGCAGCACAGCAACATGGCACAAGTATACATATGTAACAAACCTGCACGTTATGCACATGTACCCTAGAACTTAAAGTATAATAATAATAAAAATATAGATATATACACAAAAATAAAAATAAATAAATAAATAAGAATTTACTGTGTGAACAGTATTGTGCTCTGTGTTAAAATTAGAATAAAGCTTCCTTATTATCTCTTGTTTATATTATATCAAAAAAAATAGAATTCTTTAGAAGTTAGTGCACTAATTGGAGAAAAAGCTGAATACTGTAGTGTGGAGGGTTGCAGGATTATTCTAGCAATTGACATGGCCACTTGATGCAGCTTTGCTTAAATGGAAAAAATTGAGAAACATGATTCAGTTACATTTACAAGTTGTTGCTAAGCTGTATATAATTAGATGATAATGTTTAAATATATAATTGTATCATTTTTTAGTGCTTTCTATGTCCAGAAGTTATGTATAAACTCTATGCATACTACAACTTCTTTAATCCTCACAAGCCCCAACTGAAGAAGCCAAGTCTTAGATAAATATTAGGACACGCCCAATATTGCAGTGTTAACCAGTGTGAATGCCTGGTTATTTAACTTCAGAGTATAGGCTCTTAATCTTAATGTCCTAGGGTCTCCCAGACACAAATCTACAAAACAAATAAATAATAAAATGGCATGTATTTCTAAAAGGAAAAGAACTAGGCCCAATCTCAGTTCTGCCACTTGCCAGAGCAAATTATTTAATTTTTCTATGTTTTGGTCCTCTTATTTGTAAAAGAGAAATCATGTATACTCACTAAGGATAATAGTTGTGGCCATGCTTAGCACCGTGGCTGGCATGCAAGTTTCTTCACCGTCTCTAATGGAAAGTTATCAATCATACTCTTTCCCCAAATTATTTGTTGTTTCTTCACATATCTGTGGTTTTTTTTTCTTTTTAACTTCCTTCTACCAAATTTCCCTTTTTTAATTCACTAATCATTACTTTGCCTTTTAACTAGATCTCTCCTAGGTTTCTTGCCTATCTTTAATTCTGGAAACCATTATCTTCCCACACTTAACTGTAATCCTACTATTTTTTTTCTCTTGTTATTCTGTTTCCCCCTTGAACTTCAACTCTTTCATATAACTTCTCTTTTTATATTGAACAAGTGCTGATGTTATTACAGTGCATTAACACAGTCATTCAAGAGGGGAGATATCAAACTAATTCAGTTTAAAATGGCCAGGAAGTGTGTGACAATATTTATTTTTCCCTTATTACTAGTCATTATCCAAATTATTGTTTTAGATTTACACTGTATTCAAGAGTAAAGAGAATGTCAGACAGTTTGAATGATATAAGAAAACTTGCAAAGTCCGTTTAAATTTTTAAAAAATATATGATTAGATCACAAAAGAGGGCATATGAAAAGAGATTCTTTTAAGTTTAGTAAAAATTCCCTGCATGGAACTGATAGTAATGTGGTTGTGTGCATTCTCTGTTTTATTAATTATCGGTTAACATTAATTCTATTGTTTCATAGAAAATTAATTCTAATTAATCAAACTTTTTTTAAAGTACGTGTTTGGTTATATTAACTCTTGGTTCTGATGGTGGTGATACATTAAAAAAAAGATAAAAATATAGAGAAAGCTACCTTAGTGGTTTAAGAATTCAAAATATATTTAATATTACAAATATGAATATTCTCTAATATTATACTCTTATGTGTGTCAATTAAAAATTGGTGCCTTTTAAAAATGATTTCTCCTTTGTTGTGTGAGATTATTTCCTCTGAACCAAGAAGATTTCCAGAATAATCCCAATTAAGTAAAGCTGATTTTGAAAGCAGTTTTATAAATATTTAGGAACCAAACCCTTTCATTGTAAACCATGGAAACTGACTCTGCACTAATATTGTCTGACAGTGACCTAATTAGAGTTATTTGCATACTAATGAGACTTTGAAGGAGATAAGCAATAGCATGCTTGTAATAGATAATTAATTTGTATTTCAAAATAAGCTATGGCTATTTAACAACTCAAATGACACATTGAATTAAAATAGTTGTTCAAGTTACTTCTTAACAATAAACTACTGTTCTAGCTTTTCAATTTTGCTTAAACTTCAAACTTGTGAACATACTCCATGTATTCATGTATATTCATAAGGTGACTCCTCATTAAGTACTTAACTCTCAAATTCATCTTCAAAATAATATCTCTCTTTGCCAAGAAATTCAGAGTGATTTATTTATTATTAATTAAAATATTTCCTTCTTATGTAGCAACATGCATCTGAATAGCACAATGCACTTCTCAAATAATCTTACATCATCCCCTGGGATCCGCATTCCCACATTTTAGTCATTGAAATGGGAGCATTGAGTGAGGAAGGGATGTGGCCACACAAAGCAAATCAAAATGATTCTTTCCCCGAGGCAGCCTTCGGGGAAGCCTTCTTCCTTTTGCCTCCTTAAGTGAAATAAGACTTTCAGAACCTTAAGTAAACTGACCAGGACAAATAATAAACTTGTTCAACACGTCTAATAAACTGTCCCTTATTGATCACTGAAAGCCTAAAATATCGAATGTCATTCACCAATCATGGCAACAGGAAATGAATGAGTGAGTTGGGGTGATTTATATAATGCCTTCCTCTTCTGGCCCATTCATCTAAGTTTCGAACTGTGACTGTGGTTTATTTTCATAAAGATAAGTCACTCTTCAGTATAGCTGTTCTGTTATCAATTACTCTATGCTGGCAATCCCGACGGCAGAATTGTGGGTGAATTATGGAAGTAATACAGGCCTTTCTCCAAGAGACATTTTAAATTTTTACACACAAAAAAATCTTCTCGCTGACCCCTGATGGCACACCCAACACAGATATCCACTGGCATTATTTGTTTAGCTTCTGACAAGGAGACTAAGAGTAACCATTGTTGGAATTTTAAATAAGTAGGAAAGAACACACAGGAAAGCAAGAGCACAAATGGGGAGGAGAAAAAGTGGCAACGTGTTAGAAACACTAGTTTATGGTCAACTGTACAGCCTTGAAAACTCAAAATAACCTTAAAGCTTAGAAATCCTTTCTCCTTTACAACACAAAGGTATTTTTTTGGATTACAGTTGTTTATATATCATTGTTCTAATAAACAGCAGAATCACAGACCCTAAAGCTAAAAGAAACCTGATGAGATTTTATATAATGTTATATTATTTTTTAACCTGAAAACACTTAGAGATTTGATTTGATTTTTTATTGCACATGCAGGGATCACTAAAACATAAAGGAAGTTAGGTGACATTCTTATACAGGATCAGGAAGAAATCTTTTTGTATAATAGAATTAAATACCCACTTTTTTTGAGAACTAAATCATATGCAATACTTTATCTGAGCAGGTACCTTCTAATCTTCGCATTGCAAAACCTCATTGTAATTCCTGCATTTGAAGGCTCTTGACCAAACGGACATTGTAGGTAAGAACAAATTTAAAATAAAGAACAAATTTAAAATAAAGCATACCAAAAATTAACATTTTGCTAATTTGGCAAAGGCCTGTTTACTAATATTTCGAAAATGACTAACTTCAAGAAATTACTAATATTTCAAATATGACTAATTTCAATAAATTGCTAATATTTCAAATATGATTCATTTCAAGAAATTGCTAATATTTCAAATATGACTAATTTCAAGAAATTGCTAATATTTCAAATATGACTAATTTCAAGAAATTGCTAATATTTCAAATATGACTAATTTCAAGAAATTGCTAATATTTCAAATATGACTAATTTCAAGAAATTGCTAATATTTCAAATATGACTAATTTCAATAAATTAGTCATACTTGAAATTAATCATATTTGAAATACTAGTAAACACATATTTGATATATCAAATATAATTATCAGGCTAAAATATCCCATCTCTTTTCAAACCTAAAAGTAATCTAAGTTTGATTTTCTGACACAGATGGAACTGAACTTGTACTGCTTCGAAGTGATCAGTCTCATCCCAAAACAAACGTCATCATTTCAATATCCCTGTGTTCAGATTTTGGGATCCTATTTCACTTTATGCATTTCCCAAAGTTACACACTGTTTTATTGATACATACACAGATATACAGGCTTTGCTAAGCAGATATTACTTTAAAGAATATAATTATGATTACGTAAATGAAAAATGCCATGTTGTCTACCAGCTGGAAAAACATTCTTCTAATCATCAAGCCTCTTTCAGGATGCTGAAAACTCTGAATTTTAGAATTGTCCCGGAAGTGCAAAGTATTGTTCTAAAAGTCACCTTGGTGCATGTGCTAGTAGCAAGCAACATATCACTGAAATGACATTTTCGCCAACAACAACAACAACAAAAAATCATGCTTTCTATACACTTCAGATAAAAATAGCAGAGGCCTCCAGCACTGTTCCACATTTTATGGTCTCATGGACAAGCACAAGAAATTCCATTTTAAAACAACAAAACCCATGGAGTGTTCCTTTAATTGTACAGAATGTTAGCATTTTCCTAGGTTATCCCCTTAGTCTAAATTACATCTGCATAGTTGATGGACATCTGCATCTTGCTGTCAGTCATGAAGCTGAGCAGCTGTTACGTGTACTGAAGCTTACCTTGACCAAGTCTGTCTCCACACTCAAGAATCTGATTGTAGTTCTGGGTATTAAAGTTCAATAGCTCTAGAAAAAAGAAATTCAAAGATGGAAGTTCTTCTCAGTTCTTGTGCATGTTATTCATAAGGTAGTTGGCTGCATTTTAAAAAAATATCTGGACAAGTGTTCTGGTCTAGATGTAACCTTTGTAGAGTTTTCTCAGATCTGTCAGCCCAGATGCTTGAATGGCAATAGGACTGAGGAGGCGAAGTGAGAAAGACAAATCTAAAAGATATGTTGATAATGGTTATTTATCTTAAGGCTGCTGAAAATTCTACCTCAGATGATTCAAGAAAGAGGTTAGTCCCTCTTGACGACATATTGTAGACAAAATTAGAAGATGGCTAATTGCATTGTGTCTAGTCAAATGCTGGACTAGCTAGCCCTTCAATACCTGACTGTTTGAAAGGAGAAAATATTCCAAACAGATCTCTAACCTCTTCTTACCACATACTGGTTTACCATTAGCCATTTAAAGCACAGAGTTTCAAGCTGTGGGCAAGTCAGAAAGAACCAGGCAGACTTAGTGAGCACATGGTGGGCTAGTCTGTCTAAGGAAAATGATGAAAAGAAATAAACTCTATTTAATAACTCATAGTCTAGAATGACTAGAGAAATATAAAAAAAAAAACATAATTATAATGAAATGGTGAAAGCAAATGGCAAGCATATGGACAAGCTCTGATGGCAGTGGTAAGTAGAGCACACTTAAGTAGGTGTGAGCTTCCAGGAAAGTCCTGAGCGAGAAGGTGGCACTTGACATGAACCTTTTAACATGGTTGGAAATTTGAAGCTAGCTCTGAAGCCATGACACTTAGCCAGAGTGGTCCCATGATTCTCAGTCCCTTTCTGCTCACAACCGGTACAAACCTCTCCTCTTGAGTTTGTGGGGAACTTGTGATGTAGGCTTATCCAGTAGAATATGGTGAAGGTGAAATAATTTAGTAATTAATTAATCAAGGTAAGTTAATATTTCCATTGCTGCTTTGCACTTAGCTGTACCCAGCTTTGTGAGGGCTTTGGGTATCAATGGTAGTGCATAGGTGAGCTGGTTCATGGATTTTTGAGAGAGGCAACCACTCTTTTTCACCTAAGTATCTAGAGAAAACAATCCTGAATCCCTTGCTCCAAGGTGTGGAGGGAGTATTGTAGTTACAAGGATATGGTAGAGGGAAGAGGTTTAGGAGAGAGCTTGGGGAGCTACTATACTGAATATTGATCACAATAAATGGAATCTCGGAGCACCACTGGCCTCAGCTTATGTCATTAGGAGTAGAGTTTCTCTTCCTTAGATTTCATCCTCCAGATCTGGCAAAGTCACCCTCTGTCTCTGACAGCTCACACCCCTTGTTGCATACTGAGCACGCTGTGTTGATGAAACAGATGTAAATCAATTACATAAATCCCAGGATATGGTGTTGTTTAGTAAATAATGTAAACAGCAAACATAACTCAAGACTAATTGTGCTCTTTGAAATGACTCAAGGATGACTGGTATCACTAGCTGAGAGAATACCGCTGTTCTCAAGATTTTAATTGTACTGATGTTCTAAATATGTACTTGGCATTATTTTCTCCTTGAAACTGTCACTACTGCATACCAAGCATAACAATGCAAAATGAAGATGTGATACTTTTTATGCAGAAACTGGGATCTAAGTATTTTAGTACAGCTCTTAATGAGGAAATCAATAATTGTCTCTGGTGTTCAAAAATAGTTTAAATAGCTTATATCAATACCCACTACAGGAATTTGTGAAACGTGAAGAAAAAAAATGAAGGTTGATGGTTAGTTTGTTTTTGATTATTGTAAATAGCCAGATATAAACCAAGAATAATTACAATAGAGAGGTGCTATAAAATTATGATATACTATATAAGAGCAAGTATGGTAACATTTTACTCAATATAGCTATTGTATATATATACTTACAATTGTATATATACACATATACATTGTGTATATATACAATATAGATAAAATAAAATTTTAATTTAGTTATCTCATTCTGAAGTGCCAAAAGAATCTGAGTGGGATTAAAATTGGATATTAAAAAATTATAACACACTTTAGTTAGATAGCATATCTTTGGTCATTTAAAAATAAAAACTCTTGAAAGTCAACAACGTGTGCTGTTAAAGTTATTTTAAAGAAATATTCAGGTATGAGTGTAAGGATGTAGTGACAAGCAAACTTATTGCATTGTTTACAGTAGAATAAAAGTACCATTCAGTCAATAAAGTGGATTTTGCTAAAACACTTTGTTTTTGTTGCTGTTGCCCAGGCTGGAGTGCAGCGGCACAATCATAGCTCACTGAACCCTCAACCTCCGGAGCTCAAGTGATCCTGCTGCCTCAGCCTCCTGAGTAGCTGAGACTACAGGCATGTGCCACCACACCTAGCTAAATAATCACTTGTTAACATGAGAAAATAAATTGCAAAAGAGGGAAATATAGAGAGAAAGAGAGATAAAAATGAACATCTACTACCACCACAGAATAATAAAAGAAACTAGAACACACAAACCAACAAGTTAGTAGTAGTTATATATTGGAGATGAGAAAATAAACATATTTTTGTTTTAAATATGTAGTTTTATATTCAGTTTCAGAGTTTTCTTCCTTAAACATATATAATTATTATTTTTGTTGGAAACACATGGAATATTAGTAAATATAAGTTTTTAAAAGATTTTGGAAAAGATCATGCAGCCCTTACTAATTCCGACAAAGTAGGTTTAGTTTCCGATTTCTCATATCAATTCAAATAAAATAGTTTGATTTAAATCAAGCAATAGAATAGAACTTTAAATGTGAATGTGTTGCCTACACAATGTGGTCAATCAACATATAGGTATCTTTGTATTAAAACTTTGTGTCATTTTCTTCAAGTTAATTTTTTGTAAAAATGATTTATAAATCCTTAGGCCTGTCTAATAATGTTAAACTTAACATAATTATTACCACTGGAGAGTTTTTCTGGAGAGGAAAGTCAGGCCTAAACTCACTAACTGCACACTATTGGTGGCATTTAATCATGTATTTATTTTTATTTCTGCATAATTTTTATTGTAAAACATTTCCTCCAGAGGATCCTACATTTCCTAACAGGTCTATTTCAAATCTCTTTGAGGTCCCTTAAAAAGTCAGTGTTACAACATATCTTCAGTGAATACTTCCCAACCAATTCAGATTTTTATTCAAAACCATCTAGAAGAAAATTTTCTACCTAAATCTCAAATTTACGTCTAACATCACATCTACAGGAACTAAAAAAAACAAGAACAAATTAACCACAAAGCTCACAGAAAAAAATAAATAACTAAAATTAGAGCAGGACTGTATGAAATTGAGACCCCAACATTCATACAAAAATAATCAGTGGAAACAAAAGTTGCTTCTCTGTAAGGATAAATGCAATTGATAGACTGCTAGCTAGATTTTTAACAAGAAAAATAGAGAGAAGATCCAAATAAGCACAATCATAAATGACAAAAGTAGCATTACAGCTGATACCACAGAAATACAAAAGATCCTCAGAGACTATTATGAACACAA
This sequence comes from Macaca nemestrina, assembly GCF_043159975.1. NCBI lineage: Eukaryota > Metazoa > Chordata > Mammalia > Primates > Cercopithecidae > Macaca > Macaca nemestrina. Next base: position 9,608,192 of record NC_092140.1, read on the forward strand.
ACTGGAAAATTTAGAGGAAATGGATAAATTCCTGGAAACACACAATCTCACAAGACTGAATTAGGAAGAAAATGAAGCCTTGAAGTGACCAATATCATGTTCTGAAATTGAATCAGTAATTAAAAACCTACCAACCAAAAGAAGCTGCAGACTAGATGGATTTAGACCCCAATTCTACTGGAAGTAGGAAGAAAAGCTGGTACCTATCCTCCTGAAATTATTCCAAAAATCAAGAAGGAGGGACTCCTCCCTAACTCATTCTTTGAAGGCAGCATCACTCTAATACCAAAACCTGGCTAAGACTCAATGAAAAAGAAAAACAAAAACAAAAACTATGGAGCAATATCCCTGATGAATATGGATGCAAATATCCTCAACACAATACTAGCAAGCTGAATTCAAAAGCATATCAAAAAGTTAGTTCTCCATGATTAGGTAGGCTTCATTCCTGGGATGCAAGGTTGGTTCAACATACACAAATCAATAAATGTGATTCATAACATAAAGTGAACTAAAAACAAAAACCATATGACTATCTCAATAGACATGGAGAAAACTTTCAATAAAATCTAACATCCCTTCATGATTAACAGCCCCAAGACTCCCCCAAAACTAGACATCTAAGGAATATACTTCAAAATAATAAGAACTATCAATGCCAAACTCACAGCCAATATGACAATGAATAGGCAAAAACCGGAAGCATCCTCTTTGGGAAGTAGAATAAGAGGATGCCCACCCTCACCACTACTATTCAACATTATGCTGGAAGTGCTAGCTAGAGCAAATCAGGTAAGAGCAAGAAATAAAAGGCATCAAAACAGAAAAAGAAGAAGCCAAACTATCTCTCTTCTTGGATAATATTGTCCTATCCCTAGAAGACTCTAAAGACACAGCCAAAGACTCTTGGTACTGATAAATAGTAAATAACATAAAATTTCAGCATATAAAATCAATGTACAAAAATCAATACTATTTCTATACACCAATAATGTTCAAACTGAGAGCCAAATCAAGAATGCAATCCCATTTAAATAGCCAAAATAAAATAAAATACTTAGTAATGCATCTAACTAAAGAAATGAAAGATCTCTATAAAGAGAACTACAAAACAGCTAAAAGGAATCACAGATTACACAAAGAAATTAAAAAACATTCCAAGTTCATGGATCAAAATTATCAGTATTATTAAAATGGCCATACTACCCAAAGCAATCTACAGATTCAAGGTTATTCCTATAAAATTACTAATTTTATTTTTCACAGAACTAGAAAAAAACTATTCTAAAATTCATTTAGAACCAAAAAAGAGCCCAAATTGCTAAAGCAATTCTAAACTTAAAGAACAAAACTGGAGGCATCATGTTATCTACAAGACACCTAAGGAAAAACTACTACAAACTATGCTACAAGGCTACAGTAAACAAAACAGCATAATACTCACACAGAAACAGACACATAGACCATTGGAACAGAATAGGGAACCCAGAAATAAAGTTGAACACATAGCCATCCGATCTTCGACAGTCAATAAAATAAGAAATGAATAAATGATTCCCTATTCAATCAATTATACTGGGATAACTAGCTAGCCACACACAGGGGAATGAAACTGGTTCCCTAACTTTCACCGTATACAAAAAAGAGCACAAGATCAATTAAATATTTAAATGTAGACCTTAAACTTTTAAGAATCCCAGAAGAAAACCTAGGAAACACCATTCTGTTCATAGGCCTTAGGAAAAAAATTTATTACTAAGACCTTAAAAGCAATTCCAACAAAAACAAAATTGTCAAGTGAGACCGAACTAAACTAAAAAGCTACTGCACAGCAAAGGAAACTATCAACAGAGTAAACAGGCAACCTACAGAATGGGAAAAAATATTTACAAACTATGCATCTGACAAAGGTCTAATATTCAGAATCTACAAGAAACTTAAACAATTGAATAAGCGAAATAGAAATAAACCCATTAAGAAATGGGCAATTATCCTCAGCAAACTGACACAGGAACAGAAAACCAAATGCCACATGTTCTCACTCATAAGCGGGAGCTGAATAATGAGAACACATGGACACCGGGACAGGAACAACACACAATGGGGCCTGTTGTGGGAGGGGAGGGGAGTGGGAGAGCATCAGGAAAGGTAGCTAATGCATGCCGGGCTTAATACCTAGGTGATGGATTGATAGGTGCAGCACACCATCATGGCACACATTTACCTACGTAACAAACCTGCACATCCTGCACATGTACCCCAGAAATTAAAATTTAAAAAATAAATGGACAACAGATATGCACAGACATTTCTCAAAAGACATACAAGTGTCCTCTATCCATATGAAAAATGCTTAATGTTACTAATAACAAGAGAAATGCAAATCAAAACCACAGCAAGATACCATCTCACACCAGTCAGAATAGTTATTATTGAAAAGTCAAAAATAAAATAGTTGCTGGTGAGGTTGCAGAGCAAAGGGAACACTGATACACTGTTGGTGGGAGCGTACATTAGTTCAACCACTGTGGAAAGCAGTTTGGAGATTTCCCAAAGAACTTAAAATGGAGCTACAATTTACCTAGTAATCCCACTACTGGGTATATATACAGAAGAAAGCAAATCTTTCTGCTAAAAAGACACATGCACCCTCATGTTCATTGCAGCACTATTCACAATAGTAAAGACATGTAATCAAACTAGATGCCCATCAACGGTAGACTGTATAAAGAAAGTGTGGTACATACACACCATGGAATATTATGCAGCCATACAAAAGAATAAAATCCTGTCCTTTGCAACAACATAGATGCAACTGGAGTTCATTATCCTAAATGAAGTAACACGGTGACAGAAAACCAAATACTACATATTCTCAATTATAAGGGGGAAGTAAACATTGGGTACTCACGGACATAAAGATGGGAACAATAGAAACTGGGGACTACTAGAGGAGAAAGGGAGGGAGGTGGGGAAGGGTCAGAAAAACTACCTATTGGGTACTATGCCTAGTACCCAGATGAAGGAACCATTCATACCCCAAACCTCAGCAACACACAATACACCCAGGTAAAAAGCCTGCATATGAACCCCATGAGTCTAAAATAAAAGTTGAAAAAAAAAATGTGTGGCACTTAAATTACATATAAATATAAAGTTTAATTCTATCTGTAGAAAATAAAATAATTATACATGTAACAGTTTAAAATATAATCAAATTATGCTGTTTCAGAAACAAAAGCTGGCTTTTGACACAGGGGAAAAAAAATGAGAACAGAGTTGAAAATAGGTAGGAATCACCTAACTGTTTTAGGCATTCATAGAGACAGAAAGTTTAGAAAAAAATTCAGGTTTAGAGATCTATTGGGAGTTAACTCCAGAATACAATGGAAGTATATTTGGGGGAGAAACTAGAAGATCTGGGAAAGTAAAATGATTGTATGTTCTAAACAATCTTGTACTTTTGGTGAAAGAATCAGTTGTTAAGTAAACGACGACGAACATTGAGATTTGTTTATTTCAATTGAAATAATGCTCTGACAAAGCTACTAATGCCTTAATTAACTCATTTTCAAAAATACGCATCAGCAAAATGAGTCACTTATTCTATCAATTTTATGTAGAAACCAATGGAACACTAACGAAAGTGGAAATACTTGGTCAAGGCGAGGATAGAGTTCTCCATGCTTTTCTTAGGAGCTTCCAAATGTGAAGAAATAGTAACCTGAAAGAGCTTGTCCTTCAAGATGAATCCCCAGTGGCTAACTGGGCTTAAATCTAAATAGAATCAAGTGTAATTATTTGCTGGAAGCTACACACCTCTGAGTTTCCCAACAACTTCCACCTTTTAACATTGGGAATTTCAGAGATCCACTGTATCAAGAAGCAGCATCGTTGGTAATCAAAAAATGTGAATATAATTGTGTAAAATTTGTTACAGAAATACAGACTGAATTCAGTGCCAGGTAACTGTACCAAAATAATGATTTATAGATAACATGTATCTACTCTCAAAACAGGAAACTTCAATAGCATGGAAATTTTAAAAATAAACTTCTTCCACAAATATCTGCCTTGTATATACTCTATCCCTATTTTTATACAAAATTTAGCTCAATTAAAACAAGATAATTACATAAATTTAAAATAAAATTTCAGATTAAAAAATTTAATTTTGTAACAATCTATTCATCGATTTGACTATTTTTAACTTTTTTTAACTACCACTTATTATGCACGTGTGGAAAAATATATTAACTACATATTCCAAATACAATCTATTTGTAATAAACACATGAATTTGAAGGCTAAAATAATGTGGTAAACTATTACATATGTGCCGTAAAATGTCTTTCAATAGAAACTTTTACCGCAACATTTATGATTCTTATAAAAACAATCAGACTAAAGTTTTTTGTTCTTTTTTTTTTTTTTTTTCTGTGACAGTCTTGCTCTGTGCCCAGGCTGTAGTGCAGTGGCACTATCTCAGCTCATTGCAACCTTCACCTCCCAGGTTCAAGCGATTCTCCTGCCTCAGCCTCCTGAGTAGCTGGGACTACAGGTATGAGCCACTACTCCCGGTTAATTTTTGTATTTTTAGTAGAGACGGGGTTTCACCATGTTGGCCAGGCTGGTCTTGAACCATTGACCTCAGGTGATCTGCCCACCTTGGCGTCCCAAAGTGCTGGGATTATTGGCATGCAGACTAAAGTTAATTTAAAATATTATTCATGTGAGTACTAACACATACATTTCAAAACTCTGAAGGACGTTTTCATCTCTCTCTTCTTTTCTCTTATTTCAAATGTCTTGTCCTATTGAGAGAAATGAAGTCAGTGACTACATTGGAAAACCCTTGATAGAGATACCATCACTTTAAATGTCTTAAATCCAATTTCAAATTCTGTCCAAATTAGTAGTTATCACATGTGATCATGAAAATAGTATGCTTTGTAAGTGTAAATACGAATACTACCTTATATATAGTGCTTTATATGCACAGAAAAGTTAGATGGGTTGAATACGTCTACCTTTCAATTTATAGTTCTTATATTGTTCCTGTAAGTGAAAAGTGGTAAATACATTTGATTCTAAAGTCTATCTTTCTGATATTTTTGAATTACAATTGGTCATTTAAAAGTGGCACGATCTCCCTTTTCTCAAAAGCAAAAACTTCATCGCTGTGTGTTTTTGATTCTCTCCTATAATTAACTACGTTGTTTTTAGTCTTATCTAACTTGTATTAATGAATACATAGTAAAGGCCAATTTGCTTTTCCACTGAATAAAAAAGTGGGCATTTAAAGTATTCCATTAAATCAATGACCTTAAAAAGAGAACTTACGTTGATAACATAATAATACATTATCACTTGAGGGCAACAGCAGAGAAAATATACCTGTGCATTGAATGGAAAACTTAAAAGAAGAAACATTTTGCTTCAAATTTCTAACCAAAGAGCAATATATTTTCCAACTAAACACTGTAAAAAGTCTATTTTAATTAGTTTTTTAGTTTCTAGTAGTGTCACATCTATAGGGGAAACTTTCCTTTCATTAAAATGTTGCCAACACATTCCAGTTTGTTTGAATTATAAGAAGCAAAATTTGACCGATCTATTCCTTCACTGCCCACTGATCTACTTCATAGTTTTTTCACTAGAGAGAGAAATAGCACCATGCAGGAAAATTTACACTAGAGTCACCCCAGAGTTACACTTAGGGAAAAGTATCCACTTAGTATGGGGACTAGATAGAAATTTGGAATATTCTAAAACATTAATTTCACCGACACATTTTCCCTGCCAACATACGCATTTGTTTAAAAGCTGCGCTTCAGCCTAGACACAAAGAGAAGTAGCTTAGCTAGACACAAAGAGAAGTAGGCAGTCAGGGCTTGATGTAAGGAATCCATCTGTGAACAGTTTGGTGTGCGGTTTGTTGCTTTCTGTAACTAGAAATGGAAGATTTCAATAGTATAAAATATTTTGGAAGTATAAATGTCAAAACAGCATGCATTTCAGGCCATAGAATTTTTGAAAACATAATTCTATCATAAACATCCAATTCACCATAGCCACCAGTAGAAATACCATAATAAACCAGAAAAACTCTGTATTTTCAATAATTGTGTAATTGTCCGGGCGTGGTAGCTCACGCCTGTAATCCTAGCACTTTGGGAGGCTGAGGCAAGCAGATCACCTGAGGTCAGGAGTTCAGGACCAGCCTGAACAACATGGAGAAACCCTGTCTCTACTTAAAAAAAACAATACACAATTAGTAGGGTGTGATGGCGCATGCCTGTAATCCCAGCTACTAGGGAGGCTGAGGCGGGAGAATTGCTTGAACCCGGGAGGCGGAGCTTGCAGTAAGCCAAAATCACACCACTGCACTCCAGCCTGGGCGACAAGAGCAAAACTCCATCTCAAAAAGACAAAAAAAAAAAAAAAAAGGTATAATTGTATTGAGAAGGCTGGGCTCTAACCTGGAAAAATAATGTAATCAAGCAAGAAGAGTATGTTGAACTATATCTTTAATAAATGGAGGCTGACAAACAAGCTAACAAGCTGGACTTTTGAAATATTATGGTTCCTGATATAGATGGGTGGGTATGTGTGTGTATGTACATGGTGAGAACACAAAATCAACATTCATCTCTCGCTGAGCATGCTTTTTCGAGGACGGCCCAACAGCCTTCCACTCCTCCACCCTCGGATTATCACTAGTGTCTCTGAGAAGTGAGATGATTTCAAAGGGACAACTTTTAACGTATACACAGAATTTCTAAAAAATCAAAACACTGGTAGTTGAGAGGGCCAAAATCTAATTTATTTATATCAATAAAATATGCACCTCAAGATGCTCAAGACCTCAAGATGGTCTCAGTTGAGTAATGTATTGGATTTTCTACTGTTTTTAGAAGGAATGAGTAATGACAGTGAAAAGGCTTAGGTTCATTAAAGAAAAACAAATTTCATGTACTGAGTCCTTTATTTAGAAGGAGCCTGTGATGTGAGTTGACAGTCGCTTTGTTTAGACAAGTGTCATAGTTTTATTTCTGACCACATTTTCGCAAGTCAAATAAGGCAATCATTCTATCAGCATCCAGCCTGGACATCCAACATCAACAGGAAAACAATGGCTTCAAACTGAAGACCCAGACTATTCAAAATCTAATAATTAACTTTTTTTTTCTACAATAATAGCAGCATTTTACATAATTTGACCCATATGGGGCTAGATCAATAGCTTACTGAGGTGAAATCTAATTCCCGGTCCTCATTCCACATTTTTTTTTTGGAAAATAAAACATTTTAACATAAATAAGAGATGTGTTGTTAATTAGCTACTGAAAAACTGAATATGCTCTTTTGGGGTTAACTATAACTTAACTCTAAGGTAGGTAATACTATTGAATATTCTTAATTAGGGATGACACGTATTTTGAAACAATGGTAATTAAATTCAGATATGTATTTTCTGTCACCCATAAAAGTGATACTTTCTTAAATTTTCATGATTTACATCTAGTAATTATCAAAAGTAAATATTAATTTTAGAGAAAGACTAGTTAGGGTAGAGTGATCTTTAAAATTCTAAGTACGATGAATTAAGCTTTTATTGAATTTTTTTAAATTTTCTTGCCAATAGTATCCATCTACTAGGAAACATAAATCTGAGAGAAAATGTACAAAAATATAAATTTTTGAGAATCCAAATAGATACTGATTTATGAATTAATTTCAACTATAAATGCACATTTTTAAAAAATTACTGATTTCTGAGATTTTGCTTTCTAGAGTACATCAGAGTTTATATTAAGGATGCTTTGTAACTTCAGTCGTATTCAGAAAATTTAAAACCTCCATCTCATTTAATCAGCTAATGTTCTTTTACAAAAGTTTTAAATAAATGACAATATTCCTTAGTGTGTGTGTGAAGACATAAAATTGGTCCACGGAACTTGGATAATTATCCCCATGATTTCAGCTGAAAAATAATTTTACTGAGTTATCTAAAATATAGAAACCATGGTTTTATTTACTTAAATTATTTAAGTATTCACTTTCATTATTTAATTTGCTTCTACATACATTTGTTTTCTGCAAAGATCAAACAAGTTATAATTTGTAACCATCCCTACCACAAGAAAAACTCATTACGTGAAACATAAAAAGCAAACAGTCCAAGAAACTTTTGAAGATTTTACAAGTAAGTGATAAAAAAAAAAAAAAGAGAGATGATTCAATTTCAGTACCCTCTGGCTATTTCAAAAATAGTTTTGTTTACTCTGTATTGTGAAAAATATAACATGAAGTAATGAATATTGACTAAACCTGCAGTTAATGTAAAATCTGTTCGCCAAACCCATAACAGATGGTTTGATGTAAATTAAAGTCATTACTCTGCCATTTACAGTTTATAAAATATGCATACATTTGAAGGTACATTAGTTCCAAATTATTTCTTTCAAAGCCATTATACATTAAGAAAAACTAACCGATTGATTCTGTAGCATATACATTGTCTGCCAGATAATATAAAATTAATATAGAAAAGCCTTTACTATATAAGAATATTCACATAAAATACTCTATCTCAGTGCATAGGAGTGTTGTATTGAGTATACAGAAAGGTTTCATCAAAGCAACTCAAGAGATTTAGGAGTCAAAAGTGAGGTTTGTGTACATGATTCTTCTAGTAATTAATGAAGACACAAAATGTAAATCACTTGGTGTCATTGGCTCTCAGCTGCTTACCTGAAAACCACCTGGACTCAGAAAGCAGTGATTTCTAAGTTTCTATAATATCATACGCGTTTGGGATCCAGGTTATTAACCGCCATGATGGCCTCATTAGGGCTCAGGTACAGACAGTGGGTTGTCTTGGGGCCCAGCTGAAAGTGTTAAGAAGGAGTGATTGGTAGTCTCTAAAGTGCTACTGGCTACCATCTGCGTCCTGCGTGGCACCCATGCTTACGTCAATTCTGCTTCAGAGACCAGCAGATTGCTTTTCTCTACAACAGACTTAATTGTTATACGTTGAAAATAGAGCAATAAAGGGAAAAACTAAAGATTTATTATAATAACCAGTAACTACATATGGAAGAACAATATGTGCCTTCTTTTTCAGGGGCACATTTACAATAAACTGAAGACCTTCCCCAGTAAGTTAGCAATGTGTTCACGTGATTACACATTTTTGAAAACTTGGCAAAATTAAATATTTCAGTTATGATTAATAAAGATCGCTTTCTGGTTTTGCTCTGATATTCCCTCTTATACCTCTTTCTCTGATTGATCATTAAGGGTACTTGATTTGGGGCATTCAACCGAAGGAAGTCCATTTGGGAATTCTTTTCATATCAGCATGGTAGCATGGATTTATTTTATGCTTTGCCGTCACTTCCATAGTAAGATTTTGTGGACTGCCCCATGGTACAAGAAAGGCTTTCAGGCAAACGACTGTCCTCTGTGCTGACCTGTCCAGTCTACAGAGTGATACAGGGCCAGAAGTCCCATCATGGTGTGAATGGACTACTAGCGGCCTGGCGACAGAGGGTACATGAGGAGTCTAGCAGCCACAAAAGACTGAAAATGTGTGAGGAAAATTCTTCCAATTGCTAAAAGTGTGAAATCCTGTGAAGACTCAGTTTTCCTTGAAAGTTAAAATAGAAATTCAAATAGCAGGATATGAATTTCTATTTTATAGTGAATATATAGATACAACATACACAGCTGTGCATGTCTGTGTGTGTGTATAAGTGTATGTCATATACGATGGTAAATGGATCACATATTTCTTTTCTGAAATGGAGTTGATCAGAATCCCTGTGTTTATGGGGTGCAATCTCATGGCATCACTGCAAAGCACAGGAGTCTCTGTGTCTGCCACTGCATGTTTAATACATCCTAACCTACCAAATCATGTCTTAGCATAGCTGATGCATTTTTGTCCTGATGAATTTTGACACGTCCAGCAAAATAGCACACTAAATTGCTACCAACCCAGCAAATCACAGCGAAGAGTCAAGTACTACACACAGGCACCTACACATATCAATCAATACATCAAAGTGAGGTAAGAGTAATCTGATTGCATAATAATGTAGTTCAACATACATACAGCAGTTTAAAAGTGTTTGAATTGTTCTTGTGTATGCCTTATTTTTATATAACTTTCAGGTATTTTTATTAGAAATATTTATCAAACCAGTAATTTAAAAGATATTGTAGAGTTGTTGTAGGAAACTAATTAATCAAGGCAGTCTGCTTTTTGTCTTTCTAAATGTTATGTCTGTGATGTTTGCCAAGTTTCTTATTTTAAATATTCAATTGTACCTAATTTCAGATTTATAATTTTTATTCATTTTTATAAGAAATTCTAATTATTAAAATATAGCATTATAAAAGCTTCAAATTTCACACAATCTGAATCTGTCCCTTCTATATGTCAGCATTGCTAGGGTAGCTTTAGTGACTGAAACCTATTCATCTGAATGGCCTGTCTTATCTAACATACTAGGATTCTTTATAACTAAAATGTTACTATACTTCCATTTGATATTCGCCCCAATCACTTTACAAGGTTAGTTTGGGTCCATGTAGGTTTTTTTGTTTTGTTTTGTTTTCTTCTTCAATCTCAAGTCAGGAGCATTTACCCCGATTTAAGTATTAAATGTTTTAAGATAATCTACAAAATCTGTGAGCATTTATTAATAGGCAAGTTCACCTGTTCATTTTCATATTCCTCATAAGGAAAGCAGATGGAAGATCTTGACCAACCATAGCCCATTTTTGGCAATATTTAACAAACTAAAGTTTTAGCTGGAAGCACCTGTTTTCTAAGGGTAAAGACTATCATTCCCAAGCACTTCACTCTAAGACTTTTGCCAATTCCTCTGTTATTTTTCTATTAGCGGTATTTACTCTTGGAAAACATTATTTTCTTATCCTGTGAAATAATTTTGGTTGAGATACATTGGCATTACTATTATAGATTTTAAAGTTTTGTAAAATAGTGTCTTTTCAGTTAAATTAAACAGCTCTGTGACTCTCGGTGTTTTCTGTCATGGATAGTTAAAATTTCAGAAGAGAGGTGGGCTTCAGTTATCATACAATCACATCAGGCTTTGTTTCTTGAATTCTTTTAGACCCATCAATTGTATCAGTTCTCCCTCAAACTTGTTTGCCTTAATCAGCAGTGGCCTAGGTATGAATAGAGAAACGAACAAATCTTAAATTCTCAATACGGAAATATGAGAGGATATGATATGCCAATTGTGTAAATTAACCAAAGTAAGAAAACAAAATAAATCGAATCTCTACCATGTGCAAGTAAGACAGGCACCTGTTCAAGCTTTCTCACCGAATTTTACAATCTTTCTTAGATTGATAGTATTTCTTCATTGTTCAAATTTAATACCTAAAGATCAGTGAAGTTAAATCATTTGCCTGTGAAACTGAAAAATGGCAAAACATTTTAAGAGGTCCTCTTACCAAGCTGATGTGCTTTGGCTGTGTCCCCACCAAAAATATCATCTTGAATTGTAATCCTCATAATCCCCATAAAAGGCAGGCCCAGGTGGAGATAATCTTATCCTGGGTGCGGTTTCCCCTGTGCTGTTCTCGTGACAGTGAGTGAGTCTCATGAGATCTGATGGTTTTATAAGGATCTGGCATTTCCCCTGCTTGCACTCATTCCATCCTTCACCCTGTGAAGGAGCCTGCTTCTCCTTTGCCTGCCATCATGACTGTAAGTTCCCTGAGTCCTCCCCAGCCATGCAGAACTGTGAGTCAATTAAACCTCTTTCCTTTATAAATGACCCAGTCTTGGGTATTGCTTCATAGCAGTGTGAGAATGAACTAATATACAAGCTCATACTCTTTTTAGACTCATGCCATGCAGATTTAAAATACCTTCTCAAACACAGACCGTTCAGTCATATTTCTACATGGATAGCTAGGCCCTTAGTGTTTATGCTACAGGAATTCTTGAAATTTTCCAGTAGAAGTTCTTTCAAATGTGATATTTCATCTGTCTGTTGAGGCTCATGCTGTGTGATAAACTTATTTCTCAAATAGATCCTAAATATTCTGATTATCTGAAACTTTCTCTTCTATACACAAGCAAATAGCCAAAAACTAACATAGGACTTGAGCAATTTCTAAATATGCACTCATCTTGGGTTATGATTATATTTAGATGCTGTCAAAATAGAAGACAAATTTACCATCTAAATGTTTGATTTGCTCAATAGCAAACAATTAGATTTACACCTAACTGATTTTCTGTTTTGAATCTGTCTTTGCTCTTTGTATAAACATAGAGCAAGTCTGTTTTCACATGTAGAAGCAGGTGACAGAAATCAGGGCATGTAGGGGTTGAGGCATTCAAGAAAATAGGTGAGAAAGAGTTGCACATGTGGTCCACAGTAGTACTGCTCACAAGGCAAGTCAATTGCCTTCCTTGTGGTTTGAGATATCAGTTAATATTTTATACATTTCCAATTATGAGAGAAGACATACGAATAACATTCCTAAGTCTGCAAGCTGGCTGGGTATTTGAGAAGTTACCTAAATTATATGAGTGTATTTTAAAATGATTTTAATTACTATAAATTTTCAGTTTCCACAATAAAATATACTTAACTATTTACACATTGCCCAAGATTGGGCTGTAAGCTCTTTTCTCAGCAGAGGTCACAAAATAGGCCTCAGCCAATGTAAAGTCTACCCACACATTCAGTGTGGCTGTTTCCTGAGGCCCACTGTGTTTTAAAAACGAATGTAACTAGATGCATTTGATCTCTGGTTCCTGTTCACATATTAAGAGTGTACATATTTTTTCTTAGATTCTCCAAGAATTTATAATATCTACAATCATTTCAGTGTGCCTCCCTATTCTATGGTCCTTTCATCCACATACAACCACAAAGATGGTTCTAGTTCCTTCTATGTGCCCAGGATGATGAAATGTAAATTTCCACCCCAGCTCACCTCTGAGATCTAGACCCATGTACCAAAGGCACTTTAAGGGTTTCCATTTCAATAAACGCCATTGCTATCCAGTTAATTATGCAAACCAGAAAGTTAGAAGTCATTTATGATGCCTCCCTCCCCTTCATTACCATAGCTAGACCAACACAAAAACCTTTTAATTTTTTATTCCCAAATGTCTCAGGAATGTGATCATTTCTGTTCATTTCTAATTACTTCCTTGAATATACTCTCAAAGTGCCCTGTACTTTTCTTCACATGTGATTTATAAATATACAGCATGCGTAGAATTACTCACCAAAATCGATGTTCACCATTAAGTTCTAAACTTCAAGTGAACAGTGATAATGTATATTCTGGTCCCAGTTCATCTCCAGAAAATCAGAAAATACCAAAAATTTTAGGAAAAATAAATGTGGCACTTTTAGCATGTTTCAATTTCCTTTTTATTTTTATTTTTGAGACAGAGTCTCGCTCTGTTGCCCAGGTTGGAGTGCAGTGGCGCCACCTCGGCTCACTGTCAGCTCCACCTCCCGGGTTCCCGCCATTCTCTTGCCTCAGCTTCCCAAGTAGCTGGGACTACAGGTGCCCGCCACCGTGCCCGGCTAATTTTTTTGCATTTTTTAGTGGAGACGGTGTCTCGCTGTGTTACCAGGGTGTTCTGGATCTCCTGACCTTGTGATCTGCCCGCCTCAGCCTCCCAAAATGCTGGGATTACAGGTGTGAGCTACCGCGTCCAGCCTCCATTTCCTTTTTTTAAAATGATAGGTTTATTATTATCGTTGTATATAAATGTTTACCATATTTTAGATTTTTTATGAAGTTTCCTGCGAGTAAAATTGTATCAAATGTTAGAAAACACCAGAAAGTTTCAGTCAAGAAGTTTTATATTTTACGTGCCCCAAAATAGAGTATGAAGTTATTTATCTACATTTTAAGCATTGATTTTTATATGGTTTTAATGTTTGCCAATTCAGTTTGATATTTTAATTTTTCCAATTTTATTTGATCACTTGTGTGGCCCAGTGATATTTTCTGGCTCTGTGCCCCCACCTAAATCTCATCTCAAATTTGTATTTCCATAATAATCCTCACATGTCTAGGAAGGGACCAGGTAGGAGGTGATTTGATCATCGGGGCAGGTCACCCATGCTGTTCTCCTGATAGTGGGTGAGTTCTCACAAGGTCTGATGGTTTTATAAGTGCTTGACAGTTCCTCTTTCACACATACTCTCTCTCTCTCACCATCTGCCATGTAAGACGTGCCTGCTTCCCCCTCTGCCACAATGACAAGTTTCTGGAGGCTACCTCTGCCATGTGGAACTGTGAGTCAATTAAACTTCTTTTCTTTTTTTCTTTATATTTTATTTATTTATATATTTATTTATTTATTATTTTTTGAGATGAAGTCTTGCTGTGTTACTAGGCTGGAGCGCCATGGGGTGACCTCAGCTCACCACAACCTCCGCCTACTGAGTCCAAGCAATTCTCCTGCTTCAGCCTCCAGAGCACCAGGATCACGGGCACATGCCACCAGGACTGGCTAATTTTCTGTACTTTTAGTAGAAATGTGGTTTCACCATGTTAGCCAGGCTGGTCTCGAACTCCCGACCTCAGGTGATCCACCCGCCTCGGCCTCCCAAAGTGCTGGGATCACAGGCATGAGCCACCGTGCCCTGGCCTTAAACATCTTTTCTTAATAAATTACCCAGTCTCAGGCAGTTCTTTATAGCAATGGGAAAACAAACTAATACCATTTGACAGAAATTTATATTATTTCCATAAATTGTCTTTTAGAGCCTTTTCTCAATTCTATTTGAGTATTAATGTTTCTTAAACCAATAATAAAAGCTATTTGTATATTTAAATTATTTGATGATATTAATTATTTATATATTAATATTCATAACATTAATATTTATAATACACATAAATTGAAATATTAATATTATTTATTTGCTAAATATTAGTGTTTTTGTCATGAAATGGGGTCTCACTTGAGGCTGCTCTTGAACTCCTGGGCTTAAGTGATTCTCCTGCCTCAGTCTATGGAGTAGCTGAGACTTACTGCTTTTTTAATAGTAACTATTTTCATTTTAATTCTATTTGTGACAGTTTGATATGCCAAGTATTTTACATTATATTTTACCAAAGCTGAACTTTATTTTTGTCTGTCATTCTGTGATAAGAATGCTTTTTCTCACTTTAAAATGGAGATAAACATGAACTTAAACTGGTGCCTATTTGCTATGAATTTCAGTTTTTCAAATACAGTTTTTAAATTCATCAAGTTTTTGTAATTGAAATTAACCTGACAAATATAATGCATGAAATTGTCTGTATTATGAAATGATTATTACAGATAAAGCAAAAGTCCCCTTTGACCCCCAATCCTAAATCCATCGAGTAGATATTGAGCCAGGGCAACAATTTATCCCACTGTACACGATGACGGAAGAACTGCAGGGATAGTTTATAGAGGGAAGTAATTCCATTTACTGACAAGAGTGTAAAGATCTCTGATACCTTATCTAGTGATAACAGAACAGGGAATAATTCAGCGGAACTGAGGAGTGGTTTACATTATCAGGGCCACAGCGTTGAGAAATGTCAGACACAGTAGGAGTTTGGCCAAGCAGAGCCAAACTCCTGAGAGTGGCCACACCACCCACTCCAGCAACAGAACACACACTTTCTGGTGATGGAAATGGCACCATAATGAGAAAAGCTAGCCCAGGCCCCTCTAAGGCGGTACTAAATAATAGCAGGTATTTGAGACACATTTTAAAAGATGTTTTCTTTGGTTGGATTGGTTTCTGTTCTTAACCGTAGGAAAAGAATCAAGTCATAAGTATTATTTACAGATGGAGTGGCCAAGAAGATTTAGAAATGGTTTTGGATACACTGGGTGGTTTTGGATACACTGGATGTGCAGAGTGCTAACATATTTTTCCTCCTACTAAATTTCAACAAAGTCAGAACAGATAATTTTATTTAGCTGCCATTCAACTCTGTCAGCCTTTCTACTGTTTTGACATCACTGCCTGGAGAAATATATTATAATATATTATATTGTTTATAATATATTATATTTATATAATATAGGTAGGTAGTATAATGTACAATGTAGGTAATATATATGTAGGTAATGTATAATATAGATGTAGGTAATGTATAATGTAGGTAATATAATGTATACTATAATGAATGCATAATTATACACAAGTATATTTCACATTAATATAATACACTAATATAACAATTCACTACCTCCCAAGTATCCGAGAATTATAATTTAGAACAAATGAGTCCTTGTATGTGGATTTGGGTAAATCTTAAGAGAAAAATTTGAGCTGGAGTAACCCTCACTGAAGAATGAGTCTTTAGTTGATGGGTGCTCTGAAAGTGTGTGGCTAACCTATAGCACAGGTGCTTACAGCTGGAGGTCAGGAGCATGCACAAAACCTGGCTGAGTACCAAGGGAAGAGCGTCAGCTTATGCCGTATCAGCTACACCTGAGCTTAACATTGGCTTCACCACGCACTGGCTGTACACATTTGGGTAATGTATTGAAGTCACTTTCTACTTCTGAGGAGCAGGATATATATTAATCCATTTCAGAGTAATTAAACCATATAGGTAAATCAGCTAGCATCTGGTGATTATGCCAACATTCTCAGACTTGGGTAATCTGACTCTTGGCCTTTCACCACTGAAAACTTTTGGCTGATTCAACATTAAATCTGTGAATGCCTTTTCATATATGCTGTAGTCTCATGGCATTCAGCTTCATTCCAGCTACCCTCAATTTCTGGCAAAAATCTCACTTCAAATTTCAGTGAGACTGTTGAAGCTAACTGATGGGAGCTTCCTCTCCTTTAAGGCTCTAACCTCAAAATTCATTTTCAACTATCCTCCTTTGATTCTTTTTTTTACACTTTTATTAATTTTATTATATCTTTTTAAGACAAGGCCTTGCTCTGTTGCCCAGGCTAGAGAGTAGTGGCAAGATAGTAGCTCACTGTAGCCTCGATCTCCCGGGCACAAGCAATCCTCCCATCTCAGCATCCTAAGTAGCTAGGACTAAAGGTGAGTGCCACCATGTCTCCTAATTTTTTTTTATTTTTAGTAGAGACAAGGTCTCCCTGTTTCCTAGGCTGCTTTCTAATTCCTGAGCTCAAGTGATCCTCCTGTTTCCCAAGTGTTGGGATTATAGATGTGAGCCACCACACCTGGCCCAACTTTTTTTAAAATGATGTTTTCCTTGACAAGATTTGTTATTCAAAAGTGTTCTTGGCTTTCGCTTATCCTTTAGACCTTGCTTCGTCTATTTTCTTGATCATACACTCAGTGTCTCCCTATTTCTTCATTCTGTCTCCCTGTCTTATAAACAGACTTGGGTCTCCAGAATTCTACAAAATATTTATCTGAAACCTTTTACCTCAAAGTACTGCCCTAAGTCACCATTTTCTTTCAAATTCTAATTCTTAAAATTTTAAGTCTAATAGTCTTCACTTTCTCAAGTTCTCCTTATGCCACATCTTATCATTTATGACAATTTATAGAGTATTCCATGTAAACCACAGCCCATGAGTGACTGGACGCTTCTCACTCATCCTCCTCTTTGTCCCCATCCATTCTCCTTGAGGATTCCATAACATCTCATTCTACTGAATCTTTGAAATTCTTTGTTGCCTTCCACAATCCTCCTCTGTATGGATCTGCGTTTCACCCAGATCTATTATTTACAGTTCTCTTTTTCTCATTTTGTTGTTTCCATTAAACGAAGGCATTATCCAAAAAATATCCTATTTCTGGTGGTACTAAATTTTGTTGTTTAAATGATAATCCTGATTTGCACCTGCCATTTCGTTCATGGAAAGATTATGACATTTTCAATGATGCCTCAGGGTATGAGAATATGAACTACTCTTTCCTCCCAAGCCAGCAATCCTTCTGTATACTGAAGTTTCCTTCATAACGTCTTCATTGTTCCCTTCATTTTATCTCAGATGAAGGCCTTCCATTTTATTGTGTCTGTATCTAAAGAGAATAACCAAGAAAATCTATGTCACCTTTGAATTACACATTGCACTGCTTCTTCTCTCCCGATTTTATCACTACTTTTACCACTTTAATTCAAAACTTATTATTTCTCACATACAGCTTTCCAATGACCTAAAATTAATTCTATAAGTGAAAACTAATGAAATCCCGAAGCTCTCCCAACCCTGCCTCAGGTCAAAATGCCTATGGCTTACTGAAATAAACTTCACTTCTTTACGCTGTTCTTGAAGAGCATAGACAAAGTGTTGAAAAATGCAAATCTTTAATGGGGTGACGGAAACAGGGTAAAAACTGCAATATGCCCAAGGTAGCACGCATAGTCCCTGCAGCATGCTGTTGCCATGTGGTTGGTTAATCTAAGGTCTTTAATGTATCAAAAGAATCAAGAAATTCAATTTTTGGGAGTGTGATACATCTTCTGGTTTGATAAAGTTGGTTATTTTTTTTTTTAAAACTATGTGTAAGCCAAACAAAATGTGTACTGGTGACATCTGGCCCGTGGTCAACTCTGTTCCATCTCTGCTCCAACTCTTTTTCCCCAGTATTTTTACATAGCCTGTGTTAGAGGAAGTACATAGGCAGATGTGAGGAGCGCAGGACAAAGCCCTAGAGAATGTCAAGTGACTGTCAGGTGACTGTCAGAAGATTGTCAGGCAGCTGGTGACAGGGAGGGGAACATTTTCTAACAAATGGGAGACATCTCGAGCTTGTGAGCAGCAACATTCCAGTACCAACATAAAATAGTGGAGATTGACCTTACTCGGGGGACATGTCTGGGCACACACAGTAAGGGGCAAAATGGCAGAGTTTGACTGATATATGACCTTCCTCTGGGGGCGCTAGACCAGTAAGGGAAACTTACCATAAGAGAGTGTGTACATAACTTCAATCACCGAATGGCATATGTAGTCCCTCCCAGACACTGGCAAGTTACTGTGCATGCAGCAAAGCGAAGAGACTGGGTGAAACAAAGAAATAGTAGATCTATAATAGCCCTGAGCCAAAGGTTGGGCAAGTGTACTTCCTTCCAAGTGTACTTTTCTTTGCTTCAATAAACTCTCATTTCTGTCTTAAATCTACTTCTGTCTCTTGGCCAAATTCTTTCTCACAACAAGACGAGGATCAAAGACTATGGAGCTCACCTGAACTCACCACCAATAGCACATGGACTCCAAAGAGAAAAACTCAGTATTTGTAAACTGTGTATTATTTGTTTTCACTTTATGCATGTAAAATTCAGGACTATTTTTTCTCCAACTCTAATTCTCATCAACTGTCTCCTGTTTGTATTGAAGCCCTACTTGAAATTAATATTGCTTTATTATTTCATGTTATCTCTACCTCCTAAGAACCAACTTTCTTTTATTTCTTTCTATATGAGGTAGAATAAAAATGATTAAGGAAAAAAGAAAAAAATGTGTTAAATAGTTTCACCAAATCAACAGTCTTTAAAGCCTCTGACCGTAGTTCTCAATGAAGGTGGCCCTGTTCCCCAAGGAACATTATAGAAATGGGTGGAGATGATTTTGTTTATCATAATATTTTTGGCCAGTGGAGTTTGTTGTCATTTATTGGTGTAGTCAAGGGATGCTAGACCTTCTGTAAAACATATTACAGTTCTGTACATAAACTTGTCATGAGTCCCTCTCCTATTTCTAACGTTATATCAGACATTTATACAGGTGGAAACCCTGTTTAAAATCATCTGAGTCTGGAATCAAACACTGTTTGACATATAAACCAAAGTATTTTTGCATGATTTTAATAAATGTCTTGCTTTAAAGGAATGAAAACACTTCACAAATTAAAGGGAAATTTTATTTTGCTTTGTTTAGAGGGTATGAAGTCCTGTCATCACCTTGGAAACTCATATCATCAGTGGGAAAGCTGCTTGTAGTATTTTAGTGGCCATTAAAATATACATGATAATACTGTATTTGTGGCTATCATGTTCACCTTGATTCTATATAAAGATACAAACATCTAATTAGTTTACTGTGCTCTACTGCAGTCATGCCTGATCATATTTATATCAAAATACATTGTATTTCATTTTGAATTGTTTATCCTTGTCCCGTTTTTGTATCACAAATCATTACGGATTTCAGTTTTAAAATTTCTACAAATGTGAGTTATCTATAAAAAATGTTTCTGGGTACTAAAGGAGTCATTACAAAGTGTATTTTGTTATTTATAAGGAGCATGGCTTGGGCTGATGGGGTTGAAAAGCACTTTTCTATGGTACATGTTCTCCTGAGTGGGCTTTGGCTCCCTCGGGGTAACCCTGTGATGGTGAAGATATCAAGGGTGCTGAGAAAATTAGACATGCCATTTAAAATGGAGTAACATTCCAGGTCAATTTCATCATGCTTAATGATGTGAGAAATGAGGAAAAATAGAGGAAGTTGGTTCTCCTGCACCCTTGTCCTCTGTGAAATGAGACTGGGTTAAAAGCCTATCGGATATTTCCAGTGGAACCTAGGAATTATTTTTGCCTTAGCCATTAATTATCTCATGTTTTTGCAATTTTTACTATACTTGTCTTCACCAAATTGCATCATCTTTGTTATTGCTCTAACATACACATCGTTACTCATTTGTAATATACCCATTGCCTAGCACATGATCAATAATATCCTTTTAGTTGCAGCAACAGAAACAAACTCTGACAACAAAAAATGTGGTTATAAGCTTTACTGCATGGATATTGGTGAGGCTCATAAAATTTAAAGAAGAGCAAAACAACTGAGGTTCAGGGAAACTGAAACTAGAATAGCACCGACTACTTTCTGTGTCTGTGTTTTAGGGGAGAGTGAATGTGATAGTCCTAATTGGGGTCATGTTCTCTGCCTTGGAAGCAATCAGTTGTGATCAAAGTAAAAGAAAAGTAGCACTGTGAGAGCCTTTGGTGATATTGTTGGGAGGTGAATATGTGTCTATTACAAGCACTCAATAACTATTTCTTCAATTGATGAGTAAATGAAAGAGAAGACTGTGGTAAAAAAAATATTTTCCTTGAGCAATATTTAATAATGTTTTCTCCACTGCAGCTCATGTGAATGAAGTTTGTAATGGTAATACAAGTAAAATCATTCAATTATACTTTTAAAAAATTTATGTTCACATTAAAACACATCTACTGGGACTGAAAAGTAGAAAGAAAATACTTGGAATACATAAAAGGAAGGATTTTTTTGGAACTTGGAATTTTACTTTGAAATTAATAAATGAAAATATTTCATAACTGTGCATTATTTTCTTCAAATACTAGGTTGTATTGCCACATTATTATGATGAACTTTTCAAAAGCTCTATTAGGAAATGAATTGGTTCACACTTTGTCTAGTACAGTGACCCCTGTCATATTCTTATACCATTGTCAGCCCATTACTTCCTTATTTAAACAAGTCCTCAAAACCTGATATGACCTAGTGATACAATTCATTATAGTAGGATATTTCTATTGGTTGAAATATACTTTTTCATCAGACTAAATGTAATTCTTATTGGGTTATGTGGTATTGTAATTTTAAATTTTAAATTATAAATTTCAATTGTAATTGTAATTTTTAATTGTAATTAAACAAAAGGTACTTAAACATGAAGTATTTAACAGATTTAACATTTACATTAAAATGGAAATGCATCAATTATGATGACTTTTAATTTTGAACAGATATTCAAATTTAAATTCACATGGTTTAATTTTTAATATAAAACTGTATTCCATTGAATAACACACAATAAAAAGTTTTCACAAGGTAAAATAATTATGGAACAAATTATTTATAACAATTGTCAAAGTAAACCTTGTGAAGAATTGTGAAGAGTCTGAGATTTCACCCTATTTGAACATTAACAGTTCAGTCTGCCACATGTTCATGAATATGTAGGAGCCATGAGACTCCTGAGTCAGAAAAAAACGCAGCATAGTTTATTACTCATGGCAATAATAGTAGCCAAGAATCCTCATTTTTGCTTCAGTTCCATGAGGTGAGTCCCAGTTCCCATGGGCTGGTACAAAGAGGCTCAAGTAACACATCGCCAGCAATGGATTGTGCGAAAGTAAAAGAGCCCTGAATTGAAGGAACCTAAATGTTTATTGTGCACAGTAGGCAGGCATAGCCTTTGCTCTAGGGGAGCACTGTCTTCCAAGGCTGTTCACTGTAGAAGCAACTCTTAACACTCTCTGGAACCAAGGGCAACAGGTGCCTCTGCTCATAAGACGTGCAGAAACAAGAGAGGCCTATAAAGAATTATTTCCCTACAACTCAATAAAAAGCTTCCCCAAACTTGTTATAGGAGTCCTAGCAAACAGAAAATTCACATGACATACTTTTCACTTGTTAGTTCCCTTTCTTTTGTCAAAAATGATATAATCCTGCACAATATCAACCGATAGGCTTACTGAGAGTCAAATTACCATTTTTTAAAGCACTACACTTTGCAGATTACTAAAGGGAGTTAACATATCACCAATAATATAATTTTTCATGGTTTATAATTTATCAACCTATTGGCAAATTCTAGTTTGCTCTGCTCTACTATTATATCATATATTATATTGCTCAGCTAATGTTATAATTATTTTCTCTCTTGCTTTCTTGAGATTTACTTTTTTGTACTAATGCCAAAAAGTTCCACTTAATTTATCCATATTTTCTCTATTGATCTGAATAACTTTAAGCTCCTTCTACTCCACTAGAGACTATTAGTTTGCATTATAAATCTTCACATACGGCCTGGCGCGGTAGCTCACACCTGTAATCCCAGTACTTTGGGAGTCCGAGGTGGGTGGATCACCTGAGCTCAGGAGTTCAAGACCAGCCTGGCCAACACGGTGAAACCCCATCCCTATTAAAAACACAAAAATTAGCCGAGCATAGTGGCGGGCACCGGTAATCCCAGCTACTCAGGAGGCTGAAGCAGGAGAATCACTCGAACCCGAGAGACGGAGGTTGCAGTGAGACGAGATCGCGCCATTGCGCTCCAGCCTGGGAGACAAGAGCAAAACTCCACCTAAAAAAAAAAAGTTAAAAAAAAAAAAAATCTTCACGTATGATGTTATCCAACTAATGTCTAAATTCATATGTCTATTTGTTTACTTAGCCTTAACAATTATTTAAAAATATTAATTTTGGATATTTGTGTTGGCTATCAGTCCTCCTTCTGATTGTAAAAGTCGATTTTTGATATACTAGATTACTTGTCTGTCTAATGTGGCAGCCATTAATCGGATAGGTCTATTGAGAATTTGACATTTGACTAGTATAAATGAGCAGCTGAATTTTTAATTTTATGCAACTTTCGTTAAGGAAAATGTAAATGTAAAAACTACTGCTGAACTTAATTATTTGAAAAGTTTGAAGTATGATGGACTAACTGGGGAAAATGAATCCACTTTCCAACAGTAAATTTACTGAACTCTAAATACAGATCAAATATTTCAATGAAGATTGAGCATCTGAATCAAGATGCACTATAAGAGTAAAATGCAGACCCGACTTTGAAGAAAGTACTTTAACATGATATACAGAGCTTGCAATGTGTCAGACAGAACTAGAAAAATTCTGGTTGTATGTATTCTTCAAAAATTCCTTATTCCCATCTTCTCTAATAAGATCTCTGTGTGACCATATTCATTTATCAGGAATCCGGTTACATAGGCTAACTGATTTTACTAAAGTAATCATAAGTATCTTTCAGTTTTATTAAATTTATCTTTATATAGCATGGAAATCATTTCACTAATCAATGATGTAAGTGGTTTAAGTTAATCCAATTTGACTAATCTGTGTTTTACCCAATCAGGATTCTTGTTAAGCCTCACATTGCTAGCCTTTCTTAGTGATTTCTAAATCTGTTCTACATGGAAGCATCAAAATTATATCTGTATGAAAACCGGTAACATTATTAAACCACCGGATAGTGCTACATCTGCAGCATTTTGGTGGCAGGTTTAACTTAATCTACTGATTCTATTTTTAAAATATCAAAACCAGAGCACCATTTGAAAATAGTATTTTCTCTTCGATTAAAATTCTGCATTCTCTACCCAGTGAAATAGTGTCTCAAATTGATTGGTAAGTGTGCCAACACAAATGCAGCTGTTTAGAATGGAAATGTTGGCTGTGTATAAACTCCGAACTGTATCCCATGGTATGTTAAAGATTAAGTCCACCCAGGGAGAAAAGCCTGGGGCCCAAGTTAAGGGGCCAAAGACTCCATTTCCCATTCTTCCCAGGATTTGTCTTCTCTTGGGCCTTCATTTCTTCACTCACTGTAGTGCCAAGAGAAACATCTGACCAAAATATAGAATTAAAAAAGTGTAGATCAAGGAAGGAGATGTTTGTGATCATCCTGATTTATGTGTTTGTGTGTTGTGCAAATGTGTGAAGGCAGAAGCGTTAGCAAAAAGAAAAACAGATAAAAGCAACCAAAGCTCATCTACGAATATACATTTGTTTTTCCTGTCCCGTACTCTGCTTTGCCTTCTGTAAGTTCTGAAGTTAATTTTAAGCTGTTTCTCTGCTACTATTACTGTTTATTTCCCGTTTAATTTTAACAACATTTTTGCCTCTGCTTTCCACTCCGACTGACTTTATTTAGCTTTTTGCTTGCCAAATGATACGATTTATGCATTTATTTTTTCTATATGATAGGCTGAATTTGAAATTATTTTAATCTTGAGCATCTTTCATGAGCATTAAACCCACTGCTATATTTATGTGCAGAAATCTGATCGTTGCTCACTTGTGAGGGGAAAATATAAAACCTTGCTATCTGCACTAATTAGTTTAAGTTGTCATAATAGAAGAGCTAATTCCAGATAGGCTTCAGATATTAAAGTTGAAATATCTCAGCCTTTGTGGAGAATGCCAAGTTTTAAAATCTTAAATGTTTTCTTTAATAAATTGTGGATATTTGGTGGCTTAGGAAATATTTTCTCTTTCTTCTGTTTAATATACTAGAATTCTATTCTTCCCGATCTAGCTTTAAATATAATTAAGTAGGAAATAAACAGTGAGCTATCTTTAATTATCATTAATTCTCTGAAAACTTTAAAATATTACAAAGTTATTAAGACATTGTTTCCCTTCATTTGTTCGAAGGCTAATTCAAACCGGCAGTAAAAGTTGTGATTGAATATTGATTCTGCAAGCCAAAATAAAACTTTGAACACATTCTATTTAAATTTGGTAATTAAAATATAGACAATGAAATTATACAAGGTTATAATTGTTCTTCTATGTGAAAATATTTACCAAATTGAAAGGGAAAAGAGATATATATTATACCTCCTCTGAGCTAGAAGGTGCTCCTGTATGTACTTGAAATTTTGTCCAGTAAAGCTAGTTATTAGAGCCCTGGGGGCTGAACTAATTCTTAGCTCAGCCTCAGACTTTAAAAGTTTAAGAGCTTTGCACATTTTTAACCTAATCTGGGAAGCAATTACATGATCCTTGCATTATCATCCTCATATTGAGAATCTTCATACTGAGAATTAGAAACCAACTCCCATTTGCAAGATGATGTAATAAAGAATTTCCTGATCCCTTAGTCTCTTAAAAATATGCCCGAAAATGTAAGTAGAATAAATATATAATTTCTGTCTTCATGGAAAATATATATTTACTGCAACCCACAATAGAAGCAGAGAGCAGCAGAGCCATGGTAGCTGACCTGGCAGGGGATCTGGGGAGGAAGCCGAGTCTAAAAGCCTAAAAGGAAGCCACCAAAGACAAGCAAGCCCCTAGTGCTCTAGAAGTGAAAGCAAGACTAGGGTGGAAGCGGGCTGGGGTGAAGAGGGATTTGCTTAAAGTCTAAGGTGCTGGGCTGACAGGTCCTCATGAACACCCTGGGTGTTTCCACTGCCACAGAAGCCTGGAAAGTCCTTTGTGAAGACATGGAAAGCATCAGCCCTATTAGAAGCAAGGGTAGGGTGCAGAGTTATGTAAGCCCTACGTGCTGAATTACCTACGGCCTCCCTGTTGTCTGGTAGGTTGTATGTCCATGTAGACATTTGGAAGAGTTTTATCTGAAGACGTTGAAGGAGTCCCCAGTGAATTAATCACTGTCAGCACAGTAAACCACACGATTCTTAGGAAGGAAGAAAGCAAAAGGAAGCTGCTGTTTCTTTTTTTCCCATAATTATAATTACATTGATTTTAGTGCCTTTTCCCTTCTTTAGAAGTATGTCAGTGATATGGTTTGGCTCTGTGACCCCACCTAGATTTCATCTTGACTTGTACTTGCATAATCCCCACGTGTCGTGGGAGGACCCAGTGGGAAGTCACTGAATCATGGGGGTGTGTTTTCCTGTTCTGTTCTTGTGACAGTGAGTAAGTCTCAAGAGATCTGATGGTGTTATAAAGGGCATTTCTCTTTGCTGCCTCCGTGTGATGAAGGACGTGTTTGCTTCCTCTTCTGCCATAATTGTACGTTTCCTCTGATCTCCCCAGTCATGCTGAACTGTGAGTCAATTAAACCTCTTTCCTTTATAAATTACCCAGTCTCGCGTATGTCTTTATTATCAGCGTGAGGCTGGACTAATACAGTGAGTGCACTACTTTGATACAAAAAATAGGTAACATATATAAAAATGAAAATAACAATTTTAGAGGTTAAATAACTTTCAAATGGACCCATGGCAAGAAGGGCTGAGAGAGAGAAATTCTACTCAGCCCAGGCATTCCAAAACCTCAACACACCATGCCCTTTTCTATCTACATCAGAAATAAGGAATTAATAGTAAAGCTATTCAGTGTTTCTTAAAAACTATTAAATTGTGAATGTAATATTTAAAAATGGATTTGGCATTTAAAAATACAATTCAATTCACAAAGGTAGTATGTAAAACCTAAACAGTTGACATTTCAAGACATATTGTCAATCTATCACTGAGTCTTACAGCACCATAATCTCTAACGTTCCTTCCTATGGAGCTTGCTAGAAACTAGTTATCTATTATACTACAAAATATTTTTATCCAGCAACGAAGCAAAAACTAATATAAACTTTAAAAAATCGATTAAATACAACACTAGTGTTTTTTTTTTTTTTTTTGACTCTGTCTTAGTCTCTGTGGTTCTTTTTGCTTTGATGCCACCAAGTTGATATATCAATAACTCATGCATCCAGAAACACTTAGTGATCACCTAAAATGTGCATGATACAGGGGAAACTCATCATTAGCGGCGAAGACAGACAGCATATCTAGATGTGATCATAACTGAATGTGCAATAAAGGGGTAGTTTGCTCAGCAGGCTTGGCAGAGACTGGAGAACTGGGAATTGCAGAGGTGGAGATATTAGAAGAAAAATTGGAATGACGGATTAACACAACATCACCAAGAAGTTGGAGTGGGAAAAAGGCAATCGGGATATCTGTGTCATGAAAACTAGACATAAGAGATCATGTTTTCATAGAGTTACAAGTAATTCCTTTCAGGTGAAGGCTTGGTGTTTATTGGCACAAGGTGCTATCCCAGAGGAAGGCAGGATCCTGATTGTGCAGATTCATAGGAAAAGGTAAGAAATTTATTCACTATTTTGCAGGTAAGGAATCATTTGAGTGTTTATAAAAATCAGAAAATAACTATTTTAAAGAAAAATATATATTGTCAACTTTAAGAATAAATTAAGACTGGCAAACTGTAGTGGTGCCATCATAAAGAAACAATTGGGCAGCTATGAATGTTCTTTTGTCCAACTGAATATAACAGAGAAACAACAGGATGAGGCAGAGGAGGCGGGTGGCCATCACCTGTCCAGAAAGGCAATGATGTGGGTCTTAACAGTATTCTCTGAGAAAGTATATTTTGAGTACTGAGTGAAGTTTTGGTCTACTGGGTTTGTCTGCTGAATATGTTTATGAGTTCACTTTAAGACGTTCATTCATCTTTTCAGAAATACCTATTGAACATATTCTGTGTACCAGAGTTTTTGTTACATAGATCAGGCATCCCCAAACCTCAGGCCACAGACCAGTACTATAATTTAAATGTCTAATTCGAAGGGACAGGTGTCTATACTGCAGACATTTCATTGGTCAAAGCAAATCAGGTAGTTAGGCATGATGTGAATAGACAGACATCAGACCACAGTACTCGTCTGTGGCCTGTTAGGAATGGGATTGCACAGCAGGAGGTGAGTGGTGGGCCAACAAGCGTTACTGCCTGAGCTCTGCTTCCTGTCAGATCAGCAGCCGGATTAGATTCTCACAGGAGTGTGAACCCTATAGTGAACTGCCCTTGAGAGGGATCTATGTTGTATGCACCTCACGAGAATTTAACGCCTGATAAAACTGTTCAGTTTTATCCTGAAACCATCTCCCACCGGCCATTCGTAGGAAAATAGTCTTCCATGAAATGGGTCCCTGGTACCAAAAAGGTTGGGGCCCACTGACATAAGATGGATACGTACCTCTATTTCAGTTGGCTGTGAGATGTCTCAATGAAGATGGGCAATAAATAAATTCCAAACTCCAGCCTGAACAGAAGTATTACAATTTTGGCTTTTTTACTACTGTATTAGTCCATTTTCATGCTGCTGATAAAGACATACCCAAGACTGGGAAGAAAAAGAGACTTAATTGGACTTACACTTCCACATGGCTGGAGAGGCCTCAGAATCATTGCAGGAGGTGAAAGGCACTTCTTACATGGTGGCAATAAGAGAAAATGAGGAAGATGCAAAAGCAGAAACCCCTGATAAATCCATCAGATCTCATGAGACTTATTCACTACCAGGTGAACAGTATGGGGGAAACAAAATCATTTGAATTGATTCAAATTATCTCCATTGGGTCCCTCCCACAACACATGACAATTTTGGGAGTACAATTCAAGATAAGATTTGGGTGGGGACACATACCATTCCACCCCTGGCCCCCTCCAAATCTCATGTCCTCACCCTTTAAAACCAGTCATGCCTTCCCAACAGTCCCCAAAGTTGTAACTCATTTCAGCATCAATCCAAAAGTCCACAATCCAAAGTCTCATCTGAGACAAGGCAAGTTCCTTTCACCTATGAGCCTGTAAAATCAAAAGCAAGCTAATCACTTCCTAGATACAGTGGGGGTACAGGTATTTGGTAAATACAGCTATTCCAAATGGGAGAAGTTGACCAAAACAAAGGGGTTACAGGGTCCATGCAAGTCCAAAATCTAGCAGGGCAGTCAAATTTTAAAGTCCCCAAATGATCTCCTTTGACTCCAAGTCTCACATCCAGGTCATGCTGATTCAAGAGGTGGGTTCCCATGGTCTTAGGCAGCTCTACCCCTGTGACTTTGCAGGGTACAGCCTCCCTCCCAGCTGCTTTCACAGGATGGCATTGAGTGTCTGGGGCTTTTCCAGGCAAACAGTGCAAGTTGTTGGTGGATCTACCTTTCTGGAGTCTGGAGGACAGTGGCCCTCTTCCCACAGCTCCACTAGGCAGTACCCCAGTAAGGACTCTGTGTAGGAGCTCTTGACCCCACATTTGCCTTTTGCATTGCCGTACCAGAGGTTCCTCATGAGTGCCCCGCCTCTGCAGCAAACTTCTGCCTGGGTATCCAGGCATTTCCATACATCCTCTGAAATCTAGGCGGAGGTTCCCAAATTTCAATTCTTGACTTCTGTGTGCTCACAGGCTAAACACCACATGGAAGCTGCCAAGGCTTGATGCTTGCATCCTCTAAACCATGACCTTAGCTCTATGCTGTCCCCTTTCAGCCATGGCTGGAGAGGCTGGGAGACAGGATGCCAAGTCTATAAGCTGCACACAGCATGGGAACCCTGGGCCCGGCCCATGAAACCATTTTCTCCTAGGCTTCCAGGCCTGTGATGGGAGGGGCTGCCATCAAGGCCACTGACATGCCCTGGAGACATTTTCCTCATTGTCTTGGGGATTAACATTTGGCTCCTCCTTACTTATGCAAATTTTTGCAGTAGGCTTGAATTTCTCCTCAGAAAATGAGTTTATCTTTTCTGTCACATTTTCAGGCTGCAAATATTTCAAACTTTTGTGCTTTGCTTCCTTTGTAAAGCTGAATGCCCTTAGTAGCACCCAAGTCACCTCTTGAATGCTTTGCTGCTTAGAAGTTTCTTCTGCCAGATACCCTATGTCATCTCTCTGGAGTTCAAAGCTCCACAAATCTCTAGGCCAGGGGAAAAATGCCACCAGTCTCTTTGATAAAACATAAAAAGAATCACCTTTGCTCCAGTTCTCAACTAGTTCCTCATCTCCATCTGAGACCACCTCAGCCTGAACCTCATTGCCCATATCACTATCAGGCTTTTGGTCAAAGCCATTCAACAAGTCTCTAGGAAAGTTTCAAACTTTTCCACATTTTCGTGTCTTCTTCTGAGCCCTCCAAATTGTTCCAACTTCTGCCTGTTACCCAGTTCCAAAGTGGCTTCCACTTTTTTGGATATTTTTTCAGCAACGCCCCACTGTGCTGGTACCAATTTACCGTATTAGTCCATTTTCACACTGCTGATAAAGACATACCCAAGACAGGCAAGAAAAGGAGGTTTAATTGGACTTACAGTTTCACATGGTGGAGGAGGACTCAGAATCATGGCAGGAGGCAAAAGACTTCTTACACGGTGTAAATGAGAAAGTTAAATGAGAAAGATGCAAAAACGTAAACCCCTCATAAACCCATCAGATCTCGTGAGACTTATTCACTACCAGGAGAACAGTATGGGGGACACTGCCCCCATGATTCAAATTATCTCCCACCAAGTCCCTCCCACAACACATGAGAATTATGGCAGTACAATTCAAGATAAGGTTTGGGGGGGGACACAGAGCCAAACCATATCAACTACTATGAATAAATTTATGAGGCTTACTTGAGTTTTCTTGGGGAAAACATAAAAATTAAGATGTACATTTTAAGATACAAGTAGATGAAGAAAAATGCGTACATGTTATTGGAAAGAAGTATCAGAAAGTTGAATAGAAAACTGTGAGAGGGACATGTCTAACTAAAAAGTCTTGCATTCTATTGTAACATATTTATCATTAACATTGTATTAATAAAGCAAATCAAATAAACACTGTCTATTTTGGTCTTGTCAATTATAAAATAATTATATTGATTATGAAAAATAAGGATATTCAGGTAGCATAGGTAAAATATGTGCATATGAAACATAAAACATTTAATTAGTAGTTTCTATTTTCCAGATTTTTAATAGGGTAGATACATTTTCAGTATAATTATTGATGATGATTTCTTGTGCATGGTTAAATTTTTCAACGTCTTTGTCCCATGATAAAGCAAAAACACATAGGAATTGAAACATGCCTTTCCAATCATTACATGTTTGCCAGTGGATAAACTGCCAAAATTTGGGGTTGATTCGAGTCTTATGCCTCCGGAAAAACACTCCACTGAAGGTAAATATATGCAGATGAGTCCAGTGATAGGAAAATGGCATGAGACTGTTAAAATAGAATCTGTTTCAGTGTGCTAAAGCTTAGTTCTTGGCAGGTGCAAAATAACTCTGCAAACTTCAGAATAAGAATCACACAAGACAAGTTTATTTCTTATATATGCTGTGTATCCATTGTCTGGCCTGGCTGTATGTCTTCAGCGAGGAATGCCTGTTTATAGAGAAGGCCCTATCTAGGATATTGCCAGTCTCCTAGCAGCGAACAAAATAGAGATGGAAGGACCAGGAACTATAACTTAAATGTCTGATTTTAAGGGACAGGAGTCTATTCTGCAAACATTTCATTAGTCAAAGCAAATCAGGTAGAAGGCATGATGTCAATGGATAAAGATGCATAAATTCCCAGGTTGGGAGGAGACCTCTAGGCAGTAGGATGGACAAAGAGAGGATTTACTTTCCAGTGTGAGATTTTTTTCACACTACTCAAAAGAGTGCATTTAAAACTTATGAATTTTTATATTTCTGGAATTTTCTAATTAGTGTTCTCGGACCATGGCTGAACACAGGTAACTAACACTGTAAAACCAAAGCAGCAGATAAAGGGGAACTAGTATACATTAAAAAAAGTGTTAAGAGCATAAATCTCACATTATATGTTCTTATCAAAAGAAAACAAACAAACAAAAAAAGGCAGTCATTTGTTAACAAAAGGAAACAACTGGAATAGATCACTGGTTACGTGTATGTCCTCTGGAGTTAGATTTAGATGGAAATCTAAGCCCAATCCACTTCTTCTTGGTTCTGCAAACTTGGGCAAGTCACATAATCTTTCAGAGACTCAATTTCATCCTCGGTAAAAAGGAGACAATATGATAATATAACCATCATTCACTGAGAGGATTAAATGAGATAACAAATATTAAATAAAACTTAGTAATCACTGTGATCAATGAGTATTTTTATTTAGCCTAAATTAGAAGATAAATGTCTTCCAGTATTTAAAAAGACAAACAGGAAGAGTATAATGAGCTGTCCCAGAGGGCAGAAATAAATAATGGGACATACCATAGAGGCATGAAAAGGATTTTAAAATTTAATTTCATTATCAACTACAGAAGTTTTAGCTGCATAAGAAAAAACTGAATAAGTAGACTGAAAATTGTAAAATTGTAACTTTTTTTCCAGTAAAAGAATCCAGGTTTGTTATGACTGTTATGGCTGTTCCATGGTCACCAGGCATCCCTAGCAGGAATTCACTACAGCACTGTCCTCTGCTGAGCCTCACATGCCACTCTCATTACATCCAACCAGCATTGCTGATGGAACTTCAAACACTATTTTCACATTCTGAGCAGCAAACTGGAGGAAAGATTGCAGAATGGTGTTTGCACTTTTTCTCTGGAGAGTTTATCAAAGTTCCATGATACATTTCTTCTACATCTTACAGAGAGCTTAATCACATGGCCACACATGTATGAACAAGAGGAGCTAGGAAAAGTCATTCTTTGAATGAGCAGCAGCACATTCAGCTAAAATGTAGGTGTCTTTTACTAAAAGTGAAAATGCATATTGGGGTAGGCAATTAGAACTCTCAGACACATTTATGTAATAAGCACCTTTATAGACTCATTTATTATTATTATCATTTTACAAATTAACTATCAGTACAGATTCGATACCTGTCAATCTGTCCACCGTGCCTCTCCAGCTAAGTAGCCCGTGGTAAACTGAGTGTAGCCAAAACCACACAAGGTACTGACCTCCAAAGATCTAAGCAAGTGCTACTCAAAATGCCATCTGCAAACTGCTTTTTACCAATCTGCAGTGAAATATGTATAGAAATGGAATGTTTCTAAATTTTTGTAGTAGTTTGAGAGAGTAGGTTGTGCCTATTAAATCTCGCAAGTTGCTAAGGCTTATGTTTCATGACTTTTAAATTTCACTTTTCCTATACCTTTTTATATTTGACATAATTATTGGTTCCAGATGATTGGAAACAAAACAAAGCAAAATTGATCTTTTATCACATATAATTGAAGATGCACTGACTCAGAGCAAACAGCAAAGACAACGTTGAATGAGGATGCATTTGGCAGTGAGAGTTGTATTCGGCCTTGAGGTTCATGTAGTATCACCTTTTGGAGACGTATATAAGCTTTATTTGAAACTTTCCCACATGTCAGATGATAATCCAAAACAGGTGATGTGATCATCCTCACTGCAAAAAGAGAAAAGTTACCTCGTCCTTGTTCTGAGTAAAAGACATTCTTCCAAACCAAATGCAAGTCCCCACAATTCAGCCACCTATACCTAAATGATTAATTTAATCATTCAAGTTACAAAATTTATATTGGATGGGAACAATAAAAATGTAGCAAAGCAAGTATAAATAATAAGCATGTCATTTAAAAAATTGGCCATTTGGAAAAAGAGCGTCACAGTGGCATTTCTCAGACTGTATCATGTAGAACAGATACATTGAGAGTATTTGCCTTTATCATGGAGTGAGTTTCTCGGTCAGTCATTCTTACTTTCCTCAGATCTGTTCTTAGAGAGAACACCTTTATTCAGTCCTCCATGGATATATGTGAAAGAGGCATGGAGGCCACAACAGAAGCTAGGTCCATAGACAACTATTTTTTAGGCTGAGCAGACATGACAGAAACGATTTATTTCAACCTTCATTGTCTGTTGGTTGAGCCAAAGGGCCAATTGGCAAAGTTGAAGATCTCCATTCATGTACCACCCGTGTGGAGGCCTGGTGCTACTCAGACTTCATCACTCACCAGTCTCGGCTCATCTGCATCTATCTTGGCCCCTGCCTCTGAAACTGGGAGGCATCAAGGAGACTGTATTATGCTCACAGAAGATGACTTCATTTTTCTTCAGTGCAATAATTTTAGCCTTTGTCAAGCAAGAAATGCTCAGAATAATTGTGAGTTTAGGTTTCTCCCATTTTTCTGTCTCCTACACTGAAATCCATGTCTCTTGTGATTTGCACCTTCATATCCCTGCTTTGGGCAGGGCATTTAACATATTTTTCCAAAGCTAAAGAACATATTATTATGAATTTTAGACATACTGGTTGCTGACCACCAGCAGAGAGTATTTCTAGAAATCTGGAAGTGTTTTCTTATTTGTCTTTTTCCCAATGGACCTATTTGGGCAAAACTCATCTTCTTGTGAAAACTTGCAGAAGGCTGGAAATGGTAGTCAACAGTCTTCAATGTCCTGAAATTCTCTACACAGTCTCCCACAGCTATAGTAATGAAAGGTCCATCCTGTGCATTCTAAAGACACAACAGGCATTATACTGTCTACCTTTCGTGTAATGGAATTGACTACATGCTTTTCTCCTCTGTTAACTATTGCCATTTTATTTTTAAGTAGGGTCTCTCTTCTTACAGACTGCAGACATGGGAAGAAGGGAGTATAAAAATTAAGTACCCAGTGAGCCATGAATGACTCAGTTTTAACAACTCCTGAATTAATTCAGCTACCTTGAGTTGTAGAACCATCCCAAAGGTGGGCAAGGTCCAGCTACCTAAAAGAATGTCTGTTCTCAGAATGACGTAGGAGGAAAGTGTAACTCTCTGAGGGAAAGAAGATGGACTGCCAAAATTAGCAGATTTTTGACTGGGTGTGGTGTCTCATGCCTGTAATCCCAGCACTTGGGGAAGCTAAGGCAAGGGGATCATCTGAGGCCAGGAGTTTGCGACCAGCCTGATCAACATGGTGAAACCCTGTCTCTACTAAAAAGACAGAAAATTAGCAGGGCATGGTGGTAGGTGCCTGTAATCCCAGATATTCGGGAGGCTGAGGCAGGAGAATCACTTGAACCCAGGAGGTGGAGGCTACAGTGAGCCAAGATCACCCCATTGCACTCCAGCCTGGGCAACAAAAGTGAAACTCCATCTAAAAAAAAAATAACTAACAAACAGATTTTTAAAATAAATGCTTAATTATAGTTTAATAAATATTAATTTAAAATAATGTAATCAAATGTATTATAAATATTATCTATTAAAATTATAAAAGTGACTAGTTATTTTTGTTTTAACATAATTTTTGAGATTGATTAATGCCTGGGAAAAATGCATTTCAAAGTTAATCTCAAAAAAATTTTTTGCGCAAGCTCTGGCATGCAAAAACATAGCCAGGAAAACAGTCCCAGAAAGAACTGAGAGCAACCCTTTGGCAAATGGTGCTATATCACTCCCCTTCCTATCTATCTCTAAAGTTGAAATTATTTATGTATATCAATTCAGCACTCTGTCACAAAAAAGCAACTGTATAAATAATAACCATATTACCTGAAAATAAAACGAGATATTTTTCTATTTAATTCACATGTAATCCATCATGATTTTAGTTTTTATCACAGAAATCCCTGCACATTTCAAGAATAAGTCTGTATGATAATAACACGTGTGTCCCAGACTTAAAAAGTCAAGCACAGGATAGAGCTGGAGCAGAGGGAATTAAAAAGTGAGACCTGTGGATTGCCATGGCATGGTGTTTGGAATGTGTACTGGGTTTACTGATATGAAAATTCTTCTATTTTTTCAATCAAGCTTTTGGCTGTCTCTGGTAAGAGTGTTGCAATGTCCCTTGGGCATATTAACAGGTGAAGCTCAAAACTTGCTTTTCACCCTACACTCGTAGAAGACTTTAATGAATAGAGATTAGTAAGTCTGGAAACAGCTTTTTCTGGCAAACATTAGCCATTTTAAAAATGTTTAGAAATAGCAAATCCTTGATTATCCACCAAGAACATTCACCCTCTTAATGTTTTAAACCCATGCATATTGTAATATAGAGTTAATGCATCATTTCTGATTCATTTAATCTTATCTCATCATGAGGTTATAACAACAGTGCAATTTTATAGTCCAAATTGCTCCAAATTGCTGTTGAGCTTTCAATTAGGCATTTTTAAAAATCCAAAAATAATATTTTAACTAGGGATAAAAGCAGCTTGAAACTTACATGGTCTAAACTAGCTAAAAAAATGGATTCCATGAAGCTCACATCAGCTCCATATCACACATTCCTCTATAACTACCAGATATAATCTTTCCAATCAATACCAGAGATGTTTCTCAGAGTCTTACATTTTCAACTTTTTTAATATTCATTCACACTACAGTTTCACTGTGTCTGTCTTAAATTATAAATATTTACCCAGATTTTCTCTATAGTT
Source organism: Macaca nemestrina (assembly GCF_043159975.1). Lineage (NCBI taxonomy): Eukaryota > Metazoa > Chordata > Mammalia > Primates > Cercopithecidae > Macaca > Macaca nemestrina. The sequence continues at coordinate 9,644,843 of NC_092140.1, forward strand.
AAATTAGTTTCTGGGATACTACTCTCTTTGTGGCATTGTTAAATATTTTAGTGATTTGTGATACACTTAGTAAAATAATTTATTTGAGATACACCACTACTCTGGAAAATGACATGCCTTAGTTGCTGTCAGGTGGTATTATATGCACTAGCAGGCATAGTAAGTTATTCTAGTCATCAAAGAAGTTGTCAGTTGAATGCCAAGTATCACTGATTCCTTCTCTGTTCTCCTAATGAGAAACAAAAGAACTACAGTAGGTGTGAATGTAATTAAAAAGTATACTAATATGGAACAAAAATATGGTAAAAAAGAATAACTTTTAGCTGATCTCATAATGTTACGATTGTTGTATATAGATAAAAGTCTTAGTAGGATTTACGCAGATAAAAGAAAGGCCATTGAGAGTTGTGAGAACTGTTCCTAATGCATTCATTCATTAATCACACATTCATTCATTAATGTTCGGTGTCAACAAACATGTATTGATCACCTAGAATATGTTTGCCAGTGAGCTTCACAGCAGAAATACCAACCATGTTCTGATTGTGGAGACACAAACATAAACAATCACAATCAATTGTTATAGAATTTATGAAATGTATATGAAATTGTAAGAAAACAAATAATTGAAACTAAATGGATGAGAAAAGTCTTCATTAAAAAGGTGACATTTTTCCCAAAACAAGAAATTTAGTAGGTTGCCAACAAGGATGTGTGGGAAGGGGATTCCAGCTATGGAGATTTTGAAGGTGACATATACCGGAACTGTATGCATGAGAGTTCCTTGATGAATTAATCAATGTCTAATTCAATAAATTGAATTTCTCTAGCTCTTTGTCCTGTGATTTTTAGTCCAACTATTGAAATAGAAGAAACAGAAATACAAACTACAGTCAGAGAATACTATAAACAAATAAACCTCTACACAAATAAACTAGAAGATCTACAAAAAATGGATAAACTCCTGGACATATACACCCTCCCAAAACTAAAGCAGGAAGAAGTTGAATCTCTGAATAGACCAATAATAAGTTCTGAAATTGATGCAATATTTAATAGCCTACAAAGCAAAAAATGTCCAGGACCAGATGGATTCACAGCTGAATTCTACCAGAGGTACAAAGAGGACATGGTACCGTTCCTTCTGAAACTATATCAATCAATAGTAAAAGAGGGAATCCTCCCTAACTCATTTTAAGAGGCTAGCATCATACTGATAACAAAGCCTGGTACAGACACAACAACAACAAAAAGAGAATTTTAGGCCAATATCCCTTATGAACATCGATGCAAAAATCCTCAATAAAATACTGGCAAATCAAATCCAGCAGCACATCAAAAAGCTTATCCACTGCAATCAAGTCAGTTTCATCCCTGAGATGCAAGGCTGGTTCAAGATACACAAATCAATAAATGTAATCCATCACAGAAACAGAACAAATGACAAAAACCACATGATTATCTCAATAGATGCACAAAAGTCGTTAGACAAAATTCAACAGCCCTTCATGCTAAAAACTCTCAATAAACTAGGTATAGATGGAATATATCTCAAAATAATAAGAGCTATTTATGACAAACCCACAGCCAGCATCATACTGAATGGGCAAACTTGGAAGCATTCCCTTTGAAAACCAGCACAAGACAAGGATGCCTTCTCTCACCACTCGTATTCAACATAGTGTTGGAAGTTCTGGCTAGGGCAATCAGGTAAGAGAAAGAAATAAAGGTATTCAATTAGAAAAAGAGGAGGTTAAACTATCTCTGTTTGCAGATGACATGATTGTATATTTAGAAAACCCCATTGTCTCAGCCCCAAATCTCCTTAAGCTGATAAGCAACTTCAGCAAAGTCTCAGGATACAAACTCATTGTGTAAAAATCACAGGGATTCCTATACACCAATAGTAGACAGAGAGCTAAACCATGAGTGAACTCCCATTTACAACTGCTACAAAGAGAATAAAATACCTAGGAATTCAACTTACAAGGGATGTGAAGGACTTCTTCAAGGAGAACTACAAACCACTGCACAAAAAATAAAAGAGGACACAAACAAATGGAATAACATTCCATGCTCATGGATAGGAAGACTCAATATCATTAAAATGGTCATACTGCCCAAAGTACTTTATAGATTCAATGCTATTCCCCATCAAACTACCAATGACTTTCTTCACAGAATTGGAAAAAACTACTGTAAAGTTCATATGGAACCAAAAATGAGCCCACATAGCCAAGATAATCCTAAGGCAAAAGAACAAAGCTGGAGGCATCACACTACCTCACTTCAAACTATACTATAAGGCTATAGTAACCAGAACAGCATGGTACTGGTACCAAAGCAGATATATAGACCAATGGAACAGAACAGAGGCCTCAGAAATAATGTCACACATCTACAACCATCTGATCTTTGAAAAACCTGACAAAAACAAGCAACGGGGAAAAGATTCCCTATTTAATAAATGGTGCTGGGAAAACTGGCTAGCCATATGTAAACAGCTGAAACTGGATCCTTTTCTTACACCATATACAAAAATTAACTCAAGATGGATTAAAGACTTAAATGTAAGACCTAACACCATAAAAACCCTAGAAGAAAACCTTGGCAATACCATTCAGGACATAGGCATGAGCAGAGACTTCATGATTAAAACACCAAAAGCAATGGCAACAAAAGCCAAAATAGACAAATGGGATCTAATTAAACCAAAGAGCTTCTACACAGCAAGAGAAACTATCATCAGAGTGAACAGACAACCTACAGACTGGGAGAAAATTTTTCAATCTACCCATCTGACAAAGGGCTAATATCCAGAACCTACAAAGAACTTAAACAAATTTAAAAGAAAAAAATAAACAACCCCATCAAAAAGTGGGCAAAGGATATGAACAGACACTTCTCAAAAAAAGACATATATGCAGCCAACAGACATATGAAAAAATGCTCATCCTTACTGGTCATCAGAGAAATGTAAATCAAAATCACAATGAGATACCATCTCATGCCAGTTAGAATGGCGATCATTAAAAAGTCAGGAAACAACAGATGCTGGAGAGGATGTGGAGAAACAGGAATGCTTTTACACTGTTGGTGGGAGTGTAAATTAGTTCAAACATTGTAGAAGACAGTGTGGCAATTCCTCAAGCATTTAGAACGAGAAATTGCATTTGACCCAGTGATCTCATTACTGGGTATATATGCAAAGGATTATAAATCATGCTACTATAGAGACACACACACATGTATGTTTATTGCGGCACTATTCACAATAGCAAAGACTTGGAACCAACCCAAATGTCCATCAATGATAGACTGGATTAAGAAAATGTGGCACATATACACCATGGAATACTATGCAGCCATAAAAAAGGATGAGTTCATGTCCTTTGCAGGGACGTGGATGAAGCTGGAAAACATCATTCTAAGCAAACTGTCACAAGGACAGAAAACCAAACACTGCATGTTCTCACTCATAGGTGGGAGTTGAACAGTGCGAACACATGGACTCAGGGAGGAGAACATCACACACCGTGGTCTGTCAGGGGAGTGTGGGTCTGGGGGAAGGATAGCATTAGGAGAAATACTTAATGTAAATGACAAGTTGATGGGTGTAGCAAACCAACATGGCACATGTATACCTATGTAACAAACCTGCACCTTGTGCACATGATGTACCCTAAAAGTATAATAGTATTAAAAAAAAAAGAAAATTAATTAGGAATGTCTCAAAGAACACAAAGAAAACTTTAGATTTTACGAAACTAAGAAGACATTGTGGAAGGGTTGAGGTGAGCCTTACTTCCTGCAAGGGCAGGGTGATCCTTTGTGTGTAGTCTAAAAACACAAATGGGAAGAGTGATTTCTTAATCTTTGCTGTCTTCCCAGAGTAATAGGCTCAGATAAATTCAACACTTTCCGTCAGGAAGAGTCTAGGAAATTGATTAAAGGTACCAAAATTCTAACAGATAAATATAAGACATATTGTAGCTATTTCTCGTATTAGTTTAAGAAAATGAAAAACAAAACCAAGACAACAGCAGAACTGAAGACAGAAATTTTTTTCATTTAATAAGTGCAAAAGCAAATGATATAAATTATGCTAAATATTGTGCTCCTTATTCATTTATATTTATCAAAAGTATTTCAGAATTATACATAGACTTTCATCATGGAAGTAATGACATGAAGATATTTTAGTGCACTGAACAACACGTGGACTCAGCAATGAAATAGAATATACATAGTATGGTATAAAACAAATGGTGATTTTTCATTAATGTTCTAATATTTAAAACAGTCCTTATTCAATAAATATATTTAAATGAATGAATGCAGAAATTTTGGAGTTAAAAATTGGGGATATATATGCTTATATTATTAAATTATTAAGTAAAAGTAGAACATTAAATATTCATCTTAAAATTTAAACTAAGTTTCATCTTCTAGTTCATGCATCTTAGAATAAGTGAAGGTCTAATTGTAGAGGAGATATCTAGCCACCCTAGGCGTATGTATATATGCAAGGATACATGGTGGAAAACAAAAATAAAATTCTAAATTCCCTAAGTGACTGAATGAACCCCTCTTTTTGGCGAAGGGCATTCCAAAGTTAACCTGAAAAACTGGTAGAAGTCATGATGGGAAAGGAGGGTCAGCCATGGCTCATTATACTCTCCTCCCTTTGGAATTCAGGCACAATTGACCAGTATTAACATTAAAACAGAGGTCTTAGGACTGACAAAGCAGACTCTTGGTAGCAGTAAGATACCAGATTCCAACCTGATTCTAGTATAGCATCACATGGCAGGTAACAGGCCCTGAAAGAGACTCAAATATTTTATCCCAAAATATATTTATTTGACAGACTTTAGAATGGCCCTGTAAAGCTGCCTCTTATGGGGGAAATTTACATTCTATAGAGAATTTCCGTCCCTTACTAGGTCTTTTCAGGAGAGTCAGACAGCACCTTTTAAGGTCTGATACCATCTACTGTCCCTGAAGCCTGCTACCTGGAGCCTTCATCTGCATAACCTTAGCTTTTACAGTTCCCCTTAATTCCTCAAATTTCTTTCTGCTGACTTCAACTATTTAAGAAAAACTTAATGATTTCAACCAATTGTCTGTCAGAAAATCTTTGAATCCACATGTGACCTAGAAATCCCTCACTCGCTTTGAGATGTCCTGCTTTTCAAGACCAAAACAATGTACACCTTACATGTATTGATTGACATCTGTCTGTAATTCCCTACACTTTTTCTTTAGAGATGTTAATATAGTTAATCCTTCAGAGTAAAATCTTGCTGGCCCTGGAGGCATTCCATCTCTTTAAATTGAATTTTCTTCTTTACATGTTGATTTTACAGTTTAATCTCCCAGGGCAATTTTATTTCCTTTTTTTAATGGGTGTTTGGGGTAAGTCCTCAGGCCTAATTCTTATGCCAATTAGAGCACGGTGGCATAAAAATGCATTGTGTGTCTGAGGAATGGTGAGTAGCTTCCTGGAATTACAAGCAATCCACTACGGGACTAGAATGGTAAATTGAGGACTTATCAACAGATCAAGATCATTTGTCATGAGTATTTGGCACTGACAGATATTGGACTTGATCATGACAGGGTTCTGCCATAGTGAACAGCATAAGGATAGTGACCATCATTATTTTGTCAAGTGACAATCTAGCAAATCCAAGGTTTGGAAATAGCCATACAGAAGTTCATTATTTGTCACAATGTTCTTGTGGAGATAAGCTAAAAGTCATTGTTTGTATTACATTTTTTCCCATATTTTTTAGACCTATTTTATGTGTTCTTTTTCTTCAGGCCTTTTGTGTTTTTTTTTAAACAATAGAGACTTTCTACATTTCCCAATGATAATGCCTTAAAGATAATACTTGGTGGGATAGCAACAACTTGGTAATCAAGTAAATAAGAATTGTCTTCATTTTGACTTTCAGCATGTAGCACAGACTATGACTCAACAGTTCCTATTTTTTCCTTAAAAAAGTTAAATTAATGCATGAGAAAGCATAAAAGACAGCACTGAGAATCTAATTTTTTCTCAAACTCGCCATTGCCATTTTTATGGAATATAATCACCCACATATAAGTTAATTTTAAAAAATCATAGTCTAGAGAATTTTGTATAGCAAAAAGCACAGGTATTCAGAATGCTTCTGAATTTAAGAAATCGAAGTATTTACATGTAAATAAAAAATCTGCTTTAGGAGATTGGAATTGACTCGATAAACCCATTGCCATTTCCGTCATGTGGAAGGAAAATATAGTAACCCAGTTGTTGAATTAAAAGTTCTATACTTTTTAATTGATATGATCAATGCACCTATGAACTGTGAAAAAACAGACAAATATCTAAAATATTATTAATAAATTTTACTTGAAAAAATACATGATGAATGGAAGTAGAACATAGGAACTTACAACCTTGAAAAATAAAGAGCTTGAGGGACCAAGGAACAATCCTGACAGACATTGAAAGAAATTGTATAAATGAAGAAAAAAAAGTATTTCTCCAAATGCAGTTAGAGTTAGTAAAGTACTTCCATGAAAATATGATTGTGAAGGGGTCTGTACTTGTTCCTTCTCAACGACTTTCAGTAACGTTTAACGTTTATAAAGGAAAAGGAGATTTCAATAACTGACAGCACTACAGATCAGTCTGGAACCTTAAAAATCAAACTGTTCTTTCTGCTTCTCGCACAGGGACTAATAACACAAGTTCTCAGGAATTACTTCATTGACAATTTAGCTCATGATGTGCGGGAAGTATAGAATTCAGCTCACTCTACCATAACTATATTGACTCTTTACTTCTAGTGGCAGCAAAAACAGCTTGTTCTTGTGTACAGCAAACAGATTTATGACTTAAAAGAACACCAGTAACAGATATGTTGAGAACAAAAAGTGTCAATTTCATATAGTATTTTTCCTCATAAAATTGCACTTACAGTCCATCTGATAAATTGCATTCTCGGTGATAAAAAGAAAAATATAAGATTCAATAGAGTATCATTGAGCCCTAGCAATAGCAGAATAAAAATAAAACCTCTGTCAAAAGTATATAGTTTGAAACTTATTTTCTCTGTGTCTTAATGGCTCCCTGAATTAAATCTGATGCTTTAAAATAGTAGAAAGAAGAGATAAAAAAGATTATTGTTTTTGATAGGAAGTGAAAAAACATTCTCTTTTCTTGAAAACATCATGGAGTCATTTACTTTTTTGTAATGTTTTTAATTGAAAAATTTAGAACAAAATGTAGATCTCTTTTGAGTATTAAATATGCACAACATATACAAATATCAATACTCAGTGCTAATAAAGAAGGAATAAGTTATTCTCCTTAAAAGAGTATTTTGAAATATGTGTATATATGTATGTATGTATGTGCATATACATGTATGTATGTACGTGCCTGCAAAAATAATTACCTTAATATTTCAAAGGCCTTAAAAAAAGCACTGGACTTTGACCAGATTGTCTATTTCCAGAACTATATCCTAGTTAAAATAGAAACTCAGACCAAAATTTATTGGATTAGATTCATCAAAAAATTTTATGTAGACATAAAAACTAATCATGTAAATGTCTAACCATACATTGATTATATGATAGTCTGATTAATCTGCACACTTCTTGGATTTTGCATCTGTTTCATTCTTTTTTATTAGGTAGCCTTAGATAACTACTTATATATCTTTTATAAATTTTCATTATATCTGTAAATACCTGACAGTACACATTCTGAATGGTTATCTAGACCCAAGATAGATGAGGATGATGATGATAATGATGATGATGATGATGAGTTGATACATCAGTTAAGGTTCTCTTGGCACATTGCATAGATAACATCCCTGCATTTTCTTTTATTGTTATTCCCAGACATCTCTATACAACTTTCCTGGCTATTTCCATGAATTTTTTTGAAAAATTAAACTCTTTATTTTCCAAGAGCACAATTACCAGTGGTTTCCTAAGAAAGAGACACATATGGTGGATCCTAATATATCTGCAAATGTCTTTCTTTGCTTCTCATATCGGCATGATAATTTGGCTAGGTATACAATTCTAAGATTAAAAATCTTTTACTCAGATTTTTAAAATCATTGTTCCATTTTTTTTTTCTGGCTTCAAGCATTGCTGCAGAGAAAATTAATTCTTTCCTTTACCTGACTTCTCTGAAAGTTTCCAAAATCTTCTCATTATCTGGAGTATTTTGATACATCTTAATTATATTCTCAGGTGCAGTTATTCCTTCTGGTTGCAAGATATACATGTTAGATTTTAGAAATTATTATCCTACTAATACATCCAAAAAAATCCTTTTCTTTCCTTGTTTCTCTAGAATGACTCAGAATTGAATATATATGTTCCTCATTTTAATATTTTTTCTCATATTTCTCCATAACTTAATTTTCCCTTAATTTTCAGGGAAAGTGTCTCAACCTTATCTTTCAAAATATCTGTTGAATTTTTTGCTTGCCAGTGTTACTTATAAGAGTTCTTATTATTTAATTACTTTTTGAAGTCTTCTCATTGATTATGAGTATGAAGTCTTTATGTATAATAAACAAGTTTTTTTCCTACCTTGTCCTTGTAACCAAAAAGTATCTGAGACAGATCTTAATCAATTTAAAGGTTTATTTTGCCCAGGTAAAAGATCACGTCCTGTGACATAACCTCAGGAAATCCTGAGAACCTGTTCCCAAGGTGGTCAGGTTATAGCTTTATAGCTTGATTTTTATACGTTTTAGGGAGACAGAATTTACAGGCAGAGACATAAATCAATACATGTGAGGTATATGTTGGTTTGGCCTGGAAAGGAAGAACATCTCAAAAGGGGAGGGAGGTGCTTTCCAGGTCATAGGTGGATTTAAAGATTTCCTGATTGGCAATTGGGTAAAAGCATGAAGCTCTGGCTGAGTTGAAATCAGCTGGAGTTAAGGTAAGCGGGGGGCGGGTGGGGGCGGACTGTGGAAGCCAAGGTTCTTATCATCAGGAAGAATAGATGGGAATGTCTCTTATCAACAGTGTCAGACTCTCTGAAGAGAACTAGTAAAGGAAGGTGATTCTCTACAGAATGTAGATTTCCCTCCACACCAGATAGCTTTGCAGGGTCACTTCAAAATATGTTGAAGAAATACATTTTAGGGTAGAATGCTTTGATTTCCTTTTAGGTTCTGTTTTCTGTCATGTGATATACCAGCATTAGGTTGGAGTTGGTACCTTATTGCTACAAAGAGTCCATTTTGTCCGTCTTCGCATCTCTATTTTAACGTTAATGCTGGTCAGTTGTGTGCTTGGGCCTGTCTTACCACTGCTTTCCCATGATGACCTTCAAGTTTCCTTGTGTTTGCTTGGCCGAGAGCAGGGTTCATTCAGTCAATTGAGGGGCTAAGAATTTTAGTTTTGATTTACATCCTACATTGTGTTTTCTTTCTCTAGACCTCTAATTGATTTGTATACTCTGGATTTTATCTATCATATTAGGTACTTTTCTCAAAATCTGATACTTCATGTTTGCCTATTCATTTAAAAAAAATAGGATAATGAAGATGTTAGCTTAATTGCTTTTCATCTCTTATTTTTTAGTCCTGCATCTCACCTTTATAGACTATCTGTCTTCAAGTCCAGGTCTTTTGCCATTGCTCTTTTTAAAAAAATCACTTATTCTCTGAGACCCAGTTAGCTTCAGTATGATGTAGGAGCATGGACACAGAGAAGGGTCAAAGAATGTCATCTTTTCACAGTCCTGGGTTGAGTTTTAACCAGAAATATATAGATTTTTCATGCTACCTTCCTCAGCAGGACAACACTTCACTTCCCTCCTTATGGAGTCCTGTATCATCCCTGGAGTTCTTCTGCATCAACCAGCTCCGTTTAATTAGTGTGATACTCAGAAGGCACCTGGAGCTTCCCTTGCGCAGCTGAATGACTAACTCTTCTTCCATCTGGCTGTGCCTTACCAGTTTTTTATATCAAGGGATAACGCCAGTGAAAATATGTGTTAGGGGTGGGGGACGGAGCTCTATACTGATGTCATAAGCAGAGTCCTCCTCACACTCTTACTCTGTGAACTTCAGCAGATCATTTATCTCATGTTTCATAAAGAAGGGCCTGTTGGGCTTGAATTCTCTTATATTCTACTGTCTCACACTATAGATCCAGATTTTGTCTAACTAGTAACAAAGGAGAAGCTGTCCTCCACTTCCTTCACTCTAGCGTATCCTCCTGTACAATGTAAATATTTATCATTCACCTATGTCCTCTGAAATAGTGATTCATCATCCATTTCTTTCCATCCCTAGATCATCAATCTCCTTTTTATTCAGTATTTTTTTCATCCTATAAACAGTTTTCCCAACTTATTAAAATACAATATTTGCATCAGTTTTATTCAATAAATCCTTAATTACTAAGATTTAGGTTACCTCTAATAGTACACTATTATAAAAAAGGTTGTAAAGAATATCGTATATATATGTATGTGTGTATATATAATGCATATATTTATGTACTTATGTATATATGTTTGTGTACTTTTGCTACATGCCTAAATGTAAAATTACTAGGTCAAGAATTTTAGGGCTTTTGATGTATGATATATGACGACCTGCTTTTTTGGAAAAGTCATAAAAATGTACCATAATATGACTACACGTCTCTTACAGAGTTACTGATAGTTGTCCTCGACACTCAACCTAATGTCTTTATTAACTTAATCAGCAAAAATCCTATCACTTCTCATGTTATCCTTCAGCTTTGTCTATGTAATTTTTTCCACAAAGTGTTACAATTTGTATATAATTAATGTTTGTCTTTAGAGTTTCTCAGGTAATTTTGTCTTTTCAAAATATATATTTAAAATCCCTTCTTATTTTATGATTTCAGGTTTTACATGTGTATCTATTTCATGTGGACTTCATTTTGATGTGAGATATGCATTTGATATCTAAACATGCAGTTTCCAAATGATTAACAGTTGGCCCATGATTTTTAAATGTTTCTCTACTTCTCTAATTATCTCAGTAAAATCCGTTTTATATTCTTTTAAAATTTTAAACAGAATCTAGCCTTCCTTTTTGATATGAGTGATCTACCTTAGTGCTGTTTAATCTTAGGAGAACTAAATGGTTTTGTATAGGGTTCCCTTTACAATTCTAGTAGTCTGCTTCACATGTAATTTCTAAGAATTAGCAAAATCATATACTTATTGTAAAATAAAAAAGAAGAGTAATTCATGTTAAAAGTGTCTATATATGCATACATATCATATATTTAATGTTCAGGCATGATAACCCCAATAGCCATAATGACGTTGATAAAGTTTTACAGTTGCTCATAATGAATTGAGTACGAGAAGAGAAGTGAAACAATATTTAACACCCACACACACCCAACACACCCACCCCCGCCACCCCACCGCACCCCCCCCCCCACACGCAGTCTTCCTTGTTCATTGTAGTTATTTTATGTAGTTTCTGAGAATACTGAATTAGCGAATACTGAACCATTGCTCCTAGGAGAAGTACAGAGTTACGTTCCTGCAAGCCTCTGGCCACAACATTTTCATTAACTGAAAAGGGTTTGTTTCATATAGGTTTGTTTGCCTACATCCTTGTAAAACAAGCCAGTCTCATCAGTGTTGAAAACCTGCTCTTTCACGTAACAGTTATTAGGGATTTGAAAAATGCTTCCACTGCCTCCTGATCTGGAGAAACTACCTTGCCTGCTGCAGGCTGAAAATGTGCATGCTGTATCACCTTATGCAGTGTGTGAGCCAGTGCTAGCTGGGAGCAGGCTTGCACATTTTTCTGACTCTGGGTCATGTAACCATAAACTTATTTGGCTTCCAGTTTCATAATGATGCTGCCAAATGCATTTTTAAAAGTCAGTTATCATCTCATGAATCCATAAATTTGGTCATTTGTCCACCTTTTCCATACCATTATTACATACAACAGGGATAATTGTAGCAATTTCTGAGGCAGCCTCACATGCAAATCGATACATTTGCTTTCTACTTTTTTGGATATGCTATTAATAGAGTGTTTATAGTTAGCCCTGAAATTCAACATCGAATGTCCAAGAGTACTATCTATAACTCGCATGTGAACAAAGCTTCTCTAACATATGCATTTTTCCCCATAAGGCACATCACGGCATTCTTGTGACTGAAAATACTATACAACACTTCAGTGCTACATTTGGGGGCCATTTGAAACAGTAGAATTACTCACAAAAACACAAAACCAAAAAGAGTGCCACTCACTAGACTGTGAGGAGAAGTATTTACAGCATGAAAGCTGAAACAAGGAGAGAAGACATTGCCTTGTTCAACTCAGCCTCATTCCAACATGCTTCTTAAATAACTCAAAGTTTCTATCACTCTAAGCGTATCTGTGAATGACTATGAAAGCACCGTGAGCATTCATTTGGGGGCTAAAAATAAACTTTAGTAAGTAGAAAAACTCACAGATATGGAATCTGCAACGAATGAAGATTGACTGCATATATATTCTAGCACATGCACACCTACCTGTAAAATGATGTTTATGGCATCCTAAATAGAGAATGATGCAGACAGATTGTATCTGTTACTTTAAAATAATGGATAACATTGCCATTGGCGATGTGACTTTCTATAATGATGAAAAAGTTTAGTTAATTTCCTAACAGAGTGAGGTATGTTCTTGTTTTGATTTCCACAGTCACTGTAGTTTTTTTTTTTTTTTTGAAAATTTATTTTACTTTAAACACGCACAAAATATGTTGTTTATTTTTATATTAGTTATCTAGTGTCATTATAATGCTGTATAGAAGCTATCACAAAACACATTTACCTTAATAATCCTCATTTATTTGGTTCGTGGGTCTATACATCAGTGATTTAGGCTGGGCTTGGCTAAGCAGGTCTCTGCTTTTGGTGAGGTCACTCAGCTGGCTTTGTGTCTGGGATGGATTGTGACAACTGAGGCAACTTAACACTGCTCCATATGCTTTATCCTTCAGGGGCTTTGTCCTGGCCTTCTCTCATGGGGAAGGAAAAGGAACAAGTGCAGGCCAGCCCCATTTGATTCGGTGCTCTTCCCATCTCCCTGCATCCACTGGCCAGAACATGTCAGAGTGAGATAGGCCTTTGACAGGAAGGTGAAGGGCACGGTTACGAGAGTTTGTGCCGAGGTGACTAGCTAATCTAAAAAAAATAATAATGTGCATTTTGTTTGCAATAACTGAGTGTGGACTAGCATGCATTTGCAACCAATGTCACTTCAACTGTATTTTAAAGGATTTCGGACACATTTATTTCTAAATAATATCAGCTCCATGATGAAGAAAAACTAATGAAAGTCATAATTGGTATTTTGGTAAAGACAAAATCATTCAGAGAAAAACAGTATAATAATCTTCATCTTAAAATAATTAGATCAAGTAATTATATTGATCCTGAGAGATTTGATGTGAGAGCTAGTATTTAATTCTGCTACCCTGGTTAAAGGTGACAACTCACTTGTCCACAGATCTTTGCCTGACTGTTTGCATCATTTTCCTGAAGACATAAGAAGGGAAAGGATGAATCATTAAATTTTAAATAACTGTTTGTAGGTCACCTAGAATAAGCAGTAGAACGTAAATTTTATGACAAGCTTTTGTTATACAGACGAGGTGTGAAGCCAAAATAACTTTTGCCTGGAGGAGAGGGGTGGCGGATTCGGAATTATCCAACAGATAACATATACAGTGATTTCTGACTCGGGTTTTTGAGAGTCTAGGTAAGCATGATAGAGTGCCACTATGAACAACCCGGGAATAAATGACCCTCTGATGTTCAAATTAAAAGCTTTCTGCAGTACTTTGGACTTTGGAGGTCCTGTTGCAGCACAGACTTAGGTAGATATGGTGGCTGCCTCTGAACAGGGAATGCTAAGTAATAAACACTGGGGACCTCAGCTGGCAAGGGTTGAAGTTGGCATTTAAACAGACTTATCACAGGCCCTAGCTCAGAAGGGCAACATCGTACTGCTTCCCAATATGTAACAAGTATCTTCTGATTATGGACATTTTGGATACTTGTACTAAGTTTTGTTTCTAATGTAGCTTCTATCAAGCACTTTGCAATGAAGGTTTTCATGCCTATAAATATTGTTAACACTTGAGATTATTTATATAATTCCCAGAAATGAACTAAATGGGTTAAAAGATATGAACAATTCTGAAACTTTTTGGAAGTTTAATCAAATTCATTTCTAAAAAGTCTCTATCTTCATTTTAATTTCAACCAACAGTACGTGGGAGTCTTGGGTTTGAAACCTACAAATATTTTATATTTTTGCTAATTTAGCAAGTACAGAATGGCAAATCAATTGCTTTGGTCATTTATATTTTCTGCCTATAGTTTTGTTTTGCACAAATTTATGAACTTATTCAGTTTTCTCTTTGGCGTAGTATCTGTGTAGGTGCTGCATGCTTGGCAATTTTTTCCAGCCAGTATCACAACACATCTTGTAAATCAGGACAATTCTGATGTCATTGTGCCTGTTCATTCAACTACCACTAAAAAGAGAACTTATGAAATAAACTTCTACAGGAAAAAATGTTATCGTGATATTTAGGGAAGTTATTGGGAACCAAATTGAGGAAAGTTTAATTAGCAGACTTTAGAAAAGTCTCAATGGGAGAAAAAAAAAAGCTAAAAGTCTTAAGTGGTTTTAGAACAAGAAGCAGTGCAATGAAGAACTTGTTAGAACTGGGGAAAAAAGGGTGGAGGAGAATGGTCATAGCAAATAAAATCAATGAAATGAAACTCTGTTCTTACCCAGCGTAATTTGAATCACAGAGAAATCTCCTCTGGGAATAAGCAGATACACATACACATTGTTGTTCAAATCGTTTAAGTCTATATTTAAAATTTTAAAGTTAGCAATAGCCAGGTCAGTTTTTAGAAATGTGTCATATACCACACGGACCATTCAACAACCTAAAAAATCCATGTAGACATGAGGCAATTATTCAGAAACTTGTTAATTGAAAACATTTATATTTGATGTATCTAGATGATTTAACACAAGAGATGGAAGGTTGCTTTTTCTGGTGGGGCTAATGATATTTATAGCTATTTGATGAGAGACGTTTTATATTTGTAAACTTTGTAGAGGATTTTAAAGAACATTTTGTTAATAGTTAATGACTCTCAGAAAATCCACCAGTTTTAAGTGTGGTGTAGCTGACTGTAACATAGGATAAGATCTTTATGTGCAGGTGGAAATATTTCACCCTGGTCATTTGCTATTTTAACTCACAGGGAACAAAGCCCACTGGGTGTACTCATTGAAGCAACCACATAGAATCAATCAAAAGACACACATAGCATCTGCAAACATCAGAGAACACAAAGACAGTTCAAGAAAATGGATCTCAAGGGCTCTGTTTGTACAGGTCTGGCCTTTCCAAGATCGAGCCATTCTCAGACCTTTTACTGGAAAGGCTTTTTGTAATGCACTGCCTAATGGCTCGGCTGTTCAAACGTGATACATTCCGCTATGACACTTGGAGCACGCTACCTATGTGCAGACTGCAAGGCAGAGCTGAAGCAACAGTCACATTCCCAACCCAAACAAACTTAAAAATTAATGCTGTGAAGGGGAGAACTGTATTCCACATCTCCATGAGCTGTTACTGGTGCCAAATTAAATGAATATCAAAGGAGCAATGAAGAAGTATTATAGGAAATAAAAAGGGAAAGAGAAAAACTCCTTTAGCAGTTGAATCATTTCATGGAGGGAGGGACGCTTTCCACCTGAAACTACATTTGCAGCAACTTATGGGAGTCACAGGTGTTTTAACATGTGCCCTCAACCACTCGTTCAATCCCTTGCAAATTGTTGACCTTTACAAAATTGAAGGCAATTCTCTAGTCAAGATGAAGTATAAACAGAGGGTGTAAGACAGCCCTTGATTTCAGCGAGTTTGTAATCTTGTGGAGGAATCATGACACAGGCTTAGTATTAATAATGCAAGGCAAAGATCATTATGTAAATTTTTAAGAGTAAAAACCATGAGCTTTTTGAGTTTAGAGGCAGAAAAAGAAAAAACCAATCCAATGGTTCTCTCTGCTAACATAATAACGCCCTGTTGTACTATTTGTAGTTTGGCATTTTGCCCTCCAAAAAGTCAGAATTCTTCATGCACTATGTCTTATAGGGTAAATTGTGATAAGTTGAGAGAACCGGGAATGGAACGATCTCTAATAATTATGTGCTTGCTCCTTCTAGAAGCACACATTTCATCTAGTACTTCTAATTATATGGTAGTGATGTGTAAGTATTACTAATTACAGAGAAATGCTTGTCATGCATATACCATTTTCTTGGTTTTCAGTTAAAAAAAAACAATGACCACAAGGGTGAGAAATAGATGCTTTAAGGCAATAGATTGCTGCCAATGTTCTGTGGCTTTCAAAGCTTTCACTGATTTTCAAATGTAATTATTTCAGTTTCATGGTTTGCAAATGCATAAATAACCAATCATGTGATGGTGTTCAACTCATGTGATTTATGCAAATTCCTAGCGTTACAGGTTCAAGTAGAAATATTTTACTTCATATTAATTGAATAAGATAGGAAGGTACAAATATACTTAAAATAGACTCAAAAACATGCATTTCTTTAGGGCCCACAGAGGCATGGACCTAACTTAAATCTGTTTACCTTTTAGTTTTTAAAATAATTGGTTGCATATTGTTACAAAACAAGATACGAAAAATTTGTGAAACTTCATATATCTTATTTCATTAATAATTACTTAAGTTTAAATGTGTATACTTAATAATATTAAGTTCTCCTGCCTTGTCAAGGTTTATTGCTATAAACATTTTTAACAATGGTACTGGATATCTTAATGTGATGTTTATGTGTAGTGGTATTTATTTTTACATAGTGTAATTTATTTTTATATTCATATGACATTCTTCACAATTTATGCTTCTACGGTTATTTTAATTTGAGAGGAAGGATCAAGTAGTATAAATAATCATTAAATTCAGCTACTACACTTTCACTGAAGTTCAGGAAACACAAAACTCTGAGGGAATAGCCAGATTTTCAAAATTATTGCATGTAATTAGCCCAAGATTAAAAATAATTTTTTTGTCTCTTTCACTGTGAAAGATTAGTGATACTTTAATTAATTTACTGGCACTGAGCTTAGAAGAAGTTATACACTTTCAGGAAAGCAAACCCTTTGAAACAATTTCATTAATGTGCATTTTCAGAATCTGCATTAAGAAAGCGACATAGTAACTTAAGACTGTAACATGTTAAGTAGTTCTTCTCCTCATTTTGGTATTTTCCATTAAAGAGAAATAAAACTGCCTATTGCATACTACTTATCTCTTCCAAGACAGTATTACAAATATTTCAATGCCTTAACTTTTAAAAAATGTTGATACATATATTTTACACAGGTATAGGGTACATGTGATATTCTGTTACATGTATAGGATACGTAATGGTCAAGACAGGTTGGGTGGGGTATCCATTACCTTGAGGATTTATCATGTCTATGTGTTGGGAACATTTCAAGTTATCTCTTCTAGCTGCTATGAATGATACAATATGTTGTTGCTAACTATAGTCACCCCACTCTGCTATTGAACGTTAGAACTTACACCTTTCATCTACCAATATGTTTGTACCCATTAACTAACTTCTCTTCATACTGTCCTCCTCCCACTCACACACCCTTCCCAGCCTCTGGTATCTATCATTCTACTCTCTACATACATGATATCCACTTTTCTAGTTCCCACATATGAGTGAGGACATCAGTGCATTAACTCTTAACACTATGAGGTAGATGTTGCTGCTCCCATTCCACAGGGGAAGAAACTGAAGCCTTGCAAGCAAGGTAACAGATGTGTGCACAATGGATATAATTTTGATCTATAACATTGAGGTTACAAAGCTTATTCTAACCACTGTACATGAAGCAAAAGAATTCTATTAGAGTAATAAAAAATAAGATTGTGGTGAAGTGTTGGGAAGAACACTCATAACAAGAGGATTACAAAGCTGAAACGCCTACAAAAGAGAGGTTAGGTTTGAGGGCGGGGAGCGGTGGCATAAGAAGGGGGGAACTTCTTAGAAATGCCACGGCAAGGAGGTGTAGAGGCTGTCCAGGGAGAGAGGAGTGTGTAAATGGTACATGCCACTGCCCAAAGTCCAGGAGAGAAAGCAGATTATATTTATAAGAAAGATTTTTCTTATCTAGAGTAAACAAAATAAGGACATTCCTCTGGAAACTTCCTTCATAGGGAGAGGGCATTCAAAGATTTTACACTGTGGGTAAAATAATGATGACTCTTTGCATAATTTTGATATAAAAATATGCAGTTCAATGTGTGCATTTAACACTGTAAAATAGAGGTGTTTGTAGTATGTCATGGCACTATGTCAATGCAGTATGTCATTCCTTTTTTTTTTTTTTTTAGACCGAGTCTTGCTCTGTCACCAGGCTGGAGTGCAGTGGTGCAGTCTAGGCTCACTGCAACCTGTGCCTCCTGGGTTCAAGCGATTCCCCTGCCTCAGCCTCCCGAGTATCTGGGACTACAGGCACGTGCCACCACGCCCAGCTAATTTTTTGTATTGTAGTAGAGACTAGGTTTAACCGTGTTGATCAGGATGGTCTCAATCTCCTGACCTTGTGATCCACCTGCCTTGGCCTCCCAAAGTGCCAGGATGTCATTCTTAAACTGTGGTGTTCATGTTTATTACCAGAGGAGTTTGGTTAAAATTACATATTTTGGAGTCCCTATTCCCACTCATTGAGTAAACCAAGGTGAGACAGACCCCATACCCTCCTCCAGCTTCTGCTGCATTTCTTCACTCTTCTTCACAGAAAAATAATAAAATATTTTTGAAAAATTAGTATACCTTGGGTGTTTTACTTTCTCGCCTTCCATTCATTGCAAATTAACTCTAGTTTGATTTTTAACTTTACTTCTCCATTGAAACCCTCCAATCAAGATCACCCATGATCACTTGTTAAATCCCCGGAAGCCATTTAAAATCAAATCATATAACCTCTCTCAAGGCATGATAGAATCAGCTACTCCCTCTTTCCAAAAACACTTTTTTTCTGCTTGGTTTTGGGAAACAGTGTTCCGCTTTGCCCTAATGTCCTTGTCAGATAATTTATTTATTGTCTTATTTTCTCAGCTTTCTTGTATCTGTCAATGATATTGTTATTTGGTTTTCTATAATTTTGTAAATGAACTATCTTTCCAACTACAATATACAGAGAAAAGCTTATTTTGTGTTTTTTATATAACATAGATCCAACAATGTATTATAATAAATGGTTGCTTAATAATATAGTAATAAATATTATTGATTTGTTTACAATAGTTATAACAATATCATGTGATTACTATGGTTTGAATGTATCCTGTCCAAAATTTGCAAATAGGAGTTGGTGTCCTATAAAGGCGATTGATAGAGGGAGTTTGTTCTCTCTTGCCCTTCTGCCTTCTGCCATGTGAGGATGCAGCAAGAAGGGCCTCACCAGATGATGGTGACTTGATCTTGGACTCCCAGCCTCCAGAACTGTGAGAAATAAATTTTTCCTTTATAAATTACCCATTTATAGGTGTTCTGTTATAGCAGTACAAAAAGAACTAAGGCAGTGATACTAAAGAGTTGCATATTTATGATTGCTCTTTCTTTAAAGAATCACTAATATTTAGTGGATAGAAGCCAAATCTTCTTCATCTTGTAGATATTTATAGTATCATTTGCTTGTTGAATTATTGGCTCTTAAAAGTTTTGGAGTTCATAGTTGAATATGAGATACTTCTAATAAGAAATATATTGTGGTGAAACAAAGGCAAGCTTTACAGTCAGAAAGACCTGGATTTATTTACTCGTACCTTCTCAAATCCCTTGATATAAATCTGGAAAAGTACTCTAGCCTCATTGAGTCTCATTATTAGTATCTGAAAAATGAAGAAAATTATAGTCACTACCAGGAACAATATAAAGAATAGAGATAATGTATAAAGTGTCCAGCTCATGAGGTGTCCATAAGCAATTACTGTTATTATTATTCATCAAGGGTGTCTTATCAGCAAAGATTTAAGCAATCATTGGGTAGGTAATGTCAACCTTAAATGATGAGACTCAGAAAACATGAATAAATATAAAGTTTACTTGAGTACAAAGCTTGGGGATAGTTACCTGGAAACTCCTACTCCTAACAAGTTGGATCAACGTTCCAATGCGTACAAGCCAAGATTTTATTTATCTAGGCAGAGACAGAGATATTTTAGCAGGATTACAACACTTTTCATATGAGACCAGTGCATATGTTATAGCAGTTTGATCAGTTTCAGACTGAATGGTTCCAAGGAAATTACCTTATTGCTCTGTCAGGAGGGGTAGTGATCTTAGGGGTCTTACCTGTGGAGCTGTTTGGTCTTCCTAATAATTCACAGGGAAAAAAAATGGCGTAAGTTGTAGCTGCATGCTACTCAACTCAGGCCACATAGCCACATTGCTCTCAAGGCTCAGAATAATTTAGTGCCAACAGCTTTAAGTTTGAATTACTTAATTTCATAGTCACTAGTGGAGGAAAAAGATGATAATGAAGCATGAGTCCTTCCAGTCATCTTTCCAATATACCACAAGATCTAGCGCTCTCCCAGCCCTTGAGAGGTGTTAACATTCTTATCAGGAGTACAATTACAATAATGAGTTTTTGAGCGCCTACTCAATTTTTTGTGCCATACCACTTGCTCTGTGGCTTTGGACAAATTAATAAACCTCATTATGTCTTAGTTTTCTCATATAAAATACAGTGGATAGTCATGTTGTGATGAAGAATAAATTGTTTAATTTATGTTAACTGATTTGTATAGCATCTGGGAAATAATATGTGTACCACAAATGTCAGCTGTTATTATCTCGGTTCTTATTATAATTATGTCTCTGAAACTTTTGTTATATACCTATCTATACTGCCAATCATTCGCTAAGACCTTCTACGGAAAAGTAACATTTTCTTTAATATGAGAAAACTAAGACATGAAGAAGTTACTGTTTTACTCAGCGACAGGGAGCAAACAAGTGATAAAATTCGGATTTGAACCTTAATCTGTATTACTTCCAAGACTGTACCTGCCAATAGTCTCAGGGTAACTTACTATTGTTGTAGCTATCACTATCCATAGCCTTTTAAAGCAACGTTTTGTTTTGTTTGCAATCATGTGCCTTTTTTAGTATTTAAAAATATAAATAACCATCATTAAGGATGAACAGAGAGCTCCTTGAGTACAGCTATTAGCTCATTTAATCATCACTTAAACACACATCTGTAACTTATGTACATGGTGTTGTAATTCCATTTTCACAGAGATAAACTGAACCTTAGATCAATAAAGGCAATTTCCCAAGGTCAAATAATAGTAGGTGTAATGAAAATATCAGTAGAAGCTAAGGTGGCTGTCTTATTGTTGAACACTTTACTAACACTTTCCTACGTGTTGTATTTCTAACATACTTGTCAAAGGATGAGTCACACATTACAGAGGAAGAAACAGGCTAAGGGAAACTGTGAACCTTGCTCAAAATATTATACCATGTATGTGGCAGAATCAAGACTAAAATCCACATTTGCCTAATTTCAGTGCCCCTGCTTTATGGCTTTGCTATACTGCTTCCTGCTGAAGTCCATTAACAAGTGCTCAGTTGAGACACAAAATGTTATGTAGCCTAGGCCATAGATAAGCTCATTATTGGCTAGAAAATTTGGGACAGGTATTAACTTTCAGCATCTTGTGTCATAAAATAACTTCAGTGTGGTCCCCATAGCAAGTCTGATTTAGAGCACTGTTCTCTGTTAATGGGTCTTCCAAGAAGAGTCAATTGTCTATGGTCTGCCAAGTATTTAAGTGAATTAACTTGCTGGGTGAAGTTATTTTCTAATGTCAGGGTGTTCCGAAGGAGTAAATGAGGTAGAAAATGGTAATGGTTAACCATTGCATGAAAACTGTCACAGTGACATTAGACCCTATCTTAGAGCAATGTTTTAAAGATTTGGGTTTAGATATTTTTAAAAAATAGTGCCACTTACTGTCCTTTTAATGGAAAACAAAAGTGATAGATAAGTTTTGATGGCTGGAACAGAGAATTATCAGAAAATAATAAAAATAATTATGTTATCATATTTGAACGTACCAGGATGAATCTTTTTAAATAAGGAACGATTTAAACTTGAGGAGCCCAGCCTGGAAAGGCCAAGTGCAATCACAAAACATTTAGTAAGTCCATTAATTTTATATTTCATATTTCCTAGTAGACTGACTCATTCTATAAATTTGATTAGCCACCACACATTTTAAAAATACTGAGGGGATTTGATTAGCTAAAATGCTACGGTGGCTCTCAATAAGTGCTTTCTTTCCTGTTATAATACTAAAGTGGTTATTCAGATAAATATCAAAATGGCAAATTGTAGTCTCTTTTTTGGAAACTTTTTCTCTAACTTCTCTGTGTCCCTTGCTTCAATATCCATTAAATCAAGTCTACTTTCTCTAAAGTCAAGGCTTGCTAAAAGCACTCAGGGGAGGATCAACTTGTAAAATGAATGGAACTATTCATTACTATCAAGTGTAAGTACAAAGAGCCTTGAGAGAATGCTCTATATTAAGAGTGAAAAGTGAACATACACATAGCTAACAGCTCATCTTCACATTAGCAAAAAGGCTTATATTTGGGGAAGGGGAGTCGGAGTAGGATTGTATTTATTTTTCAGGCGTAATAAACCATGTGCATGCAATGTAACTTTAAAATATATCCAAGTAAGGCAATCTTGGAAAAACCAATATGAGATGTTTTATGGAGCCTTTGCATATTATGTTGAGGTAAGTAAGTAAGCAAATCTGAAGACGAAAATGTTAGAGAACTAAAGGGGAAGTCAAAATGCATAGAAGTCTGTTTTCTATGAAGCAAATTTACCATACCCTTTAAATACACTTCACGTGGTTGCTGATTTCTGGTGGTTCCTCTGATTAATTTTTTTTTTACTTTCCTATGGTGATATGAATTTAATAAAATCTTACTTTGAATATTGAATTTGGATTAAAAATTTGTTATAACATTATTATAAAATAGTCTTTGCGTTAGATGGTTTTACCCAAGTTTAGACTATTTCAAGTATTCTGAACACTTTTAAGGGAGGCGAGGCTAAGCTATGAGGTTCAGTATGTCAGGTGTATTAAATGCATTTTTGACTTAAAATATTTGTAATTTCCCAAGGGTTCCTGGAAATATAAAGCCTTATCATAAGTTCAGGAGCATCTGTATATGAAAATTACATGTAAATAACAATTTGGGGCCATTAATTAGAGAAACTAGGACAGTAGAGCATTTTGAATAAGTTATGAGCCCACAGAAAACATTTCCTGTGTCCATATCCTTTTATAGTAGGAAAGAAAATAATCTCATGTTATACCTTGTTCTAATGTTAGTCCTGGGCTGTCTGTCTCTAGGCTGTGCAATACCCAAATGTACATGATTTATTGCTATATCACAGCCATCTTCCAAGTTACAGATGTGACATATGTGTCATTGCTTGACAGATTCCAATTGCTCTAGGCTCTAGTATAGGCATAAGTCCATGTACTTGCGCCACTCCTTGGTACCAATTTCCCGTAGTAGTGGTTCATACATTGCTGTAAAGAAATATCTGAGACTGAGTAATTTATACAGAAAAGAGGTTTAACTGGCTCATGGTTCTGTAGGCTCTACAGGAAGCATGATTCTGTTATCTACGTGGCTTTTAGGGAAGCCTCAGGAAACTTATAGTCATGGAAAAAGGCCAAGGGGGGGTGAGACATCTCACGTGGTGGGAGCAGGAGCAAGAGAGAGAGGTGCTACACAGTTTTAAACAACGAGATCTTATGAGAACTCACAATGACGAGGACAGTACCAAGGAGATGGTGCTAAACCATTATTGAGAAACTGCCCCCCATGATGCAGTCACCTCTCACCAGTCCCCACCTCCAGCATTAGGGATGACATTTCAACATGAAATTTGGGCAGGGACACAAATCCAAATCATATCAACCTGTAACTGCAATCTTTTCCACTTAGAAAAATGTAGCAACATGAAAATGAGCTGATGCTTTTGTAGCAATAATCCTAAATCTACCAGAACTATTTAAAAATTTAAAAGTTCACTTTGTGAGTGGAAACAAATTATTTTTGGCACACCACAAACTAAATGTGACTTGGTAATGTGTTGTGTCACCAAAAAGATGAAACAGGATTAAAGTTATCAATGTTTCCTGATATGGTTTGTCTCTGTGTCCCCACCCAAATCTCATCTTGAATTGTATTCCCATAATTTTTACATATTGTGGGAGGGATCTGGTGGGAGGTAATTGAATCATGGGAGCAGTTTTCCTCATACTGTTCCCATGGTAGTGAGTAAGTCTTACAAGATCTGATGGCTTTATCAGGGGTTTCCCCTTTTGTTTCTTCCCCATTCTCCCTTCGCCTGCTGCATTCCATGTAAGATGGGACTTGTTCCTCTTTGCCTTTCGCCATGATTGTGAGGCCTCCCCATCCACAGGGAACTGTAATTCCAATTAAACCTCTTTCTTTTGTAAATTGCCCAGTCTTGGATATGTCTTTATCAGAGGTGTGAAAACGGACTAATATATCTCCCAAATCCCTGCCTTTCAAATGAAAACCTTAAATTTAGACTTTGATAGGGTTAGTTTTTGAATAATAAGAGAATCTCAGCATTGATGTATCTGCCAAGAGTGGCATAAAGTTCTGTCACAACTCAGAGATGAGGTTCAAGTTCCCCCCAACATTGGCATTCAGATCAATGTGTTAATGCTCATTTGTGTAAAACTTTATACATAAAACCAATATTCTTAAGTTGCAATAGAAAATTTGTTTTTATATATATTTGATTTCCTAAGCAAAAATGGCCCGCAGATGTCATGATTCCAATTATTATAATATTCCTTCCTCCGGAATACAGTGATCTTCCTGTTCCAGTCAAAAATATGTTCCTGGAAGGGCTGATTTTTGGTTCCTTAAACCACTTTGTACTAGAAAGACAGGTCATGCCATAGCACAGCCAATTCACTAGGAAGAAAGTGGAACTTAAGATAGCAAAAAGCACCAAAGGACTTCAAATACCAGAAACTACATGTTTTTATTCAATGTCTGATGGAATTGTTTAATTTTACGTTGACTTGCGGAAAAGGAAAAAAAAAATACAGTCAAGGGCTTAAATGGACAAAAGTTATTTTCTTTAGTTAAGTAGAGAAAAATAGAGTTTCCCAGTGCAATTTTTATATTTCAGAACATTTTAAGATGGACACAACTTTTTCCTGACATATTTAAAATAAGTGTAATTGTTATATATACTTAATACTTCTTAATACTTTTAAAAGTAATGATTCATCCAATATAGTAGAGTAAAAAACACATCCCAACTCTAAGCAAATTCAATAAATACTGTTAAAAAATAATTGAAAGTATTTCAGTCATTGCTATGAAGAAAACAACCTTTAAAAAAATTTTTAGTCATATTTTGTTTTATAGTCACCATATGTTTTATATGCCATAAATTATTTAAACATATTACTTTTTTTCAGGAGCATAGTTTTACACACTCTTGATGGACAGCAACTATTATAGTTTAGCCCCTAAGTTAACTATTATTCATCTGTTTGTTACTTACTCTGGGCTGTTATTCACAACATCTTAACAATTGAAAGTTTAAAGCTTTTTCTCTTCTGTCCTCTATGTTATAGTAAATACATGGAAATTTCTTCTGTGGTCTACGATTTCCTTCTATTATGTAACCCTGTGGCTATGAAGCTTTCAAGTATGGAAAGGATTTATTTCTTCAGTAGCTAGTATAGTATTTATGGTTTTTCATTAACCACTCAAAAGTTAAAATACTGCATTTAACATAGGTCCAATTACAAGGCTATTTTTGAGAAGACTGATTTGTGTGTTCTGAAAAGAATGTATATAAAATATAAAAACTAGCCTACCATTGTGCATTATCAGTTTCTTTTCAGCTACGTGTTGGTTTTGTTTTAATGAATAATTTTGGAAAGCATCAGAAAATGTAACATTTAGGAAATAAATGAAACAATTCAGGGAGAGGTAAATTTTTATAATTTTAATTATTCAAAATAATCTTTCATGTGGATTGGGTTTGTTTAAAAACTGCTTGTCTTTTACAATTGCTTTTGTTCATGCAAGTACTGATTTGCAGGTAATTTTGGAACCTAGCGCATATTCAGATTGAGAGCTCTTTACCAGGAAAAATATATATAAATGAGGCTGAGACTGAATATTTCTATTAACTTTTCATTTAAAATTAACTATCAAGATTAATGCTTCTGAAAGTTTTTAGAAAGAAATTTAAACTAGTTCCTACTAAACTGTTCTGACTTATGCTGCATTTACAATACATAGTGACTCCTGTTCTTCATTTGACTCTATTCCCTATGCCACAGCTCCCCAGATGCTGTGCTGGCTCTTCATGTTGCATCACTTTTAAGGAAATTCTTTACCCATTCATACTGGAAAAGATATGCCTCTCATTCTTATTCAGTACTTCCTTTCAAATTTATTTTTTAATTGACAAGTAAATTTTTACACTTTTATAGTCTCAAGACAAAGAGTATTGACTCTTCACTGCACTTGCCACATATTCCTAGGACTTGGAGCTCTTCAAGGGTAGAGCCCATGCATTTGTCTGTTCTAATTCATAGCATTAGTACCCAGTAGTTGTTATTTAAGGAAGACAGAATTGGCAATAGGGCCTTTTTGAGTTGGCAAGTAAATCTATAGGCATATAGATTTATGAGTGAACGAGTGAATGAATGAAGGAGTGAATGGATTTCTAAGGGTCAGCCATCCTCACTCTCCAGTGATTTAATTCAGCCTAATCACATGTTTTCACACATATAATTTAAGATTGGCTTGATAAAATTGTATCTAGGGCTAGTGACTCTTAATGAGATTGGAGTATGATTTTTCTTTCTTGTTCTGTCCTTGTCAGATTTTGGAATGAAGAAACTATTAGCCCATAAAATGAGAAGTGAGTGTGATGAATCTTATGTCTACCTTTTTCATTTAAGGTTTAATTTCTTAAATGATCAAGGGTCCTTCAATGTTTTTCAATTTTATTTGTATTAATATTATTAAATGTGACACATCTTTATTATTTATTTCTGTCTATTTTTTTAGTGAATCTCTTCTTTGTGAGAACCTCTTAACCTAAAAAATAAGTTCATTTCTTCCTTTGGATAACAAGCATTTTTCCTAGAAATTTTGATTTCTGTAGCACCTTATGTGAATAACTAAACTCTTCAATATAATTTTTGTTCAATACAAAATATTTTTAAATAAATATGCATTATAATATCTCCATTGACTTATCATGGTATATATTTAAAATTTCAATTATATAAGATATTTAGTTATATTTTATTGTTTATAATAATATCATTATAGTTAGAGAAGGTGGCTAAAATTTCTATTTTACTACTAAACAATATACCTTTGCAAACATTTTCTGACTTAACAGGTTTTATTATCTTAATATTTGAGGCAATGTTTTTTTGCCTCCCAGAATTTATCTTAGTGGATTTACTCTTATCTTATTGTTTGTCTACATTGTCTTATATTTTTTATTAATAGCATATTTTTATTCCAACATTTATATATTGATTTATTTTAGTCACACTTATTTTTATATTTAATATTTTAAAAACCTTCCTTTTCTAATTTTAATGAGGGCCAATCTTGATTTTTGTTTTTCACTGATTTTCACTGAGGGTGGGTATTTCCCCCTCATGTATTTGTAATTTTGGATAGAGGTTTATGTTTTGTGAGTTTTTATCCTTGAGATTTCTGTCTACCCTGTACTGAGGACCTATCGCTGGAGAGACGCTGTGTTAATTTATGTCAGGGATAACGTGTGTTGTACATTTTATGATAATTTCTCTGTTGAAAACTTCCTGAACTACTCAGATGATGTGAATTACAGTTCCAAAGGTAAGTCTCTGGTCATACATTTTTGAGAGAGTTATTTTATTTTATGTCATTTTCTGTATTGTCTAGAGCAGAACGGACAAATTCCCTTGCCTTCTCCCTGTCTAGTTGGCAGATTTTCTTTCTAGAGACTAGAATTTTATTTTATACCATTAAATCTAGTTATCAGTTCAGTCTCCCTTTAGGATGGAAGATTTTTTTCTGTATTCCTCATTCCAGAACCTTTGACTCTTCAAATATCCTGAGAATAGTCAGAGAATGCCAACCAAATACTCTCTTTGTAGTTTCTTTTCCATTTTTATCTTTGGGCATTTTCCTTACTTTTATGTTACATCAGGTGTTTTATTGGAGTTCGTATCTTTCTATTGCAAAAGCCTTATTGTCTGATTCTCCTTCCATCTACTCTTCATACTCATCTTTTAAAGCAAAAACTGTGACTGCTGTTTTCTCTAAAGTTTTCCAATACAGTGCCTGTGATGGCTAGTTTTTCTGTGTCAACTTGGCTAGGCCACCATATACAAATATTTGGATAAACACAACTGAATGTTGCAGTAAAGCTTTTTTTTATTTTCTGAGATTAACACTTAAATAAGTAGACTTTAAATAAATAGTTTATCCTCCATAGCTTGGGTGGGTCTCATCCAATCAGTTGAAGGCCTACATTAAAAGACCGACGTCCCCCAGGGAAGAGGGAATTCTGCCTCCAGACTGTCCTTGAACTCACACAGCAACACCTAATCTCCCCTGGATTGCCATCCTGCTGGTCTACTTTGCAAATTTTAGACTTGCCAGCCACACAACCACATAAACCAGTTCCTTAAAATAATCGCTCTCCTTCTGTTTGTGTGTGTGTGTGTGTATGTGCATATATATATACACACACACATATATACACAAATATATATACACACATAGATGTATATATGTATATATATACTATGTCTATCCATTAATTCTACTGGTTCTTTTTCTCTGGAGAACCCTAATACTGCTCCACTATGCATTCAGCTTCCCCCCCTGGAATCCATACAATTATAGATTCTGAGTATAAAAAGAACTTATGCCCTTCCTAACTCTGCTGTTTTCATAACATTTTCTTGTGTCAGTGCACTTTCTCGGCTCATAAAATTGCACAGTTGATCATCCAATCAAATGTTAGCCCAGTTCTTCTAATTCAGCCTCCCCAATTTTGAAACAAGCCTCCCCAATTTTCCAATCTCTTTATCTCTCACTTTTATTGCCTCATTCCATTCTCACTGGCCGAAGTATTTTCAATTAGATGCAGCTTACTGAATTTGTAAAATAGCACCAATTATTAAGCTGTGGCGGTGCTAAAACTCTGTTATATTTAATACATCTAATACCAGATAGAATTACCAATGTAGTACAGTAAAAAACAAATCTAAGTTCGATAAATCTCAGGTAAATTACTAAAAAACGCATAGCATAGCAAAGATATTTCTTATAAAAAATCACAACTTACTCTGTTTTCATATATGTTAATAAATTGGTAGGTTATTAAATTGCTTATTGATTGGTTAATAAATTTCCTAGTCCATTTTGCTCTCTTTTGTTAAAAAAAAAAAAAAAACTCTTAATTATACTTAACGGCGATTACATTCATATCTTCGTGATTACCTGTTTTTTGGTTTTGTTTTGTTTTGTTTTGTTTTTTTGAGATGGAGTCTCGCTGTGTTGCCCAGGCTGGAGTGCAGTGGCGTGATCTCGGCTCACTATAAGCTCCGCCTCGTGGGTTCACACCATTCCCCTGTCTCAGCCTCCTGAGTATCTGGGACTACAGGCACCTGCCACCATGCCCGGCTAATTTTTTGTATTTTTAGTAGAAACCGGGTTTCACCGTGTTAGCCAGGATGGTCTCGATCTCCTGACCTCGTGATCCACCCGCCTCAGCCTCCCAAAGTGCTGGGATTACAGACTTGAGCCACCGCGCCCTGCCTGTCATTAACTGTTAATGAATACAGATTCACATGTAAATTTTAATGTCTTTTAGAATTTTTTATTTTCTGTGATAATGATAATGTCATTTTAATTTAGTTTAGGTGAAATTTTATTTTCCATGGAAAATATATTTATTACAACGTCACAAAATGTTGACTTTATTTCTATTCTGTCTAACAGGTTAAGTGTGTGGTGTGACTGTTGCTATCTCTTAAACTGAGTGGTGTAGATAAAACTGTTAGAGAAATGAAGTTATCAGTCAGTAATTTACTTTTATTTCTTGCCTTTTCATGTAAACCTTACAGTCTTACCAATGATTCTCATGTAACAAATGGTTTACTAACCGTTGAGTATTGGTTATCACTAACAAGATACAATTATTAACTTTTGTCCCAATGCACACTCAAGGGTTAACACTTCAAATTAGATTATTCATGTCTTTAAAAGTAATTAAAAATCTCATGCATTTCAGGCTGGTGATCCAAGGTTGTTTTATTTTTCAATGCTAGCTTCTTAAATAAAATGATAATTGCTAGAACAGCTTGGCCTAAGTCTCTTTTACAAAATCTGACAACTGTTAAGACAAACTAAGCTTTTCCCCTAGAAAAACTTGAACTCCATTTAGATTAAGCAATTAAAGTGCAGAAATAAATGTGGAAGTTCCCTAAACAAATTAGCAATCTTTAAAATGTACACAAAAGAACTTTTAGGCCTTCCCTCTTTGCAAATAACGCTAAAACTCTGTAATATCTTGTTTTCCAACAGGTTTTAAGTTTGCATAAGAAATTATTCTGACTCCTATTCCTAGAGTTACCGACCACATAGTGACCCCTCCATCTTTTTGTCCAAAGATTATAACAACAGCAACAACAAAACTGACTCAATTACTTGCTGCATTCTTGAAGCATCTCAAAATGAAAAATTTTGTCAATTCGTATCATTGAAACTTTGAGGTATAATAACCCTTCTCAATCTATATGGTTTAATCCATGTTTTGTGAATCCACCAGACATGACAAAATTTTACAGTGTAACCAAGAGAAAGGGAAAAGGACCTTATAATTGAAAATCATTTACAGCAAATTGGCAAGCTTTGTGTTTTCTCACTGTCACTTTGTAACCTGATGAGCTCTAAGAATTTGTCAGGGATTCATTGGCTATACATAGCTCAGAATACTCTTTTCTCCTCTATTTTTTTTTAAATTTTCTATTTATCCTCCTCTTTCTTGAAGGGTTTTGGTGATTGCTAAAGTTTTATTTTAAAATATAATTTGAAGATAAAATGTGAAGTGTATCAATTCAAATTTGTCTATGAACTATTTGCCCTGGGACCTTGCTATAAATTTAATAGTATACTGCGTATGAAATTTAGTGTAATATATACGTTTTTAGGATTTTATAGAATCATAATTTTAGAGTAGGAAGAGACCACAATGAATTACAGTTGACCCTTGATTAAGACGGGTTTGAATTCTGTGGGTTCACTTATACATGGTATTTCCTCGACCTCTGTCATCACTAAGACAGCTAGACCACCCCCTCCTCTTCCTCCTCCTCAACTTACTCAACATGAAGTGGATGAGGATGGAGACCTTCACGATGATCCATTTCTACTTAATAAATATTAAGTGTATTTTCTCTTCCTTATGATTTTCTTTATAATCTTTTCTTTTTTCTAGCCTCCTTTTTTTGGTAAGAATACAGAATAAAATACATGTACAAAATATGTATTAGTCATGTGTTTAGGTTATTGATCAGGCTTCTTGTCAACAATAGGCTATTCATAGGTAAGTTTTGGGGGAGTAAACAATTATATGTGGATTTTCAACGGTGTGGGGAGTCCACACCTCACCCTCTATGTTGTTCAAGGGTCAACTGTGTTTAATTCAATTCCTAAAGAAACCAAGGTCTAGAGAGGTTGAGTAACTGATTTTGAGATTCCAGGTTAGCCAGTGCAAGACCTGGGAATGCATGGAGCACACTTTCAAGAAATTAGTGTGGGATGAGAGAATGAACGAAACACCATGGTTCTGATGTATATAGTCCAGTGTCTTAGTCAGGGATCACTAGAGGGACAGAATTAATGGAATATATACACACATATATATAATATTATATATATATGAACTTTCATATTTTTTTATATATATCTCTCTATATATGCACACACACACACACACACACACACACACAAACACACACATGTATGGTGCAGTGAGCAGCAGGACCTGGATCAAATCCGTGGCATTTCAGTAACACTTTCAGCCCTGAAGATGTGGATGACCTGCAGAAGAAGTGATTACCCCTCACATAAAGCTGCAAACACATCCTTGCCGTACGACATGGAAGATCTGAAGGAGTTGCAGTGGGAGCCCAAGGAAGAACAGACCTGGCTGCCGCCCCACGCAAAGGAGGTGAACCCCATGCCAAGACAAGTATACAAGTTGTAACAGTATCTGAACGTAACGCCATCTCAGAAAATAGCAATAAAGCAATGCCCCATTGCAGGATAGTGCATTCTGGAAAATTTAATTCCAGCTTACTTAGGTTGACAAAGTACAAAATCACCATGTCCATTGTGCTATACTCCTATAACTACCAGAGATGCATGAGAATAGCTCCTACCCTTGCACTCGGACTGGAACTTCCACCATCAACTCTCCTGGTTCTCCGGCATTTAGATTGTAGATCTTGAGACTCCTCAGCCTCCAAAATCATTTAAGCCAATTTCTTACATTTTTTTCTCTCTCCTTCTTCTCTCTCTCTCTCTCTCTGTGTGTGTGTGTGTGTGTGTGTGTGTGTGTGTGTCTGTGTCTGTGTCTGTGTCTGTGTCTTTACTCTGGTGAATCCTGACTACTACAAGCAGGCTGCAATTGGGTATTATTTCCCTTCTCCTGGGTCAGTTAGGCTCTGGTAAAATCTCCTTGGGTTAGGCTCTAGCGAAATAGCTTCTTTTCAGGATAGACATTAAGAACAGAATGTTCTGTCCAAAATTCAAAATAGTTACTTTTCTCCCTTCCAGTAAGGAAAGCATGAAGGATTTTTTTTTTTTTCTCAGCTCTTCAATGTACGAACCTGGTAGGGCTACTGGAGGTAAAAACCACAGGAGAGTGGGCCCCCTCTAAGCCTGAGTTCTTAACTCTCAGACTTGTTCACAGTGACCCTTCAACAATTAGTCAATTACATTTCAGGTTGTCCTGTCCCTTTACTGGTTCTTACAAAATTTTTGCCCGTAAGTTTGAAAAACTAAATTCGATTTAAAATTAAAAATATAAAGGTAAATTTTAGTATAATAAGAAATGAGATAAAGAGAATTAACAAAATGAAATATAGTTTTTTAAAAAGCCTAATGAATTCGACAGTTTACTTGCAAGATGGATTTAAAGCAAGAGAGAGAGAGAGAGAAATGGCTCAAATAATCCATAGCAAGAGTAAAAGTTGTGACATTACTGTAGGTGTTTTATGCATTATAAAAATAGGATATCGTAACTAATTTATATCAAATGTAAAACATTTGAGAAAATGGACAAATCTGAGGAACTGCATATAATTATGTTCTTATCTACATTTAAAAAAGTTTAAAGGCATCTTATATTACTAAATAACTTGAATAAATAGTGAAAATATTTCTGTATAGAATGCAAAGACTCTAATGCCTACAATGGGAAGGTTTACCAAATATCCAGAGTTAATATAGTTAGCAAATGTTGAGGCAGCAACTCCACAAGTCATGCAATATTCTATTACACTTCTAGTTTGTTGAGAGTTTTTATTATGAATATTTGTTGAGCTTTGTCAAATTCTTTCTCTGCATTTATGGAAATCATATTTATTTTGTACTCTATCAGTGCAGTATATTTAATCAAAAGTTTATTTTTAATATAAAACCAATCAACTGTGCATTCCTGGCATAAAAGCCTATTGCTGGAATCAATTTGCTAATATTTTGTTAAAATGTCATTATCTATGCTCATAAAAGACATTTTGCTCTGTAGGCTTCCTTACTCTCTCCCTTTCCCTCCCCCTACCTCCCCATCTCAATTCCTCCCTCCACTTCTTTGTGTACTTTGTTTCCCATGCAACATATTTCCAGATTATGCTGATTCACTAAAATGGTTTGGAAACTGTTGCATTATCTTGTTTTCTCAAGTTTTTTTTTTATTTTTGCATAAAATTAGTATTGTTTCATTCTTAAATATTTGACAAAGTATATAGAGGAAGCTATCTAGGCCAGAGTGTTCTTTGTAGGAAAGAATGTGATAACAAATAATTCTGAAGTCAGCATATTTAACAGATGTAGGGCTATTCAGATTTTATATTTATCTCGAGTTGATTTTAATAAGTTGTGATTTTTAAGGAATTTGTCTGTTTTGACACTTTCACCAAGTTTATTGGTATAAAGTTCTTTTTACCATGTTTTTATTCTTTTGGTATCTGTTGGATCTGTGATAATGTTCCCTCATTCCTTCCTGATATAGGTAATTTATGTTTCCCTCTATTTTTTTCTTGATAAATTTGACAAATTGTTTAACAAATATCTTGCCATTCTTAGAGAGGTGGCGCCATTTGGGTGGTAATGAAGTCAGGAGGCCAGGGCCCTCCTTATACAATTAGTGTGCTTATAGAATAGGCCCAAGGGAGCTCTTAGCCCCTTCCACTATGTGACCACACAACAAGATGTTAGCATCTGCGAATCAGAAAATGAGTACTCCCCAAACGCTGAATCTGCCAGCATGTTGATCTTAAATTTCCCAGCCTCCAGAGCTGTGAGAAAATAATGTCTGCTGTTTTATAAGCTACTCAGTTTATGATATTTTGTTATAGCAACCTGAACAAACTAAGTCAAAAATTGGTACCATGTTTGGGGTATAACAAATATCTAAAATATGGAAGTGGTTTTTTAATTGAGTAGCTGGTAGCGTTTTAAAGAACTTTGAGGAGCATGCTAGAAGAAGGCCACATTGCTGTGAGTGGACTAACCGTACAGAGTGATTGTGATGAGGGCTCAGAAGGAGAAGAGAGGTGTAGGGAAAGCCTCAGTCTTCTTAAAGAATACTTAAGTGGTTATGATCAGAAACTTGGTTGAAATAACATAGTAAACGTCGTTCTGACGATGTCTAAAATGAAAATGATGAACATTTCATTGGAAATTGGAGGAAAGGTAAACTTTGCTATAAAGTGGCAAGTAATTTGGCTGAATTATGTTTATGTCTTAGTTATTTATGGAAGGTAGAATCGTAAGTGGTAAAATAAAACTTTTAGCTGAAGAAATTTTTAAGCAAAGTGTTGAAAGTGCAGCTTGGCTACTCTTGAATATTTATAGTAAAATATAAGAAGGGAGAATCAATATAAAGAAAGAACTTTTATTAAAAATAAAAGAAAAATTTAAAACTCAAAAATAATGTATTAGCCTGTCCATATTGTAAAAAATGAGAAAAATGTGTTTAGGAGATAACAGATAGTGCAGCCAAGGGACCTTTGGATAAGAATTGGTGTGGATCTGTGAGGTGGCATTCAACAAGACAATGGAATAATGAACTTTAAGGCATTTCAGAGACTATAGGTGCCCCCCTTCCCATCACAGGGCTAGAGTTCCAGAGCCTGATTTTAAAGGTGGGGACAGGAGTGCCCATGGGACCTTGGTGCTGGCTCCCCATGCTGCCTCAAGGCTCTGCTACTTGAACTTCATCACTGTATTTCTTGGCTACACGGGTGGGTCCCTGCACAGCATGCACAGTACCCAGCAAAGCTCCACCTAGATTTCAGGGGATGCCCAGAGAACCACACAGCCTAAGCAGAAAACTACCATGGGGGTGAAGCCAACACAGAGAGTCCCCACTATGGCAGTACCCAATGGAGTCATGGGACAGGCTGCCCCTGAAACCCTAGACTGGTAGAGCTGATTTCCAGCCTGGGAGAGCTGCAGATGTCAAACGCAGGGACACAGCTACCATGGAAGTGGGACCACTGCAGAGAATCACTGCAGGGATGCGGCTGTGCAAAGCCATGGGGACCGGGCCACCGCCCTAATGTGGATCCAGAATATGGAACCTCCACCCCAGTGAGCCTAGAGGACAGAGCTTCTAGTAAAATACATAAATATATTTATATATCTAGTAAAATATAAGTATATATATATTCTCAGGCCTTAAAGTTATAGACTTACTTAGGATCTGTTACTCCTTTCTCTTATTCTATTTTTCTCTTTTGGATGGGAATATTTATCCTATGCCAGTCCCATCATTGT
Source organism: Macaca nemestrina (assembly GCF_043159975.1). NCBI lineage: Eukaryota > Metazoa > Chordata > Mammalia > Primates > Cercopithecidae > Macaca > Macaca nemestrina. Next base: position 9,681,160 of record NC_092140.1, read on the forward strand.
ATTTTGGAAGCATATAATATGTTTGATTTCACAGGTTTACAGCTGGAGGGGAATTTGCCACAAGACTTTAAGACTCAGCCATATCTGATGTAGATGATATTTAGATGAGGCTCTGGACCTGAGACTTTCCAGTCGATGCTTGAAAGAATTAAGACATTTGACACTATTGTGGCAGAATGAATACATTTTGCATATGAGAAGTACACGATATAGGAGAACAGGACAGAATGCCATGATCTGAATGTTTGTGTCCCCCTCATATTCATATGTTGAAATCCTAACCCACAAGGTGATGGTATTACAGAGCAAGACTCCGTCTCAAAACAAAACAAAACAAAACAAACAAACAAACAAACAAACAAAAAAAGTGGGGGCCTTTGGGGAGGTGATTAGACCATGAAGGTAAAATTTTCATGAATGCAGTTCGTGCCCTTTTGAAAGAGGCCTCAGAGAGCTGCCTTCTTCCTGATACCATGTGAGCACACAGTGAGATGGTGTCATCAATGAAGCAGGAGACGGACCCCTGACCAGGCACCAAATCTACCTGCACCTTGACCTTGACCTTCCCAGTCTCCATAACTGTGAAAAACAAATTTTTGTTTTTTATAAGCTACCCAGTCTTTGGCATTTTTTAGCAGCAGTCCAAACAAACTAAAACACCATCCATATCTATACATGGAGTTTTCCTCACTTCCTTCTTGTCTCTTATTTTGCTTCATAGCATTTATCACTAACATTATATATTTGTACATTTGTTAAAAATCTCATCTCCTCTTATGTCAACTGTCTCATGACATGTCATTTCTTTGTTCCGTTCAACGTTGTATTTCTAGAGCCTAGGGTAATTCTGAGTAAAAATTACTAACGCAAATATTGGTTTAATGAATAAATGAATCAAAAAAATAAAATGAATCAAAAATCAAATCAAAGTAAATGAATAAAAAAACCAAAAGGGGAATACATGAAAATAACAAGCCTTTAAGGTTTTCAGACAGAACCATTCCACTAATTTGATTTCTCAAAATAGTACACAGCCATTTTCTTCATTGCATTATGAAATATCTCTGTACAAGAAGAATTGATTGCACTGGTTTTTACTTTTTCCAACAACTTTAAAGAAGGCAACTGTACCTTCATTCTCTTTGAACAATCTCTACAATGTAGTATTATATTTATGCTTTCAAACATCCTGTGAATCATAATTGTGGAAAAAAGCAGCCTGTCATCTCCCTTCCCCCAGCTGAAACTTTGATATGATTTCCGTTCTACTTAATGAGCTGACTGCATCAGGATACTAGAATTGCACCTCACATTTATTTAACTGTGGAATTCAAGAATATTGATTTTGGCCTATATAATAGTTGAGTCCCTAGTTATTCTGGAGATTACTTACTCACTTTCATGATGTCTACCCTTGAAGAAGAGAGATCAATAAGACACTCCTGCCCATGATCTCCTGAGTTGATCTTCTGCCATTTTCCCCAAAGGACACACATATCTGAAACTCATTTCCTCTGCATTACCACAAAGTCTATGGTTCTTGGCCTTCTGGGAACCCCTCAATATTAATTTGTTTAGTTAAGCTTTTACCTAACTGATGAGGTGAAAAAGAATAATTGAATTAGCAGCAAATTCTAATGTATATTTATATTGCTATACTTCTGAACATATTCATAAATTTCCATCACAGAATTCCATTTTATTAGTTAAATATAGCCACGACGAGTACTATTTCCTTAAAATCTCTTGTGAATTGATTTCCTGTTTCTAAAACTTTGTTATTCAAATATCCTGCATAGATTTAATAAGGTAGAACTAGGTCATTAAGCACCCTGCCATCACATGCATTTGAATATAACATGGATATGCTTTATCTAGTTCCTAGTGATGAAAGCCGAGGAGACAGTATTGTTCTATAAAGCAGCTTCAATGCTGCTCCCAAAACACAGTGTTATTATAATAATTCACTATATTTCACATGAAACGAAACCAAAATGGTATTTACTTCAGTATAAAGAAAGTCAATATTTGGCCAAACATTAAGATTTTATTCAAAAGTTTGTTTGCCAGATATAAAGAGCAATAAGGTCGATTATTAATCTATTAAGTAAATGAAATTGAAAGAAAATGGATTACATCAAATTTGCATGATTCACAGATGTATAAATATTTGAGGAAGTTACTTGGAATTCGTAGTTTTATAACTGTTGTGGGAAAATTCTGCTTGACTGTGTTTTTATTAAAAAATATTCTGTAAACATCTCTTCAAACACCTCAAAATAAATACTTAGAGGTAAATCTTTATGTAGTTTACACATTTGAATTAATACTTAAAGTGATGCTTTCAGTTTGTCTGATGCAGTAGTGTTGTGTTGATAATGGCATTCCCCCATATTTTCTATTTATTGTGACACAAATATCCAACACGCTATGCTGCTTCCCTGATTAAGTAAAATCCTGAACAAAGAAGTGGGAATTCTCACAGAAATGATTCTATTTATGGAACCAATATACTTTGCTGACATCATGAATTTTTTTTAAAAAGCAAATTTTTCCATATCCTGAAGAAATCCATTCAATGTATTGAATTATCACTTCTCAATTATGCTTCCCCTTGATGATACAGTTAACATAGAAAAACAATAAATATTTCTTTGATGTAATATGCATATCAGGAGAAATATTTTGCAATCAGGTCTTATAAAATCCAGTTGACGTAAAAACTAATGATTTCCTGCTCAGCTGTTTTTTAAAAATGTACGTCTTTATATACATGTGATGGCTACATAGCATTATTTTCTTTTGCCAGCTCTTGACTGAAAAAAGTATGCCAGAATTTGGAAAATTCTGCATGGGGTTAACGTGCACATAATAAATAATGACAGAAAACGGGGCAGGCCTAGTGGTGTACATGACGGAATAATATCCACTTAAGCCAGCACAGTTATGTGCCCCTTTTCCCCTAAGCTGAGTAACTCTCCGCACAATGGCCGCTGGCAAATTCTCACAGGAACACTTGAGTCTGCCGTTTAGATGCCATCTGCAAGGCAGCTGAAAAGTGGCTGAGCCTTCCTTTGTTGTTCCTATATGATGTTATGTCTTAGTTAATAACTGAGAATTCAGGTTAAAAAGAAGGATGAATCCCTCTGATGTCATTCTCTTTATTGTGTCTGAAGATCTGTGCCCCACCACCCACCAGGCTTTTCCCTCACTGACCCGTGTTTGCCTTCTGTCCCCGCCACTTCCCACTGGGTTATTGATGTGCTGCTCTGCCCGGGAAGCTGGTGCTCTCCCTGCACTTTGTTAAGCTGACACCACGGGCAAACACAGGCTTTTGTTGTACTGTATGCAAAGAAGGATGTTTGAGGACGGGGAGGCTGAATATCCCAGTTAAACTATTTCTTAGGGAAGCTAGAGAGAGACGGGCAAACATCTTACTACACATTCTCCTTATTCCAGATGATACCTGAAAGTGTATTCTGTTCCCAGGGAAGGCAAAGGTCGATTCTTCCCTATGATCAAGAGAGTCCTTTTTGCATAATGTGAAACGGGTGACTTAAGAGGTCTGCAAAGCTAAAGACAAACCTGCATTGATTTAATAGCAGCAAATGTATACTTCTACCATTAATCATCTGTGTTTTCTGTTTTACAGAATGAGAAGTATTGCTCTAAGTTTTGTTTAGATTTAAACAGGGTTTATGCAATTTGCCTAAAAGCAATCATCATCTTTTTTTTTTTTTTTTTTGCTTCTTAGAGAAATAAAACAAGTACTATAGTGAGAACTGATTAACTATTTTACAAAAAAGTAGATCGCATTAATATTGGGGCACACAAAAATGTTATACTCCAAATACGAGATCCACTTTTTTGCACCCATTCTCCCAAAAAGACAGATTTAAGGATTGTAAAGTAAGTCTGTCTTCAAAATGGAGTTCCCAGGTATTTTTAGTGCTATGTAAAAGTGTTTACCATGAGAGTTTGATATTTGACTAGATAAATTACTATTTTGCATGAAAATGCAAATATTAAAATCAAACATGAAAATATCAAGCTGGGGTTACACATAATATAGTGGAATTAACACTACTGCTTGCAAAAAATGTATTATATGACTGTGTTTTCTGACCAAATATTGCTGTGTGCTTTTTCTCTTCCATGTTCAGTTTTCTTATTTGTAAACTGGATGAATTTAATTATATCAATTCTAATGTCCCATTTAGCTCTCAGACATACAACTAAGTGCAACAATGACAATCTTTATAGCATAATTCAGAAAAAAGTTGATTGTAAAATTGTAATAAAAAATGTGGGCAAAGTTAATTATTTCCCTTGTTTTTCCTGCTCCAGTTTTTAGAAATGTTTTTCTAAATAAACCATCCATCCACTTGTTTAGGACCACAAGGTAAAGTATTTTAAGACTGCAGAGGCAATGTACACTTTGCTTCTGTGTTTTATTAAAAGTGCTTTTAAAATACTTTAAAAATACCTGTGAAGTAGGGTCTATTAATTGTGAAGCTTATGTTTTTTATCAAAACTTTACTCCAACCTGTTCTGTGTATACAAAGGAGATAACTGAGTCGTCCCACTTTCCTATAAAACGAATTAGTTGTATTAGGACAACTCTGACATTGCACTATGAAATATTTTGTTACTGCCTGGATTCCCTTATTGTAATTTGGGGTTGTGTAATATATTAGCTACATTCGATATTAGATGCTCAAGAGTCTTTGGTGTAACTTCTATCCAAGAAGGCTTTTAAATGTTTGGGAGTTCATATAAGAAACCTAATGCTTCTCCATTCACTTTTGAGGGTTCAATGAAAATGTAAATGAATGAAGGGGAGGTTGATATCAGATACCGTAATGTCATCTCCTCAGATAGCTAAACACTAAGTTTTTACAAAATGCAATTATAATCTGGCATGGTCTACTGTCAATGGCACTGGGTTTTAGATATATTCTGAAAATATTTCCTATTTTTATAAGAGATATAATCAATTAAAAAGTGAGTTCAGTAGAAAAATTACATTGTTAAAATAATAATGTATGAGAGATTTTCTTTTTTAAAAAAGTCATATAAAAATAACTTTTTCTGTTTATCTTCAAATAGAAAAGGACAATGATTGATAAAACTATAGTTAAAAAATAGCCTAGTATGTTTTGCTAAATATGTAGAATGTATTTATTAAATATATAAAACTATTTTTAGAATGTGAAATTAAATTACATATTTGGGTACCAAGATTATGAGTGGTAGATATTATTAACACATCCTCTTTAAAATATAATTTTATGATATATTCGTTATTAGACTAAACTTAAATTTCTTTTTTACATTTTAACATTACTTTTTAAATTAGGTACTTAGAATCAAGGCTTCTTTAAATACATAAGTAAATATGAAAACTTCAAATTATCCATATAATTAGATTTAATCCTTATAATTTTAGTTGGGTAGCTTTATTGAAAATTATTCTTATAACTCAGAGTTTTCACAATCCTGTAGATCAATATTAATTATTAGCCTATCATTTGGAATGTATATTGCTTTGAGAAGTTTCACTACCTTGTTAATAATTTGCTGAATTCCAAATAAGAATTTTCTCAGAAAATTGAAACTAGAAAAAGTTAGAAAAGAAGACTTCAAGTCATATTCACAATCTTTCAAACTAAAGCTACAAGGCTATGAAATAAAATGTTTTCACTTCACTTAATTATACTGTTTGATTAAAATAAATTTTTTTTCTTTAATGAATGTCAGACCATTCTTTGCTTCTCCAATTTTGTGTCTTGCAAATTGATGGCCTTCTTTCTTCTTAGATAAAATTAGAAATGATTTTGTCATCATAGTGAGTTATGAAGGGTCATTACTGGTACCACTTTGTAACTAGTAAATTTTTTTTTGGCATTGATAAATTATTACAAAGTTTAAAAATAACTATTGAGAACAAATATGCTGTTTACAGTACACTATAGTCAAAACTGCATATACCCGTGTAGTAATTTGTATTTAATTGTGATTGATAATATAACTTAGAAATAATATTTTTTGTTTAACAAATTATATCCTTTAACAGATTAGATTAGAATAAACAAAGATATTCTCCCAAAATAATTTCCATTTTAAAAATATATTTTATCTTTTACTAAGAATGTTTTTCAGACATCTAAAGCAAATCTGAGCTTACAGACTAATGAGTAAAACCTAATAAGTGATATGTGTTCAAAGATTTATTGTACTATAAATATCCTTTCAGCTTAGTACACATTAGCAATGATAAACAATGAAAATTTGTACACATGCAACTCAAACCTTCATAATCGATTCATCATTTTATATATATATATATGTGGAAATTTATTTATAGAATTTTTGGATAAACAGAATTTTGTTATAGCATTGCTATATATTTGCCAAACTATAGTAAGTGTCCCTTACAAGAGAATCAAATTACCTGAACTTTGGAAAAGTAAGCATAGTGATTTCCAGATGAGTTTTGCAAAAATAAATAAATAAATAAATAAAGGTCCATCCTGAAGTTTTCCAAAACTACCAGGTTCATCTGCCACTGAGATGACACAGGTTGTCATCTCAGCAAACCTTCAAATTCACAGAGCTGTGACTTTTTGGTGCTCCTCTGACTACAGTCCAACATAAATAAACATGCCAGCTATGTGGAACTACAAAGAGAGATTCCGGTATACCACAACTTTGCAAAAGAGAGAGATTTTTAAATGCAAGCATTACAAAAGATATGAGTAATCCAAAGCATTTCCATTTGAAAGAGAAATGACTAATAATTGACTGGCCTGAATCCAAAGTCACAGTGGGGTTCAAAAAGCTGGTAAGTGCCCTCATAAAAATAGAAGCTGTATCAACCAATTCCATTTAATTATATATGAAGGTGATGATGGAGCTAAACTGCCTGTAATTGGAGTCCAATTACTCAGCTGGTCTTCCATAAAATTAATTCAGCTGAAAGTTTGCCATTGTCCTGTGCCCCATGCCTGCCGCTGGTTTAATTAGTTAACACAGAGGAATCTTGAAACAGTAAATTATTTTATCTTTATTGCCAATTATCGGTTAAGGTAAATTATAAATAAAATATTAACATCTGTTTCTGAGACAAATAGGAAAGGGCACAACAAAAATATCTTTTTGGTTTTCTACCTGAAAAGACACCTAAATAGAGCAGAGTGCATCTTCCTGTGTGTCATTTACGCATCATTTACATAAGAGACATTGGAACTTGTGAGCCATTGAATGCATTTCAAATGCACATACTATGCCTACTATGCCTGTGCCGGGGCAATGATTTTACAAATATGCCACCTATGCCTCTTAAGGTGTGCACGTGTCAACAGCAATTTTAACATCAATGGAAACAAACTGTATGGGTAGAGAACTTTCCTGAAGAATTCCTCTTCAGGCTTTAAATTACTTTGTTCAAGATTTGGTAATGTTTTGTGTAGTTTTAAAAGGATAGTGGCTGACCTCGAGGTTTGATAAAGCAAGCTATATGAGGCTATTCGCAATCATCTGAGGTGTGTATTACAGGTCAATCACTAAGCAGTTAAAACCACTGAAAAAAATTAATCTAATGTCTTAAATACTCATGCCTAATTACTGTTCTTTTTAATATAACAAAATGTAATATATTAACAATTGTACTGAAATTATTGATACCATTTCAAGGCTGTCTCCTATCAATATCATTTCTATTTAATAGATATGATTCATTTCTATTTAATTGGTTTCATCATAGTATGCTTTTGTTTAAAAAGAATTACTATTCACGAAATTTTATTATTAAATTCCATGCCCAAAAACTAATCCAATATGAAACATCAGTGGTCTTATTTAATAATAAAAAAGTTAATTGCAAACTGTTGATTATCTACAAAAGGATAACTAGTATGATCAGATCCAAAATAAAACAGTCTCTTTAACAGCCATAGTGGAATAAACATTACAACCTTCTCCATATAATATACCATTATTTATATACAGGAAAATTAAAGGAAAATGAAAAATTAGATTGTACGAAGCTTTAAAAATTTTTACATCTATTATCTTTCAGAATGAAAGCCTTTAGTCAAGATAAGGTTGTGATTCATTATACTGTCCATTTTTACACAATTTTAAGTGTTTCAACAGACATTTGTGCGGCCTTATTCAATAGATGTGTCTCTTCATATCTGTAACATTTATAATAAACAATCCTTTTACTATATAGTACAATTAATGTAAGAATAGTCATTATATTTTTCTATATTTTTTCCAGAAATAACACTGCAAAAACTAATTACCTTTTAAACCCATGTATTTAATCCAAAATGTCAAGATAAAGCTCAAATTGTATAGGAAAACTGAAGTCAAACCTTTTAAAAAGAAAAGCACATTAGTTCAACAAAAAGTGCGCTGCAAAATGACCCTGAAAATGGTGTTTCTTTTTGCAACATTTCACTAAAACTTTAAAAAGAAAAATGTTTTATTTAACATATGAGTAATTATAAACCAAGTTAGCTAGTTTTTACTAACTTGATAGAATGTTGGCAATTTCTTTATGTAGATTGTTCTGTTTCATGGTGTTTCAACTTACATCTGTGCTTTTTGACAGAATCCGGATTTGTCAAATACTGTTAATACAGTAATCAAATATATTTAACATCTATACCTGTTAGCATGTATTTTGCAAAAATGTAGCTAGTAATGCTATTTTTAAACAAGTTAACAAATATGTCCCTAAAACCAAAAATAGCAGATTGTTTCATTTTAAATTAGAGGATATTTGCTGAAATATTTGTTTTTAATACATCTATAAAGAAAAGAAGGCTGAAAACAGTCTTCAATTGTTTCCACGTGTAATGATTTTAGGAAGCTCTGGACAATATGTGGTTGGTTAGTATTACAAGGGAGAAAAACAACATGTGTCTCCCCATTGAGCACAGTGGTAGGATATGGCTCCAAAATGGCCCTGAGCACCACTAGGAGGAACGGCTGTGCTGAGACAGGATCTTTCGTTAGAGCTTTGAGTGCTCTCTATTAAAAGAAGAAAACATATTCTTTCGAAAAGTGGGAATTTTCTCAGTTTACACCAACAATACATTTAAGGGGAAATAACTTATCATGAGAAAAATGTGTCGTTGGTCTAGTTTCTCAGTAGCTTTTTGCAAGGCAATGCTTTATCGTGATTACAATACACACTTAGTTCAAACACATGTATCAGGTTTTATCTATTTTCTCTAACTTATTAGAACAATTAGAAAAATGAGACGTTTCTCCTGTGCTTTAAGGAACCTACTGCCTAAGTGTGTAAGATTATCTAAATAACTGTATGCCTTACATCTCATTTTCTACAGTCAAACCCTAAAAGGGAACTGCATTTTCTTTTTGCTGTTGCTTATAGGTGTTAGAGTCCTCTCTTACCTTGCCCCCCGCCCCCTCATCGCCACCACACACACACACACACACACACACACACATACACACACGGACAAGGAGCAAGGAGTCTGGCTACCAAGAAATAACAGTTCACCTTAGAAGGCGGCATCTTTCATCAGATAAGCACTGACATTCACATGGTTTCCCTAATCTAAGTTCCCTAGGGCCCTTTATTTACTAGAAGGATCAACTTCTAATTTGGGAACCAGAAACAAAAGGTTCGTAAGGATTGGCTTGAGACCATGCTAAGCAGGATTGGGACTTACATGGAAGTGGCACAGCCCAGTCTGCCCCGGACCACTTGAAGGATCCAAAAGTGCTAGCAACAACACCCTCCGAAGCCAAACCCCTCACCCAAGCGATGCATATCCTGGGATACACGGTGGTCCTCAGGCCACGTGGGAGTCACATTGACCTTCACTTCTTAGAAACATGCTGATTCCTTCACTGGAACAGTCCATGTGAGTGTTGTCTGCAAGGGTTTCTGCTGGGGCTTGAGTCCTTGATTTGTGTAGGTCTGAGGTTATTGGTTGGTCAACTTAATAATGCACAAATTCAATACCATGCTGACATTGGTCTTCATGGTGATAACAGCATGAGCCTAAATTAACCCCAGAGTATTAGAGCATACATTTACAGGTAAATGTGCCATAATGATGAAGGTATACATTGTTCAGTGTGTTTAAGTGTCAGATAGAATCTTCTTTTCCATCTTGATTGAGTTTTCCATTGGTATCACTCTGGCTAGGCAGAGATGACAAGAAAATGTAAGTTTGATCAAGAAAAGTAAGTAGTAACAGCGGGGAATCAACTGAATGCCACTGGAGATCCAGAAATCACTAGAGAACTTTGAGCGTGTCATTTTTTCATGAAGAAATAACAATTTTTATTTTATTTTATTTTTTTACCTTAGTTCTAAGGCACATTACACAAAATGAGAGGAAAAAGTTGTCAGTTCTGTTCTGACAGGCCTCTGCTACTGAACAGTGGGATTCTTCCTCACATCAAATCCACAGATGCAGTAGACTTGCATATCCTGGGGTACCAAATCTTCAGAATCTTGACTTAAGAAAGTCAGAATTCGAAACAGAGTTGCTAGAATGGCAATGATGAGTTGCTCAGCTCCCGAAACAAATTTTCTCGGTCCAACAGCAACGGATCTGCAAATTAATTTTATTTCTTTGCTGGAACCTGTTATGTTGCATCTGCTTAGGGGCAGCCATCTAGAGGCTTCTCCACCACCAGCCCAGACACATCTCCTTCATTCCTACGTTGCTTTGGAAATGTACATGGATACTTTCTTTTTAATAAAAAAAAATAAACTTAGTCAATCAAAGATATGCACTTGCAATGAAAGTTTTATTAAATGGAAATATAAGTGAGAGAATTTCAGTGAAAAAATGTTTAATTTTGTCTTAGGTTTCTGACATTTGGAGATACTTTCATTTTACTCAGTGGGAAATGTATACCCAGTCAAGACAGGTTATTATTTCTAGTTAACTTGTATTTGGAAATTGGGTAACTAATGCCAGATAGTCTTGGATAATTAGATTAAATAACTGCATAATAAACCTAATCATCAGATGGGAATAGTAGGCATTTCTAAAATTCATTCATCCACTCATTGTTTGTTTCTTTGTTCAATGAAAGTTTATCAAGCACCAACTAAACACTATGCTCAACTTGGCATCCTTTTATTAGAGAGCACTGTCAACTGATTATCATACAGTGTTTAGAGTCACACATGTATCCCACAATATTGATTGATCACCTATCATGTGGATTCAATTCTTATAATACATCAGTTTGATGTCTTGTAGCAGTCAACAACACAGAACAACAACATAATCCCTGCCTTTGTGGAGCTCACATTCTAGTATTCTTTAGAGAAAAGTAACCAATAAACATAATAAGTAAATACCTTACGGATTTTTGAGAAGGTGATAATTGCTAAGAAAAAAAAAAATAAAGCAGTGTGTGGGTGGGGGGTGGGGAGCTGCAAATATAAATAGGACAATCAGGGTAGGCCTCTTATTAGTTAGAAAAAAATTGCCATTTTCTGTGTTGTCTGACCAGAAGCACTGATACGGTCTTTCCACCCTCCACCCCAATCATTACAAAACAAAGAAAATCATGGAACTCTCAAGATAGTATTTTAACTGACTGTGCCTTTGTAAGTCAGTGACTACACTCTCAAACACACACACACATACACACACCTCACATCCCACACCCACCACATGCACACACATACACACACCACACCACACAAGTAGGAAGCAGAAGGACCTGGGATGGTTGGAGTAGCCGACTATACCAGAAAATGTGGTCCACATAGACAAATGTCTAGAAAGAGAGATTGAGACCCCTTTTCCTGACAAGTGCAGCCTTGTTAAACTCAATTTTTTTAAAGTTTAATCTCATTGGTAATTGAGACTATGTGGCCAGGTAATAACTCTTCCTGACAAGTACAGCCTTGTTAAACCCAAGTTTTTAAAGTTTAATCTCGCTGGTAATCCAAAAAAGCATTGCAATGTAAGCTTTTTAAAATTCCTCTAATTGGGATTTCCTTTTTAAATGATATTATTCAATGCTGGTGGGGCTACACTGAGAAGGCAAAGCTTCCATTTAGTGGAGAAACATGAATTATGTAATATTTCTCGGAAAGAATTTAGGAATATAGACCAGGGGCTTGAAGCATTTATTTAAATGGCATGATCCATTTTAAGAGTCCACACTAAAGTCAGACACATTATTGTGTAGAGATTCTTACAGCAGCTTAACTTGGAAGAGGTAAGCCTGGAAACAACTTTGTAAGCATAGTAACGGTAGCATACTTAAATAAATTATAATGTATTCAAACATAGACTATCAAATAACTATAAAAGTAATATTTAGGCCAGGTACAGTGGCTCATGCCTGTAATTGCAGCACTTTGGGAGGATCCTTTGAGTCCAGGCGTTTGAGACCAGCCTCGGTAACATAGCGAGACCCTATCTCTACAAAAAATACAAAACTGAAGTGAGAGGATCACTTCCGCCTGGGAGGTTAAAGCTGCAGTGAGCCAAGATCATGCCAATGCACTCAATGTGGGGGACACAGTGAGACCTTGTCTCAAGAAAAACAAAGTAATATTTAGAAATATACAAAAACATGTGAAATAAGTATAATATATAGTTATATAATATATTAAAAATGCAATATTATTTGCACTACGAACTCAAATATATGAAGTTTAATACAAATAAAGAACCCTAAAGATAATCAATAAAATGTCATTTTTTGAATAAAGTGCTTATGGCTGAATAATTTTCGTTTTATATATTTTTTTTCTACGTTGTAAATTTTCACTAGCGAAAGGCATTACTTTTAAAGCTAAAATATTTTTAAAAGTTTGTTGTTCAACAACTGACACTCTAAGATTGAATAACAAAGGGCTGGGCACCGTGGCTAACGCCTGTAATCCCAGCACTTTGGGAGGCTGAGGTGGGTGGATCAACTGAGGTCAGGAGTTCGAGACCAGCCTGACCAACATGGCGAAACCTTGTCTGTACTAAAAATACAAAAAATTAACTAGGCATGGTGGCAGGCACCTGTAATTCCACCTACTCAGAAGACTGAAGCAGGAGAACCGCTTGAGCCCGAGAGGCAGAGGTTGCAGTAAGCAGAGATTGCGCCATTGCACTCCAGCCTGGGCAACAAGAGCGAGACACTGTCTCAAAAAAAAAAAAAAAAAAAAAAAAAAAAAAAAAAAAAAAAAAGGTTGAATAATGAAACTTATTCCTCACTTAATGAGCAACTATTCAAATTAAATTTTATTAAATCATAATTAATTAAAATGTAGTATTCTCAGAAAAGCAGATTACATCTCAATTTCTTTACACAGGACCCCAAAGATATATTCTGGGAAGCTGACAGATACACTGTATTTTTTGTTTAATTGCCCATTTTTACTTAGTTAAAAATCAAACCAGTACTGACATTTAAAAAATAATACAGATGATCAGATAACTGGGGTGCTCTCTCCTTGGGACAGCAGGGATAGGAGACAGTAAAAGCAGTGAATGTCTTCATCTCCATGAGGAAGCTTTCCACTGAGGGTAGTGCCCCTTCTTGCTGTGGTGGACCCACTTTTTGCTCCTCCAGCCTGTGAACGCACAGCCTGGTAGCCCTCTGGAACTGTGCTGCCCATCCCCATCTCCTTCTTTACACTCTGGGCATCCTATTCCAGATCTGTGTCATCCTTCAACAGGTTTTCCTTCTCATTTTCCTTCAAGCTATTTGTTGCAATCTTTTTTGCATGGAAGAGTCCTTCCACCTTTCCCTTGGCTGTTATGTTTCTTCATTTAATATTTTTAATGGAATCCCAAGAAGGAAAGGATACAGCACACAAGTGCTGAGTTAACCACTGATATGGTTTGGCTCTGTGTCCCACCCAAATCTCATGTTGAATTGTAATCACTGATGTTTCGGGAGGGACCTGGTGGGAGGTGATTGGATCGTGAGGGTTTCTGATGTTGTCCTTGTACTATGTATTTTCCAACAAGGGGATCAAGCTTGTAGCTCTATTGAAGAAACTGACTCTATTATATACCAACAAAATATTTTAAAAACACAAAAAGAATCTATCATAATTTTTGAAGAATAAGTTCCTCATTCTGATACAAGTGCTTTTCTTTTGAACATTAATCACTAACTGAAAAGATAAAGTATAAATATTAATTATCACTCATTAGGATTTCAGGTCCGTCAGATCAGGGTTTCATCTGACATGCCCATCACTGTTTCTAACTGCCCCAAACAGTGAATGGCACAAGGCAGATACTTGATACATAATAATCGAATATGCCTGATAAAAATTTCTAAGTGGAGATTAAGGAAGCCTCTGAAGTCACAAGAATAAATCAGGTTAGAAAGTCAATGATCTTCCCCACAGTTCTTGCTATGTTGAGACTCAGCCATATAATGTTCATTTCTTCCTAAACATCCTGAGAGAATAAGTGTGAGGTGAGGCTGGCAAAGACAGATGACCCCAAAGCGCTTCAGAGTCACACTTGCTTTGGAGAGAGAGCTTCAACTCAGAGCTCAGAGCTGCAGGCTCAGAGGTCATCAGAATCTCCCCTCCTAGCCACTCCCTAGAACGAACCCCCTGCCCATGGCAGCTTCAGCCCCTGCCCAGCACTCAAAAGTAGCACTGCCCGTAACACCGGCAGACAATGGAATTGCAGGAAGAGATAATATTTGTTCCAGGGATGTTGGCATAAACACCCTGAAAAGCAAAATGAAAAAGTAACTTTCTTAAGAGCCAGGTCATAGATGAAGCCGTCTCTTCACACTAAATGCACCACCATGTTTTTCTTATAACTTGAGTGTGCCTTTCTTCCTTATAGACCCCACTTTTCTAACGCATCTGGCTTCCTGGGAATGGTTAATATTTTATATCCACTTGTATTTCTGTGTAAATGGAAATCAGAAAATGTGTAGAAATGCAGGTATAAAGCAGGGAGACAATACAATGGGAAAATGACCAGAGCCTTTGTGTTCTTGGTTGGTGCTTTGCCTCCCTTTCCACTTAAATATATAGTGCGTGGGCATAACACGTATGCAAATCAGCAGAGGACTGACAAGTTCCTATTGACGTACAGGAAGGCTCCCCTTCTCCACCCTCTGACCCTCAGAATACCACTGAGGATGTCTGTCCCAGGCTTTCTGGGAGCAAATTGAGGCTAAATGTGGGTCTCTGTGGAGATGAGATGGTCATAATTTTTCTCACGTTGTGTATGATTGCACATCATTTGTTCTACTTTAAATTACATATAATGGAAAACCTTTTATCTGTACAGTCCTCTGTAGGGTGCTCAGAGGAAAAATGCAGACAAGACAGATGATAAATGCATAGATAATCAAATAGGGAGAATCTGCTTCTCATCCTTTCACTCATAGAAAGGTGTGACAGTTAGAGCTGTGTGAAACTACCAATTTTCACATTCTTTACATTCACTTGAAAACTTAGCTTTTATAGTAATTTGAAAACTTAATCCAAGGCATAATATTTCCATCAGCAAACAAATTAAACAAGGAATATAGCTCTGAGCTTTCATGAACTCTCACTAACATTGCTTACAGTACACACAAAATAAGCTTCCAAATATTAATCTCAATCAATTATTTAAAACAGAATTATATTTCAAATGCAATCGAATCAAGAGACTAAAGGGCTTTAAGTGTCAGTTTTAAAATGAATAATCTATCTCTGGTTTATCAATATTTTAATCAGTCTTGCATATACATCTTGTTAAATGTATTACTTTCTGAGTTCTCTCTGTATTTATATCTCTGTAAAATTCTCTCTTATTTTACTTCCTCTATGACGGTGAATAGGGAGTGGGTCTTTTTCCTTGATACACACTTTCTCTAATCGAATGAAATGTAGATTTATGCACCCATTTTCTCTAATGTTTAATAATAAATCTCTACATGGGGTTATAGGGAGAAAGCCAAGGCATGATGTCCTACACAGTTCCCTGATTCCTCTTCATACTGACTTGGTCTCTCACAGACGCTTCACTGGGAATAACATGTCCCTTTTGGTGAATCACAGAATTGTATAGTGTTGGTGCAGAAAGAGAACATGGAGAAGTGCACTAGGCAATGAGTTGCTTGAGGTAGCAATCTAGAAGCAATCTTTGGCTGTTTCATTGCCCTATCTGCCAATATAACGTATCCTAATAGTTAAAAAATACAACCCCAACATTTCTCTTGAACTATCAACTTTTGGTCTCCTCTGCTTACCCTATTTGCAAAGATAATATTTCAATGACTCCATTGAAGTTTTTAATGGGTTTTCTGGTTTCTCCTTTGTCCCCTTAGAATTCAGCATTTATTTACAATAATAGTCATTATTTTAAAATCTAAGTCAAACCATGGAATCAACCCCGCATATCCCTGTTGTAAAAGTAAAATGGAATATTATGAGACCATTTGTAAAAATCTTATCATACAAGTATATTTGTACCTTATTCTCTGAAGAAACCAATTTCACTGAAGCTTCAGGCAAAACACTTCATGTGACCTTTTGAACTCTTAAGTGCTATCCAAAAAATTTTCATCATCTACATTAAAAACAAGAAAGTATTTAGCTTTCTATTCCTATAAAACTGTTAAAGAGCAGGGGTTCAATTCTACGGACAACATAATGTGGATTTTGCAGATGCTATGTGTGTTCAAATATTTGCAATAGTATTACGGTCACAATAAAAGAAAAGCAAACCAACGTTATTGACATAATCAAACCTTCTTTTTAAGAAAGAAAGATAAGTTCTTTCATAAGAACACACTGTAATCACTGGACTTCTGAAGTATGGAAATCTTGTGAGTTGAGGACTTTTGAATGGTGTGTTTCATTAAATACTTCAGGCAATACAGCTTTTATACTGGAAGTTTATGCTGGTAATTCAATCTTCTCACTTTGTGTTTGTGAAAAGTCTCGATCATACACTATTTTAATAATACATCAAATGAATACATCTAAAATTGTATACCTCTTACAGCATCAAGTACCTGTAATGCAGAGGTAATTCCTCAAATTCTGTCGATTGGATGATGGCGTTTCTTTTTGTGAATACAGCAAGCTTTCTAAAATTAATATTTTCATGTCTTTTTTATCTTAATTTTATTTATTTTATATTATCATTCTGATTCTTCTATCACCCACATTGGTAGGAATACAAAGCATTCATTACATGTTGTAATTAAACCTCACAGGTATCTTTTTTTTCATTGCAAGCTGCTTTTTGCCCTAAAGAGTTCTGTGTACCATTTGCCCTATATTGTAAAAGCATCTTAATGGAATATCATTGTTTTTGTCTGGGCTCAAAAAGGATTTCTCTGTTCCTGAACCAGTTTTCATGTTTATTTCTTGGTTTAGGATTACAGAGGAATGCACAGTGGAATCATTGAACAGGGATAAAACAGGTCTTGAGTTTTGATTTTTTTGTAGTTGGCTGTTTTTGCTTTTTTTTTTTTTTAATTCTCTCATAATCATGACCATGGGCAGAAAGTAAGCATCCTTGCAGCTTCCTTATGCTGATTATAGAGCTTTTTCAGGTACTAAAACTCCTCCAGATTGTAGGCTTTATAAAAGGATCTTTGTTTCAGATCCCTACTTTGGACAGTGTGAGACCGCATTTCCCAGATTAGGATACACACTGGTCAATGGCGGCCTCAATTCTATTTACCAATCTGACTATGAGGTCCATATTTGTTTTTGAATATAGGTCTAATTTTGCTATTGATTTTACAGTTTTTAAAATTTAATCAACTATATGTTTTAGAGAAGTTTTACATTTATAGAAAAATTAAGTGGAAAATGAAGTGATTGTAAGTTCCTAACCTCAAACGCACACAGCCTTCCCCACTGTTGACCTCCTGCACCACGATGGTGCATTTGTTACAATCAATGAATCCACATCGGTACATCACCACCCAAAATCCATAGTTTACATTAGAGTTCAATCTTGGTGCTGTACTTTCTATGGGTTTTGCCAAATATATAATGACACACATCACCACTGTAGTATCTACAGAATAGTTTCACTATCCTAAAGATCATCTTAAACATATTTTTTGTCCATTATTTCTGTAGTTTTTTAGTTAGGCGAAAGAAAAAGCAGTCAATGCTAACTTAGATGAGAATCAATAGAGATGTCTTTCTCCAGGATTTATAATATATTTCATTATTATTAATAAAAACATATTTTCCAAGTTTTTAGTAGAAATATGACATAAAAGATTAAAAAAAAATCCAGTAAGCTTCAAGGTTTGAAAGTTTCAATGATGATATGATTAACGGAAATGTTTTTCATGATTATGAACATTCTTCAGTATCACACAACTTTTCCTGAAGAACTGGTTGTATACATTAAATCTGTTTGGCATGGCCACACTATGGTGTATATCATTGCAATCTAAACTTTTATACTCTGCACCTTAGCACTGATGCAGTAATACAGAATCAGACCCTCAGCATTATTGCATGTTTCATAGTTTTATAATTGCCATGTGAATTATATAATGTTAAATAATATTTAAGATATTTCCATAAAATTCCTTATTGCTTTCTTATTTTGAAGATTAAGCACTAGTAAAAAATGTCAACAGTAAAAATGTAAATAATATACATATATGTAATTCACCATTTAGATATTAAAACAATACATCATTTAAATGCACATCTATAAAATGTTAAAAAACAGATCTTATCTGTATATGGGCACAATAATGCTATATATTGGTAGCTTTTAATCCACTTTTTAAAATAAAAGTAGAACTATTGCAAATAATTGTTTTTAAAGTTATATTGTCTTTGGATGTAATTGATTTGGCATTAACTGGTTAAAAAAAAAAAAAAAAGGTGAATCTGCCTTCTAAGCTAATGAAATGATATTTCCACCATTATGTCACTAAATGCTCTAGGCCTTATCCTGAACTTTTCAACTCACATGTGCATCTTGACTAAGACTCTAGAGAGAGAGAGTCTATATAGATAGATAGACAGATAGCTGTATGTATATACACACATATATATACACACACACATACTATCTTGATAGTATTTAGATAGCATATAGACAGAGAGCTGTGTATGTGTATATACAGCTAGTTGTCTCTATATACACACATATAGATAGCTGTATATATATAGGTCTATATATACACACATAGGTATACTATATATATACACACACATATATAGCTTCTGAGATATCTGCTCTGCCTATATGATCTGTAGCAGAAAAAAATTCTCAGAAAGCCAATTGCTTAGCAATATTGAAAATGTCTGTACATTTAAGTAATATCTTATTAGGATTTTCATTGAAAAAACAGTTGTCATACAAAATGTTCTCTTTAAAATAAATACAAAAACAGACGTTATTTTTCTTCAATTTTTGAGAAATTAACAGGCTAATTGTAATTTGGGAAATACCCAAAGAAAGCAGGTTGATAGATTGTTAACAAAAGATCTAAAATTATTAACAAATATGCCCTAATAGATGATGTGAATAATTTGTTAGTTAAATATGTGTGTTCTCCAGTGTTTGTCATTTGACATGTTTTATATTGCTCTTGACATTAAAAATTTTACCGTTAACATGATCAACATTAAGCAAATATTTCTGAGTGGAAACAACTTTCTAAGAATAACTACTGTCTGTGGAATTTCACTGCCACAATAGTTACTATATGTTTGTGTATGTAAGACCTCTTTTATAAACCTGCAAACTATTAGGTTTCTAATGGGTACTGAAAAAATTAACTGTTGAAACATTCTGAGGTTGAACACCACAAAGTGCAAAATTTCTCTTAGTTTATTGGGTGGTTTGGTGCCAAATCCCAGGACCTGTTTCAGCCACATTAAGTTCATCTGTGAGAGTACAGAGTATGGAGTATGAAGTAGTGAAGATTTAACAAGGATTGTGAGTACCAAAGGAACTCGACAAAGTGGGCAGGGCAAAGGTTAATGCAACTGAATTGTGATCATTGATGCATCAATTAAAGCTGAGTAGACGAGAAAAGTTAGAATGAGGAGAATCGAAAATGGAAGATCCTAGTAGTGTGAGGTCCGTGAAGAGTTATAATTGCGAGAGAGCTCTCAGGGAGCAGAGTACTTACAATTAAGATTATGAAGGGTTTGCCACTATTAGTAATAGCAAGATCTAGGGTACAACATTTAAGTGTGTGTGCGTGTGTGCGTATGTGTGTGTTTAAAGATTTATGAAGTCTTGTGTTCTACTATTCTCATGTAGAAACATTGTTTGCTTTAGTAAAATTAAGATTTTTACTTTATTACCCAATGATCACACACTCCTTCCAATCATCACTTGGTTCTCCTTGTTGTTTCCAAATTGTAGAATTCTGCTAGTTTTTCATCTCCGTCATGAGAAATTTATTTGTGCCACTGGGTATAAGCTATCTCTCATTTCTCATCATTTACGTTACCTAATATTAATATAAAATTTTGTAAGTTTCAAAGAGATTTTTCATGTCTTAATATAAGCACTACCTAGAGTTATGAACTTATTACCATTATAGATATCAAATACATATCAAGTTTATATTAACAGGTGTATTCAGCATTTGATGAAAAAATATGAATAAGTGAATTTAAAAAATAATAAATACATGAGTGAATAAAAGAAGCAATGGAAGTATTTTTTTTCCTTTTAAAATTCTCTAGATAGTACTAGGACCAAGAGCATTGGGTTGACTGGACGGTTGATGTGATGTTTGGCATTTTAGTATTATTGCTTTCTACATCATCAATGTATGTAGTAAACAGACTTAGGTCACAGAAGACATGAGTTTGATATCTCTATATTATTTAATAATGGATATATTTCAAAAATGCCCTAGAACACATATGCACATTCTGTCTGTTCTTAAAAAAGTGTGCCACTACTCAATGTAACGGTGATATGGACACTGAATTAAAAAGGTTTGTATTCTGATACCACTAGTTACCAACTGTGAAATCATGGGCAATCCTTTTGAAACTCTCCTTTATCATGAATTCTTGTTAATTGTAATAATACTGTAATTATTGCACAGCTAAAATAATCTTTTATCTTTTATTTTATGGTACTCTAAAGAAGTATTAAATGTTCTCATTATCACAGTTTATTAATTTTGAGCGAATTCCTGCTTCCATTTGCTAGTGCCTCTATTAAATATTCTCATTTTACCTTTTAAATATCCAAATATTACAAATGAACCAAAATCAGATTCAATAAAAATATTGGTAATGAACATTCAAAAAGTCTAACAAACAAAAATACAGATACATTAATAACCCATTTTTTGGCTAATATTTTGGTTGTTAATGTTTGAAGGTTTTAAAATTATATTTTTTCTTATTGTGAAAAATGAAACTTCCTTTATATTTCACGACTTTGCTGGGATACATTATGTATTCCTTTCTTTTTTATCTGTTAATGGTTTATATCATTCCAATGACAAAAAATAGCAGCATTATTTATTATTCAATTATATTCTCCATTATATTACATTAAGTTGTTATTTTATAGCTGAGAAGGTTTATTTCTAAAGACTCTGTAGAAATAATCTCACCATATCTGTGTTACAAACAGAGCACACTGATTATTTTCAAGAGAAATAATTAATAGAATTCACCCTCAGTCCTGGTGGTCTAGAGCAAAAGAGTTGAAAATACAGACTGTACATCATGGAAAGTACAGTGTCTACTGCCCTAAATGGAATTCAGTATTAGACAATTGGGAAGTCATAAAGAATTAATGTTACAATAGACCCATGATAGCCAGATACTTCACTTAAAAGGGCTATTCATTTCTCATTTGTTTAATAATCTAAAATAATCAATGACTATGCATCAAATATTTTGCTGATTTTTTAGCTAATGAATCAGTTTAATTCAGGGGTTCTAAGCTAATTACTTAAATACACATAAAACAAAGAATACAATATAATATGATTAAACTTGTAACACATGGATGAAGAAATCACTGGAAAATGGGGGTGTAGAAATAAGCCTGGAAGAATTCAGAAATATTTCACATTCAATCGAAAACTTAACATTTTCTAATTAAGTCTTGCAGGAAAAAAAGTTTAAAAGGCCATTCTGCGCAGTAGCAAAGGCATGCACAAATTCAGGAAGGACGTGTTCTTGGATCTTGGACATTCTAAGTGATGGTCTCCAAAAATGACCACTCATATAGCTGGGATCATCTCAGTACTACTGCCATGTAGAGGGGATGATAGGGGAGTAATTTGCATATGTAAAAATAAAATGCCAATGCTTACAAGGAGGAAGCATTACCTGTATGTAGAATCAAATGCTAAAATCTTTAAACATCAAATTTAATTTAATTTATTAAGCTTTTTTTATTTTACTGCATTTAGAAATCAGTACTTTTAAAGTAGATATTTATCATTCTTGGCAAATTTATAACATTCCTGCCTCTTTTTAAAAATCTATCAGAAGACAGCTACATTCCAAGCTATGAAAAGCTGAATCTATGAAGTAGAGAGAGTTGGAAGAAAGTCCCAGCTGCACCCTGCAAAAACTGTGAATTGTTAAACTTCTCTAGGCCAAAAGGTTCCCATGAATAAATCAACTATTACAGCAGGAAGGTAACACCCATCCTTCATCTGCGCACAGAGATACTATAAGGCAAAATGCAACCATCAGGGAGTCACAGATCATAAGCCTTACAGGAACTCCCAATAACTGAGTTATTGCTTTTTTCTTTTACGAGGAAAGTCTTTGTCTTATTTTTAAAAATGCAACAAAGAAACAACTTCACTGGACATAAGGAAAACAAGCTCACTTGTTCAAACATTCAAACAATGTTTACATATACGATTCAAATTAATCAACTGCTTCATTTTTAAAGTGCTTTGAGTTCCTTTTGCAAGTACATTTGCATCCTTTATATGAAAGTAAGTTATTGTTCCATAAATAATTAGATCTAATTTATTTGCATTTATTTTGATTTGTTGATGTCTTATAGTTTGTTTCTGCTATTTTTTTTCGTATGATTCTTTGGGCCGTGTTGGGTTAGGACATTTGATTTACTCTTTTGTCACTGTTCTACTATGTCTGCTTGGCAAATATTGTTTTCTCCTTGTGTTTCAGCAATTGAGTTGAAACTTTCTCAGTGTTACCTTTCCTCTCTTTGATGGTTGTATTAGTCCATTTTCATGCTGCTGATAAAGTCATACCTGAGACTGGGAAGAAAAGAAGTTTAATGAACTTATAGTTCCACGTGGCTGGGGAAGCCTCATAATCATGGTGGAAGGCAAAGAAGAGCAAGTCACACCTTACATGGATGGCAGCAGGCAAAGAGAGAGCTTATGCAGGGCAACTCCTCTTCATAAAACAATCAGATCTCATAAGACTTATTCACTATCAGGAGAACAGCACAAGAAAGACACACCCACATGATTAAATTACCTCCTATCAGGTTCCTCCTAGGACACATGGGAATTGTGGGAGTTACAATTCAAGATGAGATTTGGGTGCAGACACAGCCAAACTATATCATTCCATCCTTGGCCCCTCCCAAATATCATGTCTTCATTTTTCAAAACCAATCATGCCTTCCCAACAGTCCCCCAAAGTCTAAACTCATTTCACATTAACTCAAAAGTCCGTAGTCCAAAGTCTCATTGGAGACAAGGCAAGTCCTTTCTGCCTACGAGCCTGTACAATCAAAAGCAAGTTAATTACTTCCTAGATAAAATAGGGGTACAGGCATGGGTAAATACAGCCATTCAAAAGGAGAGAAACTGGCCAGAACAAAGGGGCAACAAGTCTCATGCAAGTCTGAAATCCAGCAGGGCAGTCACATCTTAAAGCTCCAAACTAATCTACTTTAACTCCACGTCTCACATCCAGGTCACTCTGATACAAGAGGTGGGCTCCCATGGTCTTGGGCAGCTCCAGCCCTGTGGCCTTGTAGGGTACAGCCTTCCTCCTGGCTGCTTTCACAAGCTGGTGTTGAGTGTCTGCGACTTTTCCAGGTGCATGGTGGAAGCTGTCAGTAGATCTACAATTCTGGGGTCTGGAAGACAGTGGCCTTCTTCTCACAGATCCAGTCGGCAGTGCCCCAGTAGGGACTCTGTGTGGGGGTTCTAACCCCACATTTCCTTTCTGCACTGCCCTAGCAGAGGTTCTCCATAAGGTCCCAACCCCAGAGCAGCAAACTTCTGCCTGGGTATTCAGGCATTTCCATACATCCTCTGAAATCTAGGTGCAGGTTCCCAAATCCCAGTTCTTGACTTCTGTGCACCCGTAGGCTCAACACCACTTGGAAGCTGTCAAGACTTGGGGCTTGCACCCTCTTAAGCCATGGCCTGAGCTCTATGTTGGCCCCTTTTAGCCATGGCTGGAGTGCATGAGATGCAGGGCACCGAGTCCCTAGGCTGTACACAGTACTGGGACCCTGGGCCTTGCCCATAAAACCATTCTTTCTTCCTGGGCAGGCGTGTTATGGGAGGGGCTACAATGCAGACTTCTGACATGCCCTGGAGACATTTTCCCTATTGTCTAGTGGATTAACATTTAGCTCCTGATTACTTATGCAAATTTCTATAGCCGGCTTGAATTTCTCCTCAGAAAATGGGATTTTCTTCTCTATTGCATTGTCAGGCTGCAAATTTTCTGAAATTTTATGATATGCTTCCCTTATAAAACTGAATGCCTTTAACAGCACCCAAGTCACCTCTTGAATGCTTTGCTGCTTAGAAATTTCTTCCACCAGATACCCTAAATCATCTCTCAAGTTCAAAGTTCCCTAAAGCTGTAGGGCAGGGGCAAAACATTGCCAATCTCTTTGCTAAAACGTAACAAGAGTCACATTTATTCTAGTTCCCAACAAATTTCTCATCTCTATATGAGACCACCTCTACCTGAATTTTATTGTCCGTATCACTGTCAGTATATTGGGCAAAGCCATTCAAAGTCATTCAAAAAGGCTCTAGAAAGTTCCAAACTTTCTCATATTTTCCTGTCTTCTTCTGAGCTCCCTAAACTGTTCCAATCCCTGCCTGTTACCCACTTCCACAGTCACTTCCACATTTGGGGGTATTTTTTTAGCAGTGCCCCACTCTACTAGTACCAATTTACTGTATTAGTCTGTTTTCATGCTGATGATAAAGGCATACTCAAGACTGGGAAGAAAAAGAGGTTTAATGGACTTACGTGCTCCACATGGCTGGGGAGGCCTCACAATCATGGTTGAAGGCCAGGAGGAGCAAGTCATGTCTTACACGGATAGTGGCAGGTAAAGAAAGAGCTTGTGCAGGGGACCTCCTCCTTATAAAACCGTCAGATCTCATGAGACTTATTCACTATCATGAGAACAGCATGAGAAAAACCCACTCCCATGATTCAATTACCTCCCACTGGGTCCCTCCCATAACATGTGTGAATTGTGGGAGTTAAAATTCAAGATAAGATTGGGTGGGACACAGCCAGACAGTATCATTGGTAGTCATGCTATTGTCTAGGTGTGAAGGAAAGGATGCAGTTATGATTGCTGCTTCTGTTGACCAGCATCTGCTCAGAGCCCTCTAACTGAAATGACGCTCCCTGTACTATATGTCAACAAAGCCCAATATTGGTGTTAACTTCATTTATTACAAAAGTCCCTTTTTAGAGACTCACGCAGATATATGGACTCCAAATATCCTTTACTAAATACAAAAGCTTAAATTATCATGCTTATGTTAATACATAGGTACTCAAACATTGTTTCTGTGCTTCTAGTTGCAATAAGTACTATTATAGTTGCACAAGCACTAGAAATTAACTCAGCATTCTGGTTTAGCTATATTTCCTAACTTCATCTTCTTGTCCCTTAATTCTTTATTCCTAATTTTATGTTTTACTTTAAAAATTAAATATACACATACAAAAAGAAGAAAACACTTGTATGCAATACAATCAGATTTCTAAATTTAGAAGACTACAAAAATATGAATTTAAGAAATCTTTTCTACAGTGAATCTATACATTTTCTAATCAGTATCCATATTTCATGTTCTTGTAGAACAAGATAAGAAAGACTTCACATATTAATAGATTTTTCCCCCATACTTTACTGTGTTCTGTGGTAAACTTTAGCCATATGGTAGAACAATTTTTCTTAGATTCTGGTTTTAAGTTATAATTAATTTTTCCCTCAAGACACTATTTTAGATGGTACACATAAATATTATTTGCCATAGCTCAAAATACAAAAATCAAGCAGTAAGAATTTGTTGAAAAGTCAGACATCATGCATGAGATTCACTTACAGTTATGATGTAACAATCACACACATACACACACACACACACACACACACACACACACACACACAAACGGTTGTTCTACCCTAATTCCAGAAACAGGAAGGCTAAGTAAGCTTTTGAAAGTGATAGATTTGATTGTTTAGCCCACTAAAAGTGTTGTTGTAAAATAAATAAATAAATAAATAATAAACAAATAAATAAGCCATAGTACGAAAAGTGATGAGCCCTTGTTAGGACAGAGGAGGATAGCGGACACCCATGCCTGCTTTCACTCCTGGTAGATAAGATACTATGCCATGAACAAGAATCAGGAGAGCCAGCAAACTCTGGAATGCGGACTTAGCAGCCTTATACGGGCTAGCAAGGGATGGAGAAGGACATAGACACTCCAACCCCACAGTCAATCCACACCAAAACCCAGATTCTTCCACTGACCTCCACCAAGTGCACATGGGCAGTGTTCCAAACATTGAGGACAGGCCAGTAGAGTGCAGAGTACCTTCTGTAAGGCCTTGCATAAGTGCATGGCAGTGCCTACTGGAGGCTGGGCACAGGGCCAGAGAGCTGAGGGAGAGCTCCTTGAAGTCCTCCTTTCCATGCTGAGTACAAATCAACTACTGCAAAGGCGAGATCAGAGCAGAAAAAAATCAGAACTTTCTCAATGCACAGAACTCCCAGGACAGAACTAGAGGGCAAAGTGATTTCCCCACTACTTCAAAAAGCTGCAATACTGGTTTTAAAAAAGAAATAGATTCAAGTAGTTTGGAGAACTAATGCCTGGCCTACATATCTCAATGATCTCTCTAAAGTGTTACGAGTGCTTAGATTTCAAGCAACACTAAAGGGAAATGCCCTGATTCTTCTTTCAAAATAGTGTAACTATCAGTAAATCTAAACATGCAACAACAAACTTGAGAACTAGCTTATGTAGAGAATACATTCACTCAGGTCTACACATTAGATTACTGACAGGAGTAGCCGTGTGTCCTTTCCTGGGGTGAATATCATGTATGTCATCGTTTATATGCTTTTGTATTTATGCACTTATACCATTGTCTTCCTAAAAAGGTCTACATATATT
Source organism: Macaca nemestrina (assembly GCF_043159975.1). Classification (NCBI taxonomy): domain Eukaryota; kingdom Metazoa; phylum Chordata; class Mammalia; order Primates; family Cercopithecidae; genus Macaca; species Macaca nemestrina. Next base: position 9,708,518 of record NC_092140.1, read on the forward strand.
AGTAAAAGCAATTACCAGACATATGACAAGTGACCCATGACCAATAGGAGAAATAGTTAACAGAAGTAGACTCAGAGACAACTCAGATGTTAATATAATCAACCAAAAATCTTGAAGTAAAAATTACAAATGTAATAAAGGATCTGTATACAAGATGGGCATCATGTTTGAACACATGGAAAATTTAAGCAAAGAGACAGAAATAATTTTTAAAAGAATCAAAAGAGAAGGATAGACATTTTAAAAAGTAAACAGATATTAGAAATTTAATGGGCTTAACAGCTATATATAACACACATCACATTAAAAACCACAGATATATTTATAGTAAAAATAGTAACAATGACTATAAAGAATGGGTATGAAAATACTAGTATTGAACAAAACAGACTTCAAGGTAAGGAACACCAGTAGAAATCAAAAGATAGAGCAAAGTAATAATAAGCAAGTTCATCAAGAAAACATAACAGCCCTAAACATGATAAACCTAATAAGGGAGCTCATAATACACAGAGCAAAGATGCTAGAACTAAAGGAAGAAATGGACATGCCATGATCATAATTTGGTATAAAAGAGTGATAATGAGTTAGAACTAGAAATGGGGCGTGGGGGTTTTTACTAATTACCAATATCAAAAATAAAAGTGTGAACATTATTATATATCCTGAAAATAAGAACATACTATGAGCAATTATTTACCAATATCAAAAATAAAAGTGTGAACATTGTTACATATCCTAAAAATAAGATACTATGAACAATTTGTATCAATAAATTTAGCAACTCAGATTAAATACAAACATTTCTCAAAAGTACAACTTACCAAAACAAAACAAGAGAAAAAGTTAGAAAACAACGTATCTATTAATTAAATTGAATTAGTACTAAAAAGTATCTTCTAACAAGGAAAACTACAATCACAGATGGTTTTATTGATTAATTAGATTAAACATATAAGGAATAGATATTGTGAAACTAATATCCACTTTGAACAGATTATTTTAGAAGAAGGAACACTTCCTATTACATTTTAAAGTCCAAGGCCAACATGATAGCAAAATCTAACAAAAAAACAAATGATAAAATATGAAAATTATAGATCAACATTCCTAATGAACAGATTCACAAAGATCTTTAACTCCACATAGCTAATTTAATCCACATAGCTAATTTGTGGTACATAAAAGGAGTAATATATTATGACTAATTTGACTTTATACCAGAAATACACCCTTGGTGTAACATTTAAAAATGAATTAATAACAGAATTTAAAAATATACATGATCATCTTCATACACACTGAAAGAACATTTTAGAAAATTATATATATATGTATATATATTCATGATAAATTCTTTCAGCAAATCACAAATAGCAAGAACGTCATTGAATGTATGGACGTCTACAATACATCTATACTTAGCACCATATCTAACAATGAAATGATTGAATGCTCTGCTCTAAGAATAATAATATGACAAGAATTTCCACTGTCACCGCTTCTATTCAACAGTGCAACACAGGTCTGACTCACTGTGCTTTGATATAATTAAGTAAATATGTAAATTTTGAAAAGAAAGAAATAAAACTCTATTCACAATTGACATGATTACTTAGGCAAAAGTTTTAAAAAGTCTAAATATAAATAATTTTAGTGACCAATAAATAAATTTACTGGGGTTAGTCGATCCAAGTTCTACAGAGAAAAAACATTATGATTTCTAAATATTAAAAGCAATCAATAGCATAACAAAATTTAAAGAAGCATAAAAACAGAATTTTAGGAAAAAAAAAAGACATGTAAGACCTTTACACTAAAAGCTAAAATATCTCTGAGAATAAACATCATATGAACATCTGTTTTTGAAAATGCTCCCTAATAATTTAATGAGAAAGGAATGTCTTTTCAATAAACAATGCCAGCATAACTGAACATGCAGAAAAATTTACCATTCTCCTTACTTATAAATTTATCTGAGCTGAATCACAGATATAAATTTAAAATATAAAGCTGTAAATCAACTAGATGAAAGCATAGGCGTATACTTTTGTGACCTATAGGTAGGCAAAGATTTACGGAGAGTTCACTAAAAGTAATAACTGTATAAAGATTGATTAATAAAACTTTATCAAAATTAAAATGTTCTGCTTATGATAAAATATTATTAAAATTATTGGCAAATCATGAACTGGTTGAAAATACCTGCAAAGTTTGCATTCAGAATATTTAAAGGAAACATAAAAACAACAGCTAAATTGAAAATGGGGAAAAGACGTGAGTAGACAACCTGAAAAAGAAGATATGTCGATGGTCAATTAGCATCTAAAGAAATAAATGCTCAACATCTTTATCTTCTGGGGGGAAGTAAGCTTAAATTAAATAAAATATAACTTCTCAATAAACATAATTACTAAAGTTAAAAAGATTGACAATAATACACGGTAGTGGGAATAAAGAGTTTTTGGTATTTATTTACGTTGCTTATGGGTCTAGAAAAAAAAATCTTTGGCAAACTCTTTGCAGTTTCATCTAAAGTTAAACATACTTCCATTTTCTGACCCAACGATTCCACTTGTAGCTATTTACCCGAAAAAATAAAAACAGTAATCCTGAAATATGACAGCGCAGGAACAGTCATTGTAGGCTCATTCATCTTAGCCCTAGGCTAGAAACGACACTAGTGTTCACCAATATATGAATGAGTAATTGAATATCTGATATTTACATAATGAAATATCACTAAGCAACTAAAAAAACTGTGAATACATTACAAAATGTGAATGATTTTCATAAACATTATGTTGAGCAAAAAAGCTAGATATAAAAATATATGTGTATATATGTACATATACACATATGTATATTTTGCATTTATACATTTATACTTACAAGCTGTGAATCCATTTTTATGATGTTCTAGAACAAGCGCAACCAATTTTGGGTGATAGAAGTCAGAACAGCGTTGGCAGTGAGAGACTGACGCAGAGGCCCAAGGCAACATTATAGGTAATACACATGTTCTAAATCTTGCTTTGGACATTGGTTTCACAGGGATATTCAATCATAAAAATTCACTGAACACTTTGATTTTGTTAAATATAATTGATACCTTAACATATAAAAAAGATAACATTTAAAATTTTTTTTCAAGGCTATAAGGTACAACAAATTTACACATTGCAAATGAAAAGGTGTCTGACTTTTAAAAAATTATTTCAGGAAAAGGCACAAAAAAAGAAAAAGAAATATCATGCTGTGTTATTAGTGCTGTTATTTTTTGCAGGAGAATACAGTACTTTTGAGTGGTTTTGTTTTCTCATTTTAGGCACTGTCATGTAATAATTTGTATTCAAACTCTTGCTAATTTAAATGTATTACAGGAGATGAACCAAAGCTATATGGCATATCTTTCAGAAGACAACAATTGAAAGATAAATTTACAATTTAGCTTTTTACTACTTTCAAGCTACAGAGTAGAATTTAAGAGTGGACACACTTTTCAAATTATAAAAGTTCATATAATATAAATTTTACATACAGAGTAGAATTGTTTTGTCTTAGGAGCACTTTCACTCTGCCTTGCTCCACCAAACTGTTTTGAAAGGTGACACAGTAGTGAAAAAAACTGCCACATTAACTAGTATATGTATAGTTTGTATAATTAACAGAGCACACAACAAAGTTCAAAACATTTGCCGGTATGTTTGTTGTTCCTATATATTCTAAATGCTTTCTACAAGTTGTATCTCCCCCCCAACCCTGTGTTTTAATCTCTATTGAAAGCGGTTACTGCAACTGTAGTGAACTTTTCAGTTGTAAAATTCCAGGATTATCTCTTTGTATACACGTATGCCTGGGCACTGTATTGCCTACTTTCCTAAAATAATTCACTCCTCAAATCCCACAAAACACCTGGTTATCACGGTTCTGACATATTTGTGTTCTTCGAAGCAGGTGCACCCAACTCAGTGCAATCTACAAAAGGAACACCCAACTGTAGCGTCATAGCGGAAGAAATAATGGCAATATTTCTAAAGACCAAATGAGACTGGGGAGTGAAAGTATGTGTCTGCTTGAATCCAGCAGCATAACCATCATTTCCCAATTTCATATCTGTTATTGATTTTTTTATTATACTTTAAGTTCTGGGGTACATGTGCAGATTGTGCAGGTTTGTTACATAAGTATACACGTGCCATGGTGGTTTGCTGTTTTTTTAAAAGCGATTTTTTTTTTAAAGTCATAAACCTCTTAAATTTTTTTTGAAATTGCTTCATTCAAATTGTATAGCTTAAAACAATGTTGGTAAGAACCCAGGAGCAGCTGGGAGGAAGTTCAAACACAGGTCATCATGCAGCCTAACTGAGCTAAGATTTCTACATCTTTGCCTAAATTAGAAGAACATTAAAAATCAGTGTACTGTGATGTGAAGTGGCAGTTCTGAGTCTTGTACACAAATGATGTGCAGAAACGTGGACAGGGTGTTGCCTTACAGATATGATGCATTCTGAAAGCCCCGACAAAGGCTTGCAAAAATAAAACACCGAGAGTTTAAGGCCCTCGCCCCCTCCCTCAAAGCCTCAATGAGTTAAGTGGATAGTTAAATGTCCTCGTATTGAACTCAATATAGGCTATAAAATTTATACGGTCTCTAAAGAGGTACTTTATATGATAAGTCTTATGATAAGGACTGGAGGAAAGAGAGAATAAGACAGAGCGCGCAAGAAAGAGAGACAGAAAAAGGGAATGGTTAATGATTTTGGTACGTGAAGAAGAATCATTAGTTCTGATGCCTTCTTTTGTGCATCCTGCCATGTCACTTTATTTATATGTGTTTTCTCATTTGTTAACATTTTTGTATTACATTGCATTACAGCTAACCATTAAGGAATAAAATCATTCAGTCCGACCTCAATTTCATATTAATTTTGCTATGTGTTTCTGAATACCAGATAGATCTCCATCATCTGACTCCATTTACAAAAAAACACCTTAGCAGGAAAAGGGTTCTAAATAGAAACCGTAGCTTCTTATACTTTATATCTGCATAACAGAAGGATCTCAAAGTTAAAATAATAATGTTAAAATGTGCGATCAAGGTGAAGGGAAAAATAATGTTCACCTGTACTATTATTATTCAACACAATATCAAATTTATCTCAGAGACTCATTTTATCTGAGGGAAAAAGACAAAAAAAGATTTTATGCTATATGTTGTTATCATTACTTAATACAAAATAGGTCTTTTATGTTCAGAGAGGTCATATTTCCCTGGGACTAAATTCTTGAGGAAATTTGTCTTTATAGTTCCTTATCATAGATTGGGATTAAGTTAGTCGGATATAGTAGTTTACAATGTAGTCAAATGTAGTTTACAGAAAAGAAAAGCAATGGAATTCTTAATCTAGCCCTTTCTTTTATCAACTCTGGATAGTATTCAACGTGCTAAATTAGTGAAGGCCTTTTTGTTGCAGGATTTCACTAACATGTTTTGGGAAGATGGGTTGTTCTGCTCAATCTATGTAAACACAGAGGCAGAGGCCTCAGACTACACCACTAAAAAACAGCATGAGTGTCCCTAACAATTTCTTATTCATCATTCTTCTTTTTTTGTTAACCATCCTACATATATCCAAGCCTAGTCATATTCTTGTATTACAGACACACAAAGATCCAGGTACCGTGAATAGAAAATATGCAAATTGTCAAGTTCAAACATGGCTTGTTGGTCTCTAATGTTTTTTATTATATCCTTTTCACTTTTTAAGTCCACCAGGTAATCTCTAGTTACAAAAATAATGAAGTTGGATATTATAAACTACATGTATTTAATACAGTATATATCTTAATGTCCCAGAGGAAGCAGACAGCTTTAAATCAGAAGCTTTAGAAAAGTTTGAGAGTAATATGTTTACTTTTCACATTAATAAACCTTTTTTGAAAAATAATCTTAAAATGTGAGCACAATAGAAGGGGAGGGATACATATGGCCTGATTTATTCATACCAATTGATATAATAATGTACATATCCATTATGTTGCTACTTATAGTTTTGCTATACCTAAATTTATAATAGTGAACACATATATGTAAATACTGAAATATTAATACTGAAGCTATGCATAATTTCTATACTAGGCGATTTATTTTCTCTTTCTCATAAGAGTAAAATATCATTATAAATATATATAATCATGAATATGTAACAAATAAGATATATATAACATCAAATGCATATATAAAAAAGAAGGGACTTGATAATCTGTGTTGTGGCTTATAGATTTGTTTAGAAATATCAACTTCAGGTAATTGAAGCATAAAAGGACAATAAATGGCAATATATCCATAGATGAATATGGCAGAAAAAATAAAACATTATTCTCCTTTGAAAGAACAAAAATGTGGCAATTTTAGGTCAAATGTACAAATTCATTTTATCAAACAAAGAACAAATCAGTCACCAATAAAAATGGAATCTTAGAAATGAGAATCGAAATTGATGTTATTATAAATTACAGAAAGCCAGTGTCAGGTAGGTTTAAAGTATTCTTAATCCAAAACTAACTGCCACTCTCCAATTAACTGCATCATGAAAAAACACATCAAGAGAACTTGATACCATGAAGTTTCAAACTTTAAAACTACAGTGAATGTCTTTAGTCAATATGTATATACAACCTCTTCTAGCAATAAGGGGCCAATTTTTAATTTTTTAAAAAAATAGTATTAAGTAACACATATGATATTTTGACCAATCACTAAGAGACAGAGAAGAAATCTTGTTTCTAATACTTAGAATGGAATGACATGGTGGGTGTATAAAGCATATTTTGCTGAATAAAAGTGATTTGCATTTGGGACTCAGAATATATTATCAACAGATTAGAATATATCTAATTAAACTTTCATTTGAGGCAAAATTTAACTCTTGCTCTATATAGCTAGTCACAACAATTGAACTTTTAAAAATACAACCAATGAAGAAAGCTGAATAAACAGCACAGACTTCCCACACATTATAGTACTATTTATAAATCAATATCAATAATTAAAATATCACACCTAAATATTTAATTATGGTTCAAGTTATTTGAGAAAACAGTATGGCACAATGGCCCTCTATGCCAGTTGATTTTAATTGTTTTTTAGCTTCATTATACCAAATGTTGTTTCTTTCATAACTGAAATTTTCACCACAGAATCTACTAGTAATTAATTGCACAATGATTTATTTATTATACGATGGTTGAATTCCATTTAGTAAGCAGTTTTTATGAGCAGATTAAAGCTAGGTCTAAACAGAATTTGAATTAATTATCCTAACTGAAATATTTTAGAATTTTCTGGTGGTTGGCTTTTTTCCCTCTCCTACAATGTTAGATTTGTGATTGAAACATTCCGTTGTTTTTTTTTTTTTTTTTTTTTTTTTCTTTTTTTTTTTTTTTTCTTTTTTTTTTTTTCTTTTTATTTTTTTATTTTTTTTTATTTTTTTAATTATTATTATTATACTTTAAGTTGTAGGGTACATGTGCATAACGTTGTTTTAACGGCACGCATTTGAGCTCATCTAAACAATTCCTTAAGAACTACTAGTCTTACATTAAAAATATTTTTAGTTGTGAAAACCTTTCTTAAACCACTCATTTTGAAAGACTTAGCTGAATACCATTTTTAGTTTGTCAAAAGTCAGAATCACTTTTCTAATGCATTAACCGTTCATTATTACTCTTTGAAGTGAGCCAAAGCTGGAAGAAACCATATGTAATAATTTAATTTTGTTTTTACAAGTAATAATTATATACAAAAACCATACTACACACACACACACATATTATATATATATTATATATATATAATAAATATATATATAATTTCTGCTGAATTTTTAGATACTTTACATACTAGTCACTGAGAAATCTATGGCTCAACAATTGGGCCTTTATAATTTTAGAAGAACTGAGAAGTTCCCATTTGAAAGGGTCCAGAGGAGATCAGAAGGAATGAATTTTGATGCGTTAACTTCAGGATATTTTCAAGTTGTGCTGGCTTTGGGAAAATCTTTCTATTTTTTCAAGCATTTTAGGCAGTCCTCATGCTGCAGATTTCATTTTTTCATTTGACACAGGCATGTGTGTATGTGTGTGCATGCATGCACACCCATTTCTTTTTCAACCATTACACATCGGACATGTCTTAGTCCATTTTAACACTGCTATAAGGGACTACCTGAGACGGGGTAATTTATGAAGAAAGAGGTTTAATTGACTTACAGTTCCACAGGCTTAACAGGAAGCATGACTGGGAGGCCTCAGGAAACTTACCATCATGGTGTTTGACAAAAGGGAAGCAAGGATCTTCTTCACATGGTGGCAGGAGAGAGAGAGATGAAGGGGGAAGTGCAACACAGGTTTAAATCATCAGATTTTGTGAGAACGAGAACTCTCACTATCATGAGAAAAGCCAGGGGGAAATCTGTCCCCATGATCCACTCACATCCCAAGAGGTCTCTCCCCGACACATGGCGATTACAATTTGACATAAGATTTGGGTGGGGACACAGAGCCAAATTATGTCATTCTGCCCCAGCCCTTCCCAAATCTCATGTCCTTCTCACATTTCAAAACCAATCGAGCCTTCCCAACAGTTCCCCAGAGTCTTAACTCATTCTAGAATTAACTCAAAAGTCCAGGTCCAAAGTGTCATCTGAGAGAGGCAAGTCCCATTCACCTATGAGGCTATAAAATAAAAAACAAGTTAATTACTTCAAACAGGCATTGGGTAAATGCTCCCATTCCAATAGAGGGAAATTGGTCAAAACAACGGGTGTACAAGCTCCATGCAAGTCTGAAACCCAGTAGGGAGTCATTAAATTTTGAAGCTCTGAAATAATCTCCTTTGACTTCATGTCTCACATCCAGGTCACACTGATGCAAGAGGTGGGTTCCCATGATCTCAGGCAGCTCCCCATCTCCGACTCTGCAGGCTCTAGCCCCCATGGCTGCTTTCATGGGCTGGCATTGAATGCCTGTGACTTTCCTAGGTGCATGGTGCAAGCTGTCAGTGGATCTATCTTTCTGGGATCTAGAGGATGGTGGCCCCTCTCCTCACAGCTCCACTAGGCAGGGCCCCAGTGGTGATTCTGTGTGGATGCTCCAACCCCACATTTTCCCACTGTACTGCCCTAGTAGAGGTTCTCCATGAGAGCTCCACCACTACAGCAGACTTATTCCTGGACATCCAGGCATTTCCATATATCCTCTGAATTCTAGGTGGAAGTTTACAAACTTCAACTCTTGCCTTCTGTGCACCCACAGGCCCAACATTACATGGAAGCCACCAAGGATTGGGTTTTACACTCTCTAAAGCTATGACCCAAGCTGTATCTTGGCCACTTAGAGCCATGGCTAGAGCTGAAGTGGCTGGAACGCAGGGCACCATGTCCCAAGGTTGCACAGAGCAGCCAGTCTCTGGGTTCAGTCAACAAAACAATTTTTCCCTCTGAGACCTCCAGGCCTGTGATGGGAGGGGCTGCCATGGGGATCTTTGAAATGACCTGGAGGTGTTTTCCCTATTGTCTTGGCTATGAACATTTGGCTCCTCTTTACTTATGCAAATTTCTGCAGCAGACTTGAATTTCTCCCCAGAAAATGGGTTTTTCTTTTCCACCACATGGTCAGGCTGCAAATTTTCCAAACTTTTACACTCTGGCTTTCTTTTAAATATACATTTCAGATTCAGATAATCTCTTTGTTCATGCAAATAAGCATACAGTTTTGGAAACAGCCAGGCCATTTCTTGAATGCTTTGCAGTTTAGAAATTTCTTCTGCTGAATACCCTAAATCATCTCTGTCAAGTTCAAAATTTCACAGATCTCTTGAGCAGGGCAAAATGCCACCAGTCTCTTTATAAAATCATAGCAAGAGTGACCTTTAGTCTACTTCCCAATAAGTTCCTTTTCTCCATTTGAAACCACCTCAGCCTGGACTTCATTGTCCATATCACTATCAGCATTTGGGCCAAAACAATTCAACAAGTCTCTAGCCAGTTCCATATGTTCCTACATTTTCCTGTCTTCTTCTGAACCCTCCAAACTGTTCTAACTTCTGCCTGTTACCCAATTCCCAAGTTGCTTCCATATTTTCAGGTGTCTTTATAGCAGTGCCCCATTCTTTTGGTACCAATGTTTTGTATTAGTCTATTCTCACACTGCTGTCGAAGAGCTACCTGAGATGGGATTATTTATGAAGGAAAGAGGGTTACTTAACTCACAGTTCCACAGGCTTAACAGAAATCGTGACTGGGAGGTCTCAAGAAACTTAAAATCATGATGGAAGGCAAAGGGGAAGCAAAGACCTTCTTCCCATGGTAGCAGGAGAGAGAGAGACACACTTTTAAACCCTCAGATCTTGTGAGAACTCACTCACAATCATGAGAACAGCAAGGGGAAAATCTGCCCCCATGATCCAATCACCTCCCACCAAGTCCTTCCCCTGACATGTGGCAATTACAATTTAATGTGAGATTTGGGTGGGGACACAGAGCCAAGCCATATCAAGGCACAATTTAAAAATGTGAGCCAGTAATACACACACTGAAAGAGGACTTGTAATGGGGACACACTGACTGTGGACTGCTTTGGGGAACTAAGGAGCCAAATACCCCTTGTGCACTTCTCCAGAATTTGAAATGCTAAAGGCAGTCTTGCCAATGCCCTCTGGGTAGATCTAAATGTAACATCTCAGACCAGTGGGGACTCAGGAAATGGGAGAATTTTGGGTTTCCAAAAACAGTGAATTGAGCATCCTACGATTGGCTGTAAAAGAAAAACCAGAGAACTAGGAAGCAGAGGACATGGACGTGAGGTCAGGAACTGGGGATTTCTAGGAACGTATTCCATTTGAGGGGTGTTTCTCCATAGACACTTTCTCCTGCATCACTGTGAAAAGTAGTACATAGCATGTGAATAAGCTGGTTCCTTTTTTTTAATAAATCCTTTTACTTTCTAAAGTAAAATCTGATCATCCTACGTAGTTTCTTGGGATGGCTCTGCAGGAATAAATAAAGGGGAGGAAAACAAGGGCAGTCTCCCTCTTCATCTCACCCCGCCCTCAAGGCCAGGAAACAGCAGCCCAATAAAGGCCCATGTCCTGGGCTCCTGGGTGGGCCTACAGATTAGGAAGAGATATTGAGGCTGGAGGAGTCTCAGACACAACAGAAAATCTACTGGGATGACTCACGAGCTGATATGAAACAACTCTTCATTTTCTTTTTTTTCCCACATGTAGTGACAGGTGTTCCTTAAAAAGAAGAGAAACATCAACTTTTGGCACATAGGTGAGAAATAAGGAACCCATGAAACACTGTTATTTTCAAAATGTAAATATTTCTTGCTTGATTTTATACACTTTTCCTTTTTGCCTTGTGGTAGTATTTTGCGCTGATACTTTCACCCCATCTCCAAACAGATATTTGAAATTTAAATTTTGTGAAATGAGAAATGCTTTCATTAGACCCTTCATTAAATACTAATTCAACAACTTCCTCAGAGTTGAATAAACAGGCTCTACTGTATGCTGGCACGCATGGGCCGGCTGGGGGCCGTGGGAGTTGGGCCACAACTGCCACAGGGTCAAAGCTATTCCACCTGCCGGAGTCTGCATCTTCAGAAGGTGGGTTGGAAAGATGGCTTTTAACTTACTGGCTTCCCAGTAGAAACAAAAAATAATAATTTGTTCTATTAGATCATGGCTTGTCTTGGAAATTATCCAGCTTGGGAAATGCTTTAATTTTTGCTAGCATTCTGAAGAGACCAGCAATGAAAGAGGGTACTGTGTGCATGAGCAATCCAGGAATTAAAAGAGCAATGACAAATAACATGCTAGTTTTGAACAGCAAAGCATGTGAAATATTCCAGAAGGAAATGGCTCAGATGTCTAACCACACTGTTCAAACTAAAAGTTTGTTAAATGATTGTATCAACCAAGAATTAGGAAGCTGCACCTAGAAGGAACAGCATTGTTTCAGAAGGAGATTGAATCACATATTTATCTAAGGAAGGAAAACTTTATACCTCATTTTCACTGTGCTCTTTTTCATATTGATTTTTACAATAATTTAGAAACAGAGCAAAACATTCCCAATCACAAAAGTGGAATAAACCTCGCGTTTCATTACACTAGAGAGCTTCTAAGTAGCAGAGGATTTTGATTTTGATTCAGGCATTAAAATTAAATCACACATCCTAAGGAAAAATGATCTGTAATAATGAGAGCCACACACATGGGGTCTGAGAGTGCTATTGAATAATGAAACAAACTACAGTTGCAGGGAGTGGGGCCAGTACGATTTAATGAAGAGTGCTTTTGAAAACAAATTTCTTCCTTGCCGTCATCTATCGATTGCTGGCATATTAGCAAACAAATTACTGGAAGAGATGAGTATCATAGAATAGAAAGAAATTATTTCTTGTCAATTAAAGTAGCTTCATTTTATGGAGGCCTTGTGGAAGCTGAGTTCAGTAACCGTAGGTGCAACTGAAGGCACAGTCACCAGTTCCTGCAGCAGGAGCAGGTTAGAGAGACCTTTATTCAGTAACTGTTATTCGGTGCCACTAGCCCTCAGGTAGTAAACAAGCATACGGTTCTGACAGCATTTTTCTCATTACCTAGGTTCCTTGGTTGACTTCCTTGAACACCATCCAACGCAGTGACCGAGGTCAACATTTTTCTGCATTAATTCTGAGTGACTTTGAAAGCTATGGGCTTTGGTCTTTTTCTGCTTTCTTCTTTTAAGTCAACATCTTTATCTTGTTTGGTTCATTTTAAGATTTTTCTAACATGTTTATTAGTGATAGTTTAACCAGGTTACAGAGTTTTATAACATTTTTTAAAAGATACATTTCTTATTCCTATTGAGTGATAAAGATCATTGTAGTAAATTGTTTTTATTACCAGATTAAACAGATGAGGATTGGAATTCAATGAATTTATGAAAAAGGCTTTATCCCCCCATCTCATTTTTTTGTGAGTGATTTTTATGCCACTAATGTTTCGGGAAAACACAGAGCTAGTTTCAATTGCTATGATTTTAATCACAAAAGAATGCATTTTTTTTCAGTTAGCTCTCACAAACTGGAGGCGTTCTTATTTGATGGTGGGAAGAAAAAGTGCCCGTCCAGCTATGATCAAATCTCTTTTTGACCTATGTGATATAATTCTGCATTGATTTTAGTTTAATATTTGACATCTAAGGAATTTAAAGTATCTAACACATAAATACAATGTTTAACAAGTAATCATTGTCAGATATGTTCAAAGGGAATTAACTATTTTTATTCATATTTGTAGAAAAAAAGAAAAAGAGAAAGAAAAAGGAAAGAAGGAAAGAAAGAAAGAAAGAAGAAAGAAAGAAAGAGAAAGAAAGGAAGGAAGGAAGGAAGGAAGGAAGGAAGGAAGGAAGGAAGGAAGGAAAGAAGGAAAGAAGGAAGGAAGGAGGGAGGGAGGGAGGGAGGGGAAGGGGGAGGGGAGGGGAGGAAAGAAAGCAAGAAGAAAGCAAGCAAACAAGAAAGTCACTCCAAATAAGATGGCTTCAGGTTATAGAAACATTTAAATTTCCCTAAAATAGTTGATTTCAGCTCTCAAAGTACACAAGTTTGGGAAAAATAGGTGCGGAATCCTGGCCCTCCTGCCCCATGCTTACATCGGGGGAAACAGTCTAGCTACTGTTGGGTATCTTCTAATCAACAGTTCCTTTGTCTTTGTGAGAAGAAATACAAATGTTACATTTTTTTGCCCTAAAATCAGCATAAATAGAGGTTTTGCCAGACCCAAAATATCAGACTGTGTATTCTATGCGAGGGATTCTCCTTCCTGAAATCTGCTAATCCCTCCAAAAAATCCTACAAATAGGAAGGGGCAGAAGCATCCTCCCAGCTTTCAGGCTACAGAACAGTTGTTCTAGAAAGTATTTGAAAGAAATAAAAGATGGGCAACATTTCAATGACCAATTACTCCTAAGGAGAGTGGGCACCCTTCTCTCCCCACCCCAGGCCTGACAAAAAGCTTGGAACCAGGCTCCAAAGCCAGGGAAGGCTTTCTGCATAAACGAAGGGGGCATTTTTGAGCTGGCTGTGTTGGCAGCAATGTGGTGGTGGTAACTGTAATCACAGTGTAGGTGTTGCTGCCAATCTTAACCAGGGAAATCAGAGGGAAAGGGTAGAAAGTGTGGAGCCACAAAGGTGGGGAAAGCCTGGATTGGATGCGCCATCTCTCCAGGTCAGGAGCCATTAAGCATTTCCACTATGATCAAGGATAAGTATCTCACGTACCCCATAAATATATACACCTAATATGTAGTCACAAAAACTAAAAATAGAAATAATAGGAAATAATATTTTTTGCCTAAGGATACAAATCCAGATGTAACACTAAAACGGACATTTTAGAAAATAATAATTTTGACTCTGTGTCTGAGGTTTCATATTTTTTATACTTTTGTTATAGCTGGCTGTGACCTGAGAAATTTATTTTATGATCTATCAATAGTTATAACTCACAGGCCAGGCACAGTGGTTCATGCCTGTAATCCCAACACTTTGGGAGGCCAAGGTGGGTGGATCACTTGAGGTCATGAGTTTGAGACCAGCCTGGCCAATGTGGTAAAACCTCATCTCTACTAAAAAAATATATAAAAATTAGCCAGGCATGATGGCGCATGCCTGTAATCTCAGCTACTTGGGAGGCTGAGGCAGGAAAACTGCTTGAACCCAGGAGGCAGAGGTTGTGGTGAGCCCGAGATCGCACTACTGCTCTACAGCCTGAGTGACAGAAGGAGACTCCATCACCAAAAAAAAAAAAAAAAAAAAAAAAAAAAAAAAAAAAAAAAAGTTTATGACTCACAGTTTGAAAAAAAAAATCTTCACTGTATCATCATCTTCTATAGCTTAAGTGAATTTATGGAGTCATGAATGGTGTGTATGAATTTATTTCTTGTAGAAACTGATATTTGCACCTGGAGTAATTTGAAATGAGAGAGAGAGGGAAAGAGAGAAGCACTTTAGCTGGGAAAGTTGGCTCTTATGGGCTTAAGCCCTGGGGAAGTTCAGACTTCATAGACCAGGGAACAAAGTGGGGTCTTGATCAATTTTCCTTTGCTGTCTTGGCTAGGAAAGTCTTCACTTTCATTAGATTACAGCAACACATCTTTACTTAAACATCCGATTATCTGTTTCAAAGCAAGATACTTTAGCTCTCTGATCATTTAATCATTCATCCATTTGCATATTACCCATGTTTAGTAAGGACTTCTATCTGCCAAACACTGCCCAGACTCTGTGGATGCAATAACAAACAGAATTAAACGAACCTTCCCTTCCCCTTCCCCTTCCCCTTCCCCTTCCCCTTCCCCTTCCTCTTCCCCTTCCCTTCCCTTTAAATAAGGTCTTGTTCTGTCGTACAGGCTGGAGTGCAGTCGTGCAACCTCAGCTCACTGCAACTTCCACTTCCCAGCTCAAGTGACCTTCCAGTCTCAGCCTCATGAGTAGCTGGGACACAGGTGTGAGTCATTTTTGTATTTTTTGTAGAGATGTGGTTTCCTCATGTTTCCTGGGCTGGTATTGAACTCCTGAGCTCAAAGTGCTCAGGCGGGTCTCAACTCCTGACTTCGTGATCCATCCACCTCGGCTTCCCAAAGTGCTGGGATTACAGGAGTGAGCCACCGCGCCCTGCCCAAAAGTTTTATATTTGGTTGTGTGTGTGTGTATATATATATATATATGTGTGTGTGTGTGTGTGTGTGTGTGTATAAATCTCCTCTCATGTCACTACTACTCCATTGTTCATGACCATTGCTCATGATCTTCCAATGGCTTCCCTCACTTGCCTCAGCCTCCCAAAATGCTGGGATTACAGGTGTGAGTCCCTGCGCCCAGCATCAAACCACATATTTCTGTTCCTATTTCACTGATGTCTCTTTCTGGGAGATAGACAATACATATTAATTAAATACTTTCAGAGAGTGGCAAATACGATAGAGACACTAAAAAGAAAGCAACGTGAGACATGCACTTGAGAGAAAGTGGGTAATTGAGCGAGGATATGTAGAAAAGGCTTCTCTGAGATGGAGACATCAGAGTTGAGACCTGAATGATGCAAAGGACTCAGGTCAGCCTCACGAAAGCACCTGGGTGGAGGTTGTTCCCAGAAGGAATAAGCAAACGGCCCAGCACAGAGAAACTTGGCACATTTTGGAAAAATGAGGCCCGAGATCAGAGTAGATAAGACTTGGTGAGCTCTGGGATCATCACACAACATGGTGCTCAAGATACAGACAAAGAGCCAGAACCAGCGGGTCCCATGAACAATGCTAAGGAGTCTGGAATTCAGAAGAGTCAAGGGAAGCCATTGGAAGGTCGTGAGCAATGGTCATGAGCAATGGAGTAGGAGTGACATGAGATATATAAATATATACTTTTGGGCCACGCGGGGGCTCACTCCTGTAATCCCAGCACTTCGGGAAGCTGAGGTGGGTGGATCACGAAGTCAGGAGTTGAGACCAGCCTGGCCAGCATGGTGAAACCCCATCTGTACTAAAAATACAAAAATGAGCCAGGCGTGGTGGCGTGCACCTGTAGTCCCAGCTATGCGGGAGGCTGAGGCAAGAGAATTGTTTGACCAGGGAAGGCAGAGGTTGCAGTGAGCCGAGATCATGCCACTGCACTCCAGCCTAAGAGACAGAATGAGAGTCTGTCTCAAAAAAAAAAAACAAAAAACTTTTATTCCTGTATATAGAATAAATTATATGGAGGTAAGACCAGAAGCAGGGAGATAATTAGAACAATATTGCAATAACGTAAGAGGAAGACGGTAAAAACTTATACCAAGATTAACAATGGAGATATTTGATGCAAACATTAGTGCATTCTGAGTGATTAGATTTATGGGTAAGGAAAGAAAAGTGTCCTACTAAGACATGGCAGAAAAATTTGATTGTATGATTCATAATTCTGCTTAAAGAAAACAAATAGCTTGTTGGTCCCAAGTTGCTTGATGGATAATAACAAAAACTATCATTTTAGTTGTATAATTACTTCGTATCCATTAATAGGAAGAAAACCAAATAATTTTCCTCTCCAATTTATCCATTTAGTGCTTTTTCTATCTTCCTGAATCTATTTACAACAGAAATACTAACCTGTACAAGGCATAGTAAGACTACTGCTTCAATCTGGAGATGGATTTTTTTAAATTAAAAAATTATATTGCTCATTATTTTTATTTCAAGTTTGACATTTTTGATTTTGCTCCCTCTTTGTCTGAAAGTTAGCTATCTGATACCCACATCTTATGCAAATGAAGATAGACTCCTTTGAAATGCCTCTGTAATTGAAATTACAAACACAATTGGTAAGGAGGGCTAGAAACACACACAATCAGAAATTGCAAATCTTTGCTTGATCACATGTTTATCGGTAACATTTTCAACCCCTCCTGAGCCCCATCAGGCCCCTGCTGCAGGACCTCCTTCTACCTGGCATCCATGCCCCGTCCCATTCTCTCCATCCCTGTTCACTCTTCAGTCACCCTGGCCTTTATCAGCCTCTCAAATACGCCAAGCATCTTTCCTCATTTGTAGAAAGAAAATAACAATACTGGTTGCCTTCTAAGGCTTTTGTAAAGATTAATGAAAATAATCTCTATGAAGTGCTCAGTACAGAAATGCTCAAGACAGCAGTTACATACGTATGCATGTTTTCTATAGACTTACTACAGCAACGCTTCACTTGAGAGAGCGATAATACAATCCTCACTTCTTCCGTTGCCTTGGAGTGGTAAACTGTATGTTGTGCTGTACTTATTCCCCACTTAAAATGTTTTTTTCTACAAACTGCTGGCCGTGGAGCTGGCTGGCAAGCCGTCAGTCCTCGGCCCTCTCTGAGAATTCCCTTCATTTGAAGAGCAGCCTCACCTAAGCTTCCCTTTCAGGAAGGCTGGACAGTGACTCCAAGGACTCCTGAAATGGGGGTATATACCCATGCCCTTTGTCCAAGTTGGGAGAACTTAGAGGGCCATCCAGCTCCAGAGCTCCCTGGACGATTGGCTGAGGGCTCGCGGTCCAGCGTCTCCCTCTGCCCTGTCCTGCCTTCTTGACCCTTCATCCCAGAGATGTTCCTGCTGAGTGAGAGCTGATTTCCCGAATGCAAATCTCCACTTTAAAATCTGCTTTCAAAAAACCTGACCTTTAACAGACCCTAAAATGGAGGACTACCTCTGCCAACTATTCTCATGCCTGAGTGTTTTTGTCTCTCACATTTGAAATCTTTCTCTTTGCGTCTTGCTTTAAAAATGTACCCTAGAACTTAAAGTATAATAAAAAAAAAAGTAGCCAATGAACGGTTTATGTTGGTGAATTGAACTTTAGTTTAAATTCAAATTATGTTCCATGATGCTTCAGATTATACCAGGTGCTACAGGAGCTACTAGAAAGGTTTGAGTCTGCACCCTAAAATATCTACTTTTTTTGAAATTCCAATCATATATGTCCAAGAAGTGCACACAAACAAGAATAACGCATAGTAGAGTGCCACTGTGTGTGATGTAGGCTGTTCATGAAGCCAGAGGATGAGTGCTAGTAGTCCTTTGTCTTACCTAACTGTATCACTTACTGACCCACGGTTATGAGTGAAGTCCCTGTTGCCACAGGTGCAAAATGAAGAGAAAAAACATCCCACTCTATAGTTTGGGATGAAAGTAACGTGTGCACGTGTGTGAAAGGGCTTTATAACTAAGACGCACTCTATTAATATGAAGGAGAAGTGCTCTGGGGATTGCAGAGCAGTGATGCTCGACAGTGACTGAACTTGTCAGCAATGCTTTCACAGATCAACTGGGCCTTGAGGTTTTGAGTAAGTGGAGGGAAGGGTCCTCCCAGGCAACATTTACATAATGGCTTCTTCTTCCAAGTCTAGAATGAAAGGCGTATGTTAAAATATCATAAAATATTATTTGGTGGATCCCACCTGCTGTTCTTAGGTGGGATTAAAGGACAAGTTTAAAACCTTGTCTACTGGTTTTGCACAAAGCAAATTAAAAAAGATCAAAGACAACTGCACAAAGTCAGTATTTTTTTCCAATTTGCTGCTGTAAACATCCATTTTCTGTTTTCATGTTATTTATATTTTTATATAGAAACACAGAAGTAAAAAGAACCCAGCATTTGTAAGATTAGAAAAAAAAAGCTGTTTTGTGTAATTTTTAAAATTTTCTAGGAAAAAATAATTGTAAAGGAGAAAAAAAATACATGAAATCTTATATTTTTGAAAAGCCACGAGATCATAGATAGACTAATCCACAGGTAGCCAGTGCACCAATAAAATGCCATAGTTTTCAAACTCAAAGGTTTCTTTTCTGGTATTAGCATTTAATATAGTAGTTTTAAATTTAAATGTTAAACTCATTCTTCAATTGATAGCTATGAGAGAAATCTTGTGAAGAAAGATAAATAGCTGAGCATGCTAGCATGCACCTGTGGTCCCAGCTACTTGGGAGGCTGAGTCTGGAGGATGGCTTAAGCCCGGGAGTTTGAGGCTGCAGTGAGCCATGATCATACCACTGCATTCCAGCTGGGATGACAGTGAGGTCCCATGTCGAAAGAGAAGGGAAGGGGAGGGAAGGGGAGGGGAGGGGAAGGGAGGGGAGGGGAGGGGAGGGGGAGGGGAGGGGAGGGGAGGGGAGGGGGAGGGGAGGGGAGGGAAGGGAAGGGAAGGGAGAAGGAAAGGAAAGGAGAAGAAAGGGAGAGAGGGAGGGAGGGAGAGAGGGAGAGAGGGAGGGAGGGAGGGAGGGAGGAAGGAAGGAAGGTAGGAAAGAAGGGAGGAAAGAAGGAAGGAAGGAAGGAAAGAAGGAAGGAAGGAAGGAAGGGAGAGAAATGTACACACATGCAAATATGTGTGATAGTATGTTTGCTTGCGTGTATGCATGTTCATGTGCATGTGTGTACTTGCTAACTGAGCTCTCTGTTTAAGGTACAAGGTGGTGAAGAGGGCTTCTGGTAAGCCTATTTGTGGGTCTCCTCTCTCCACCCTAAGTTAATCTATAATTATGCACAATTTAAAGATTACTACAATTAGTAATCTGTAAAATTAATGTGAGACTTCGGATCTTTGGCTTTAAGTCAGGAAATAAAGCTCACACTGCTGAAGTATGGAGTCTGATGATGCCCTGAGAAATGTTTATGCTTAAAGTTAATTGTCCAAAGTAACCATTCTTTCTACACTCATTACAAGTAATAGTATCTACCTGCTAGAAGCGATAGGCTTTAATACTATTCTGTATAAGTTATTCTGGATGAAGTTCAGGTGATACAAATTTGAAAAAAACAAGCCTGATTGAATTAGCCAGCCTGAATCATCCTTCACTGTATGAAAAAATTGTATTTCCATTAACAAATCTTAAAGTTAATTTATCCAGTAGGTGACATCTGCGCTATCCATGCCTTTTCTATGTTTCTTTACTCTTTTATTATCAAGGAAACAGGTCTGTGAGTTTACAAAGAATTTTCATTAAATATCGAGCTTTACAAAATACATAAACTGTAAAACTATTGTTAACAGTGCCGCAATTCTCTGGAACATGAAGTTCAGTAAAAGTACTCTTGGCATAGATAAAGTCTGTGAATATGTTACGATGCGAAGATAAGATACAGAATTGACATTTATTTATCACAGTAAAATACCCATTAAAATTAAATTGCAAGTGTGTTAAGGAGCAGCATTCAGAATATCATACAAATGAAACACTACTGTGCTTAGTCCCATCTTGAATTGTAACTTGAGATCTAACTTCATGTGTGGTTCTTTTCTGTTAACCTTGCTGCTTCCTGTTCCTGGTCTGTGTGTGAGAGATCTTCGTGCTAGCCTGACTGTAGCCCCTTTCCATGCCTGAAAGCAGTTTCTCATTATCAATGTTAATAATGAAGAAATGATACTCAGGGGTTTCCTTGAGTATCAATTATTTTGTCAAATAAAATATGGTAATTATGAAAAGTACCATATTTTATTAGATCCTGTTCAGTTTCAGGAACATGACATAGCCAGCAATAGAAAACATATAAACTAATACTGCAGCTCATTGAGATCTAGGCAAAAGGGGGAGAGATAACTGTTTTCAAAAATGATGGGGATGGTCTCTAGAGCAAGTCGGTGCCCTTTATACCAAAGGACTTACAGGACTCAAAGCGGCCAGGCAGGACTGTTGTCAAAGTTGAAATCAGTTGTGGACAGCAGAGCCCACACTGCTGTCACAGAAGGCCTTGGAAAGGAGCAAAGGAGTGACAATACTTTGTTCTGGCTTTTGTTTTCTCCTTCCAGTTTCTCAAGAGTGTATGACAGCAATGTCCCGTGATCTCCATGGTGCTCTACCAAAGCACGGCACGCTTACCTCTCAGAGCGTGCTTTATTTCATCTATGCTCATGACCGTATTATCAAAAATAGAAAGTGTCTAGAAATTGTACTTGGTTTTCACTGCATAGATAGAGCCTCTGGGTTAAAATAATATATGGATAATAATACACACGATATTTTCTTTATCCGTCATCCTGAGGTTTCCTGCTGGGTGTTTTCTGGGTAGTGCGTATATATAAATATATATATATTTTCCATTGTTGATGGTGGCGAACCCTTCTGGTTTGCCCAAGAGTGGGAGATTTTCCAAGATGTGGGATTTTTCATGCTTAATCTGGGAAATTCCCAGGCAAACCAGGATGAGTTGGCCACCCTACATGCTTTCTCCACATATTTTCTGTTAAGCAATGGTTGGCATTGCCAGGACCTTCAGAAGTGGCAATGCTCCCCTCAAAGCTGTGTCTTTAAAGACAATAAGTGTATGAATATTTTTGAAAGAAAAAAACAAAGTGAATTTACCTGTGAAGCATGAGACATGATATTTAGTGAATTTACAATGAATTTGAGACTCACTCTGTGAAGAACACCCAAGGGGAAAATTGGCATTTATATATAATGATTAACTTACGTATTAATTATCATTTTCAAAGTGGTAAAAATTCTTGCCACATTCAAATGTAAATTCCATATACTTCAAGATGTCCCCACTATACCTTAGAGAGCTCTCACTAATATAGTTCAGATCTTCAAAATGAAGCTGGAACTTTATCAGGGATAAATTAATGCTTACCAAAATTTATTACTCAAACTAAATATTTTCACCTTCATTAACCAAATATCTATGATTTATGTGTACAATGACTCTTGGCTGAAGAAGCCCACTTAATACAGTGCCCAGACATTAGTCATGCGGCTGTCATGATTGTCACTCATGCCCTCCTTATTTCTGTCTTGGAGCTATGTTGCAGAAAGGACACAAGTTGGATCATCAGTGAAATAAGTGTTGACCTCATTGGCTGGAAAACCAAAATTTGAATTGGTTTTAATGTTAAAAATTAATTTCAAACATATTGATAAAGTTTGCTTAAATTTGTTTATTTCTTTGGTGAAACAATTGTTTGCTTTGATATAGACTGGGGTGATATCACACACACACACACACACACACACACACACACACACACACACGACATTCTGTAAAATCATACTTTTATTTTTGTTTGCCCTGCTCCTCACCTCCATCAGTGGTGTTTTTAAGTCAGTGTCCAAAGTAGTTCTTGCAATTGGCATGTCCTGTCCATTTCACTGCCTACATGCACTTCCGGTGACTGTCATCCTCACTGATTGTAACAGTCTCCTAACTGTTCTGCCCGCATCTGCTCTTATCCTCCAGGTTCCATTCTTTGTACAGATACTAGCAGCATGTTTATAGAAAAAAAAAATAAGATTCCTCTTCTTTTCTTTAAAACCCTTGACTGCCTTAACAGTGACTTAGAAGTGACCTGATCAGCTCATGCTTCCTCCCCAATGTGATGCTGCTCCCGATGGGCGCCTCCGCTGTGCTCTTAGTCCCAGGCATGCAAGCCCCTCTGCCCTTCCCTTTAGGCACAGAGCTGGTTTCTCTCTGTGGCCCTTGTTTCGCTCTTTCTCTGACTTTCTGCAAGATGTCTCCACCTTACCCACCTAACCCAAGCTCCAGTGTCACCTATACAGGAACGTCCCCTGACAACACCATCACTGAAGCCCTCCTCCATCTAAACCCCCTTACTTGATTCTCTCTCTTAATCACTCTGAAATTATATATATATATTTTCAAATAGAACATGTAGTGTGGGGTGAAGGTGGGAGTGTCAAGAATGAATGGGTTGAGGAACCCAAAGTACCATCATAAGCACCCATCAAATGTCTGTTCTCTCTACACCTCGTTCTTTACTCAGCAGGACTATAATTGAACTGAAATTTAAAAGTAATGGTGACGTGATAGTCATTTCTCTTTAATAGCAGGGTTTTTTTCTTTATTTGGGAAATGATTCACTATGAACCTTTATCCCACCAAATGTAATTCTTAGTTCTCTGTCTTTAACATATTTTTCCTCTTCTGATCCTTCAACTCAAGAGTTCTGTTTCAAGTTGTGATCATGTTTTATTTTTCTGACATCAGGCATGTAAATAATGAAAAAATCCTTTCCTTTTAAATTATTAAAATAAGTAAGCAGAGACATTTAAAAATAAGAGATGAGAAATTTTCCACAGTTTTCTCACAAAATACAAAGAAATCTAGGCATATTATTTTATCCCTATGAATTTCTAGTAACTATTTGATTTCAAACGACATTTTTATTTTACATAAGAGAGTCTGCTACTACTATTTTAATCATTCAGAGTAATTTAGATCTTCTCAATAGGGGAGTTGCTATATTTATGTAATGTCAATTAATTACAATACAATAAAAGTTAACTTCCTGAATCATTTAATATTTTTCAGGCATTTTGAACCTAGACATCTAATTAAAATGTCAAATACATTAGTTCGATTTTTACCTATGCAGCTACAGTAGTTCTTTTTCTCATCCATTTCCCCCTTATTCTTTCTCCTAACTTCATTTTCTCTCTTTATTAGTTTTTTTCCTAAAATTTTTGATAGCTGCTGTAGAAAATATAATCCAATTCAAAAAGAGTAAAGAAAGTGAAAATTTGTCCAAGATGCCAAGTGCCAGAACAAAATTCTTAATTTCCTTTCAACCTCTCTCTCTCCACAGAAGCATAGCTGTACACACACTCCCTCACACACACGTACTCACACACCTGTATCATAACATGCATAGCATTACAAGCATGCTAAGTGGAAGCATGCTCTACTTCAGTCAATAACACATAGTGTAATTCCATGTGATTGTATGTAAATAGGCAGTCATCCCTCTGTGCCTGTGGAGGAAGGTTCCAGGATTCCCTCATATACTGAAATCCACACATACTCAAATCTCCAAGTTGGACCTATGGGTTCCAGACACAAAAAGTCAATCCTCCCTATACATGGGCTTTTGATGCCGGGAATATTGAATTTTAGATCTCTGGTTGTGGATGTGAAACCTACCAATAGGAAAGGCCTGCTGGATTCACTGGAAAAATATATGCGTGGAAGTGGACTTGGGACATTCAAACCTGTGTTGTTCCTGGGTCAGCTGGATATATATATTTTTTAAGTAGCAGTGGCAGGCTCCCTTCATGGGCATATTATGTAGTCAACTACAAATTAATTATGAAAAGTGAGGTGTTTCTAAATGTTTTGCTATTTTAAAAACAGTATAATTAATGACCTTGCGTGAACATCTTTATGTACCTTGTCCAATTATACATTCACAATAATAAGTAAGAGTTTAGGGTTAAAAAGTATACCTATTACATTTGATGCTTATTGCTAATCTGCTCTGTCAGAAGTTTATATAAAAATTTCACATTCCCACACCATGGGCAATACGGTGTTACTGTGTTTTATACATACATGCATACAGTATATATATGCACACATATATAAAACAATAGATAATAAATCTCATATTATTATTGTTTAATGTTCCATCATTATTATTCTGGTTTTCTAAAAATAATGGAAGTTTCTATTGCTTCTCTATATTTTGTAATATTTTACTTGTAGAAAATGAATGACTACTGCAAGCCTGAAATAATTCACCATTAATTCTATCTAAACTCTTTTGTGAAGTAACGCTCAGAGAACTTTTTCCATTTATTACAAAGCTACTAGTGCTTTCATATTTTAGTGCTTCTTGAGTGATATATTTTGTCATAGTCCCTTTTACATTTCATGTATTTTCCATTTATCCATTAAACAAATATTTTTTGAGTCTTGACAGTGTGCCAGGCACAGTTCTGTTCCTGCAATGAACAAAAGAGTCAAACATTCCTGTTCTTACAGAGTTTCATTCCAGTAAAAAGAAAGTAAAAATAAAATATAAATGAAATGCACACATAAATTTTAGAGTATGTTAGAAGTTGATACAGGCTGAAAAATAAATAGAAGGTAGAGCAGGTTAAAGAACATCTGGAGTGTTGGTGATAGAGGGAGGAGAAGCAGGCTGAGGGTAAACAGACCCCCTCGGGGTCTCATTGAAAAGCTAAGGGTGGAGGTTTGATGGAAATGAGGATGAGAAGAGAGTAGGTGGAGAAAGATGTTTCCCAGCAGAGGGAATGGGTGGAGAAAAATTGTGGCAGGGCTGTGTCTTACGCACTGTAGGTTTAGCAAAGCTCCTGCACCACTGAGGATATAATTGTACAAATCATTATCATATGATTATTTGACTTCATTAGAATAGATTATCTGCAACCCTCTGTGTTCTAACCCTGCCTCTACCACTTACTGGTCTTCCTGGCCTTCCACGAGAGACTGCATCCCTCTGTGCCTCAGTTATCTCAACTAGAAAAGGAAGATATTAAAAATACTGACTTTAGTGTGTTTATGTGAGAAATGAATAAATGCCTGTAAAACATTTAAACCATGAATAATCTATTTGTAAGAACTAAAAATGGGGTGTCTATCATCATCATTACCACCACCATGCCATCACCATTACTATCATCTCTTACCCATTATATATATACATATATATATATGGTTCCATAAATACCAAGTGGTCAGCATGTTTTAAATTTTGTTTTTATCAATTGTTTGCCTTAACATTTTGTCCAGGTTGGTTGCTGTCAAATAATATTTTTCTTTTAGCCCTTTGGATGATGCAGGTGACAAAAAAGGTACCCAGTGTCTAGGGGGCCTATGAGGTGTCTTTTGTGGTTGATGTTATTAAAACTCTTGTCCTGGGGCCATTCTCTCAGGTTGGGAGTCTATCCAGATAGATAAGGAATGCACTTGCAGTTGCATTTGAGGTGAAATCTTAGTGTTTCTAAGCCATACAGTTTGCTTTAATAGGAGGGTTTCTTTGTTTCTCCTATGACTTAATTGTTTTTATTCGCAACTTCTTTCTCTCCACAAGCACATATTTGTTCTTTCTTTCCTCTAATGCTCTTGGCCAGATGAATACTTTTGTAGTTCATTTTACCATTCTGCTTCTAATTTGCTTCCTTAATACCTCCTTGAATGATAAGTGGAATCCTTACTGGAGCCATTTCTAACTTGGGATTCTCAGTAAATTTTATCTGTTGAGGAAACAGGCTGAATGTAGTGAGGTGAATACCCTGTTTCTGTGACCCACCATCGTTATTGGTTTTGTTTATCAAATTTGCATCTATCATTGTAGTGTTTTCATTTACAGCTTTTCCTCGTTTGTTAATTCTTTCGTTTTCTTTGTGCTATATGACACTGTGCTTCTCTAAAAGGAAGTTCACATATGGATTTCTGGAACCTTCTTTCCGTGTTTTCATTATTGGTTTTGCTTATCAAATTTGCATCTATCATTGTAGTGTTTTCATTTACAGCTTTCCCTCGTTTGTTAATTCCTTCGTTTTCTTTGTGCTATATAACACTGTGCTTCTCTAAAAGGAAGTTCACATATGGATTTCTGGAACCTTCTTTCCATGCTTTCAAAATGATTTTTGTTGCTTACCTGGAAGTTTGCGGTATGAACTTGGGGCGAGTGTCTCCCATATTCAATACGTGTTCTCAATAGTCACTATTTTATTTGTTTCAGTCAAAATTAAAATACTAAAAGAAAAAGGGCAAAGTTCAGCATTAGGAACCTGTAAAGAATTAATTCATGTTAAAAAACAATTCCACTGAATTAGGTCTAAGTTCATTAAAACTAATGTCACATAGATTATTCTATTATGTCTAGATTTATAGTTTTTAAGTTTACTCTTCCCATGTTACTTTTAGTAATTCATTTAAATTCTCTTTTTAAAAATATTGAGTGATGGCCGGGCGCGGTGGCTCAAGCCTGTAATCCCAGCACTTTGGGAGGCCGAGACGGGCGATCACGAGGTCAGGAGATCGAGACCATCCTGGCTAACACGGTGAAACCCCGTCTCTACTAAAAAATACAAAAAACTAGCCGGGCGAGGTGGCGGCGCCTGTAGTCCCAGCTACTCGGAGGCTGAGGCAGGAGAATGGCGTGAACCCGGGAGGCGGAGCTTGCAGTGAGCCGGGATCCGGCCACTGTACTCCAGCCTGGGCGACAAAGCGAGACTCCATCTCAAAAAAAAAAAAAAAAAAAAAGAAAGAAAAAAAGAAAAATATTGAGTGATAAGTCACAAGAATACTAGTGTTTTCACATGGTTGATTTACTTCCTGAAATTCTTTTGGGATAAAATACAATCTCTTAGTTACTATTTGTGTGGCTTTTTCATTTCCAAATTGTAAAAGCCTTACAGGCACATAGCTATAGTTTTGATTCCAGTTTTGCTTTGCTTTTAACACATCAGTACACAATGATAGAACAGATATTTTAGAGGAAAATGTACAGGCATATTATTGCTTTAGTGAGAAAATGAATATTCTCTTATGAAACACTCTCTTAAATAGTTTCTTTTTTTTTTTTTGTATAGATGTATTAGCCTTTATAGGGGGCATGCAAGAGACAGAGATTCCATCAATATGAGTATATTGCTAGCTTTCCTGGCCTATCAAATGATCTGTATTAACCATGTGTCATCTACCAGGAGAAAGCTGGCCAGAGCATTTAGGAGACTTGGGTCTAATTCTGGTTTGTTTTACTGATTAACCGAGTATGAAGTCACTTAACTTATTTGGTTCTTAATGTTCTCAACTCTAAAATTTAAACATTAAAAGTTTTCCCCAAGCCTTTCCTACTGAGCATTCTGAACTTCTTTCTTTACAACATGGTAAAATTCATCAGGAATATTATTTGAATCAACCAAAATGTCAGTTTAAGTGCAATTAACTGCTTGTCTAGCTTGGTGTGCAAGTAGACCAAAATAGTAGCCAAGTTGGTAAAAAGGTCTATTTTATTAAAAACATCACTAGAGTTTTTAAACTTCCCAGAGTGCAATTATAGACTTCTCATGAGATGCTCTTTTTAGGGTTTTAGTGACTTGTAGACTTCACTCATAAGCTGTCAGACATGATTTTTTTTTGTTCCATACGGTAATAGAGGTCATTGTCTGATCAGCATTAGGAAACTAAACTTAAAACAAAAACTATTTTTATATTTTACTAAATGTTGTAGAAAATCTGCTGTCTGTGCACAAAAGGAGATATTTGGATTTCCCACCTTATCATATAATTAGCAATAAGGTGAATTCTACAATAATCACTACATGCTTTTTTTAGACACCATCTATCATGTCTCTATTTCCTTCAAACCATTTTGTGTGTTGCTTTTGATGCTTAAAATACTTTTTCTAAAATGGGAAACGAGATGAGTTTTTCAGCTGTCGTAATTTAAAGAAAATTTTTACAGCTCCTTTTACAATTTTACTTTTCTGAATATCTGTATCTACCTTTCAAGTTTCTTTCTGTAACTAAAGTGCTTTCTCACAAGTTGGGAAAGGAATGTCTAATATTATACTGAACATTTGTGATAATGTAACTTATTAAGCATTGTTTGAAATATTTTGCATGACTTTTTAAAAAGTTAACACATTTGACTATCAAAAGAGAGCCAACACCATATCAGTCCATAAATAAGTATGGGGTGGCCCTTTGAAGAAATCCCTTTTTCTGATTTGATTATGGTTGGGATAATTTTTTTGGCTCCAGATCCGTTTATCAGTTAGCAGTTACTTGTGGTTTCTAGGAGCAAAGACTTGAATCTAGTGCTTTAAACATATTTGTGTTTATTCTCACAAGTGAAAGAATTATATAGGTGGCAATTCAGATTGCTTCACCAGGTCGTTAGGGAAACTTGCTTCTTCTAGCTCTGCCATTTTATTTCTATCTTCCATGCTCAAGAAATCTCTAAATCTAATATGTTAGCATTAGCCCTGAAATAATCATGTCTAGGTTCTAGACGTGAAGTATTACGCAAGTGGATAGAAAGCCTTTCAGAGATTATGTGCAAAATTTGTATAATTGTTATTTGAAATAACAGTCTTTTAATCATAATTCTCAGGTTTATGAAAGTTGATCAGTTTCATACTCTCACCAACAGCAGGTCACAGCTCAGGTCTCATCGTCCTATAAAAATTGAAACTCCAGATCCAAAAACTGAAAACTTCCATCTCATTCCTATTTTATATATTTCCCATGAACCCCTTTGTCCTGCCTCCCACTGAGTATTCTCAATACTGATTTACCTTTGTTTCTGCCAAATGGGGATTTCCCTTTTATAGATTCACGCTATGCATTGACATTTCATTAAATTTGTTACATTTTTCCAATATTTCTTTGTTTGCACATTAGCTCAGTCCATCTTATATGTGAAGTTCCTACTATCAATCACTTTGATATCTAGGTCAGCTTCATCACAATAATTTGAATCATGCTCCAGAATGTGTTCTAGCTAATACTCAGTTTGGTCCTAGGGCCTTTTTTCACTGGAGAGCTTGTTTACAAAACAACATTGTGTAGAAGAAAAGAAAATTTTCCCTTTTTCTCCACTGCAACTATCTATGTCAATGCAATTATTTTCCCAATTGGTTATTGTGAAGATTCAAAAGTGCCCAACAAGGCAGCTCACGGTGAGGGTGAATGAATGCTAGGGTCTCTTCATTCATTCTACAACATGATACAACTTTCACTGTGCTTAGACACAGAGCCTTACTTTCCCACAGAAATGGCACTAGAAGAGGCAGTGTTATTTGATTACTTGACTAGCTTTTATAGTATAATTTTTACAAATATTCCTATGTATTTGCATCAATAGCAACCTCTTTTCTAATTGTTCTAAGCATAATTCATACCAAATGCTGTGATACAGATATTTTCAGTGTGAGATGTTTTCTACCAACTCTTATTTAAATTGAAAATCTAGGTATATTTAACCATTCCATGACAACATGATTGTTATCACAATAAATGTATCATCCAAGTTAAGGTGACAAATCTTAAATTATTTTTAGTTAAAATTAAAGGGTTGCTTTGTGTTGCACAATAGAGTTGGCACTGACCTCATCTTCATCTGTTACTTTCTACCTGCACTAACCAAGTCCCTATCAGCATTCTTCAGCAGTCTTGTTGTGGCACTGCATTCTTTGACCTGTGTGATTCACGTAGATCATTATGTATACCTTTACACTTTTCAGGATTTAAATACAGGATAGGGCCCCTCCTGTCGTTCAGACTTGATATTAGACAATTCTTTTTCTACGGAATGTGCCTCTTACCTTCAAGTCTTGTCTTTCATGCAAATTCAAGGTTTTATTTAGCATTGATAGTCTGGATAGTCTATACAGTTTACATTTATTTTTGCTTCGATGTCATATCTTCATATATAACTTAAATAATGACACTCTTATTCTTACATCTGTTATTTTTTTTCCTTTGGGAAGACTAAAAATGCTAAAAATTCAATTTTCTTATTATTTTTAAACTCGATTGATTTTTAAATAAAATTATTTAAAAGAATAAATCATCCCATAGTTTATATTATTTACATAACCAATTTAGTGTCAATAAGAAAATGATATATATATATATCTCCCATATATATAGTCATACAGAATAAAATGATACTAGATAATCATATTTAATATGTTTAGTCACAGGACACATAATTTTACCTATAAACATATTAAACAATTTACAAAATGCAGGTTTAGTTATTTTCAAGAAACTAAGACTTTTCTACAAACAATACCCAAGTAAGAAAAATGAGAAAGCTTAAATTCTGGTATTGTTAAAACGAAGTGTTTATTGTATGTTATTGGATAAGTCACTTAACTTTAGATACTGAATTTGACCATGTGCATAGCATATATTTATTTGGATCTCACTAACTTTGAAGGATTATTTATGAGCAGATTTAATAATAATAACACAGTGCTTTTAAAACTTTAAAGTATTATGTGAGTATGAAGCAATTGACAGGAAGGTAGAGGGCTAGGTCCCCACTCCCCCATTTAGATTTAACTAGAAGATAGTTATGACTACTGATTTATTTATTAAGGACACTTTTATTGATTAGATACTTGCTTTCATGTAACTGACACTTTAGAAGGTGCAAGCAGACAATATACAAGCCCACACAAAGGGTGACACATTTTGATGGTGTGAAGTACAGTGAAATGCACTGAATCACACCGGAGGGAGTCGCTCACTGTGTGGACTTTGGGTTTGCTGGGGTGGAGTTACTTTGAATAGAGTACTCAAGAAAGAAAATTCTGAGAAGACGACATTCAAGATGAGATCTGTAAAATAAGAAGAAGCTAGTGATACGTTTTGGCCACGTCCTCACCCAAATCTCATCTCCAATTGTAGCTCTCATAATCCCCACGTGTTGTGGGAGGGACCTGGTACGAGGTAATGGAATCATGGGGCAGCTTCCCCGTGCCCTGCACTGTTCTTGTGATAGTGAAAACGTCTCATGAGATGTCACAGTTTTTTGTTTTTTGTTTTTTTTTGAGACAGAGTCTCGCTCTGTCGCCCAGGCTGGAGTGCAGTGGCGCGATCTCGGCTCACTGCAAGCTCCGCCTCCCGGGTTCACACCATTCTCCTGCCTCAGCCTCCCGAGTAGCTGGGACTACAGGCGCCCGCCACCTCGCCCGGCTAGTTTTTTTTGTAATTTTTAGTAGAGATGGGGTTTCACCGTGTTAGCCAGGATGGTCTCGATCTCCTGACCTCGTGATCTGCCCGTCTCGGCCTCCTAAAGTGCTGGGATTACAGGCTTGAGCCACCGCGCCCGGCCGAGAGGTCATAGTTTTATAAAGGAGAAGTTCCCTGCACATGTTATCTGGCCTGCTGCCACGTAAGACGTGCCTTTGCTCCCCCTTTGCCTTCTGCCATCATAATTGTGAGGCCTCCTCAGCCATGTGGAACTGTGAGTCCGTTAAACCTGTTTTTCTTTACAAATTACCCAGTCTTGGATATTTCTTCAAAGCAGTATGAAAATGGACTAATACAGCTAGACAGTAGACCAGTAAAGGGTTAAATGCAATAGGACATATGGCGTTGAAGAAAGAGATGAATGGATGGATTTTCAAAATATAGATGAGGAAGACTTGGCCATACTTGCTGATATATTGGCTAGGGAGGAGGAGGAGAAGATTGTTTGATTCAAAGATTTTGCTTTGGGACTTTGGGTAAATAATAGTATCATGTACTGAGATTTAAAAGGAAGTAAGAAGGGCGTATACAGAGGAGGACAAGAGGTCTGTTTTGGGTATGTTACATTTGACCTATCTGTGAAACTCCCCAGTGGAGATGTCAAATGGGATATGTGTCCAAGGTTGAGAGGATGGATAAATGTCAGAGAGAGAAATCTGGTAATCATCAGTGTGCTGTCGTCATTTTAAACTGCAGAAAAAGATGAGATCACGGAGAGTTTTTCAATAGAGAAGGTGTTGTGCTCTAAACTTTGTGGCACTTAAAACTTTAAGGTTTTTTGGAAGTTGTAGGAGACAGAAAAGGAAGCTTGGAAGAAGCCAGCGAAGAAGACAACACAAATAGAGCATGTAGTAACAGAACACTGAGCAAGAGAGGAGAAACTGCTATGAAGAGGTAAGTGGGATCGATGACAGAAGAGTATCCACTGAAAGGGGCAAGGGTGAGGTCACTGATGATTTGATAAGAGCAGTAGGAGGCCATGTGAAATGGAGCCTGTGTGACCCAACAATTCCTTTCTGAAGAAAATCTCCTCAAATGAATATTGGTATCCTATTATCTCCACTTCTTCACTTGCCATTTGCTCTTTATCCCATCCCATATTGGCAATTGTGTTTTTTATTGCCCTGAAACTGGATGGCAGGCAAAGAAGCGTTTTCTTAAGGTGGCAGGTTGTCAAGCACCGTGTTAGGCAGATGGATGTGATGAGAGGGAGTGAGGGAACGGAAGGGGTGATTCAAAAGAGCAGGACTGGCTTTCAGTGTTGGCTTCGTCTTCTGTGATCTATGCTTGTGTCGTAACCATTTGGTAAATATTTTAAATAACAGCCAGTAGAAGAACGAGGCAAAAACTTGAGTAACCCTGATAAGAAGCAGTCCGTCTGGAGTGTCAGTGGGATGATGGTATTTTCCCAAAGGCGATGTGGCCTCCATTGTAACTCAAGAAAAAACTTGGAATACAGGCACTGAAGAAGAAAGGCTCAGAGTTTTAAGGATGAGATATTGATGGAATTCCTATCAGATTCCTTCACATTTCCAGGGGAATTAAAAAACAAAGTTATTTGTTGTGAGTGAGAGATGAGAGAATTTTTTTTTTTTTTGAGGTTTGGGAAAAAGACGTAGAATGAAATATTTGGGAGAGTGGGAGAGTAATCTTTCTAACATCCCATAAAAAGATTGCTAATGACGGAATTTTGCTCATTTCAAGTGACCTAGAGGAGAAACAAAGTCTGAACAACACTGAAACAAGATGCAAATAGTACTCATCATGTTCCAGTAACAGCAGTGAGGATGCACGCAGTAGTAATCAACTACTTGGCAAAGTCCTTTCAGCCCTATATTTTCCATATGTGTTTTTGTTACCATCAGCCTGGGATGTAATCAGAGTATATCAGATCTGGCAATGACCTTAAGGGTCATTTTTCCCATCTCCACCATTTTATACATGAGAAAATGAGGCTCCTGGGAATTTAATGATTTATACAATTGTACAGTTGAATTAAGGCAGTCAGGAGGGCCTCAGCCTGCTGACTTTTAGTTTTTTATATAAGAATTTAGAATTATTTTATTAAGTGCTTTTTAATCACCAAATTACTATAACAGTAAATTGTACATACCAGGATACTTTCTCCTTACTATGGTGCATGTGGTACAAGAAATGAGCTGAGAAAAAAGACACATGGAAAAAAAATGATCTTGTTGATTTGTGTTCCTTGTAGATTCTGCATATTAGCCCTTTGTCAGATACATAGTTTGCAAATATTTTCTCGCACTCTGTGGGTTGTCTGCTTACTTTGCTCAAAAAAATGGGCAAAGGACATGAAGAGACAACTCTGAAAAGAAGATACACAGATGGCCAACCATGAAAAAGTGCTTAATATCACAAATTATCAGAAAAATGAAAATTAAAACCACAATAAGATACCACTTTACTCCTGTGAGAATGGCCACAATAAAAAAAAAAAAAAAAAAAAAAAAAAAAAAAAAAAAAAAAAAAAAAAAAGATGTTGGGTGGTTGGTGTGGAAAGGGAACACTTCTACACTGCTGGCGGAAATGTAAACAAGTAAAACCACAGTCGGGTGCAGTGGTTCACGCCTGCAATCCCAGCACTTTAAGAGGCTGAGATGGGCAGATCACTTGAGGTCAGGAGTTCGAGACTAGCCTGGCCAACATGGTGAAACCTCTTCTCTATTAAAAATAAAAAAATTAGCCAGGCATGGTGATGGGTTCCTATAATCCCAGCTACTTGGGAAGCTGAAGCAGGAAAATCACTTGAACCCTGCAGGCAGAGGTTGCAGGCAGCCAAGATCATGCTACTGCACTCTAGCCTGGGCAACAGAGTGAGGCTCAAAACAAAAGCAAACAGGCCGGGCGCGGTGGCTCAAGCCTGTAATCCCAGCACTTTGGGAGGCCGAGACGGGCGGATCACGAGGTCAGGAGATCGAGACCATCCTGGCTAACACGGTGAAACCCCGTCTCTACTAAAAAATTCAAAAAAAAAAAACTAGCCGGGCGAGGTGGCGGGCGCCTGTAGTCCCAGCTACTCGGGAGGCTGAGGCAGGAGAATGGCGTGAACCCGGGAGGCGGAGCTTGCAGTGAGCTGAGATCCGGCCACAGCACTCCAGCCTGGGTGACAGAGCCAGACTCCGTCTCAAAAAAAAAAAAAAAAACAAACAAAAGCAAACAAAGAAAAAACCTAGTATAACCACTATGAAAAACAGTATGGAGATTCCTTAAATAACCAAAAGTAGAACTACCATTTGATCCAGTAATCTCGCTTCTGGGTAACTACCCAGAGGAAAATAAGTTATTATATGAAAAGGACACTTGCACATGCATGTTTATAGCAGCGCAATTTGCAATTGCAAAAATATGGATCCAGCCTAAATGCTCATTGACCAAAAAGTGGATAAGGAAAATGTAGTATATATACACCATGGAATGCTAGCCATGAAAAAGAATGAAATAATGACATTCACAGCAACCTGGATGGAGTTGGAGACCATTATTTTTTATTTTTTATTTTTTTTGAGATGGAGTCTTACTCTGTTGCCCAGGCTGGAGTGCAGTGGCACAATCTTGGCTCACTGCAAGCAAGCTCCGCCTCCTGGGTTCACACCATTCTCCTGCCTCAGCCTCCCGAGTAGCTGGGACTACAGGCGCCCGCCATCATGCCTGGCAAATTTTATTTTTTGTAATTTTAGTAGAGTCAGAGTTTCACCGTGTTAGCCAGGATGGTCGTGATTTCCTGACCTCGTGATCCGCCCGCCTCAGCCTCCGCAAGTGCTGGGATTACAGGCCTGAGTCACCGCGCCCGGCCATTGGAGATCTTTATTCTAGGAGAAGTAACTCAGGAAGGGAAAATCAATTATTGTATGTTCTCTCTGATAAGTGGGAGCTAAGCCATGACGACACAAAAACATAATAAGCATATAGTAAACTTTGGAGACTAGGGGAAAGGGGGGAAAGGGGGTGAGGGATAACAGACAGATCACTGGCTAGAGTAAACACTGCTCGGATTACGGGTGCACCAAAATCTCAGAAATCACCACTAAAGAACTTAGCCATGTAACCAAAAACTACCTGCTTCCCCAAAAATTATTGATATAAAATAAATTTTTTAAAAAAGAAGGAAAAATGATCATTTTGATGTTTCCTTTGTGGAGATAAAAAGGAAACATGAAAATATATATTACAATTCTGAAAAAATGGTTGTCTGAATATTATTATAACTTTTCAAGTTAAATGTCTTATAAAGAGAAATTATATTTTCCATATTATCCTTATATATAGATTGGTTTCACCTTCACCACAGAAAATTCTAAGCATTTCAGTTTTGAAAAAAACTAAAATAATGTACCTACCCAACTGGGAAATCTGATTATTGTTATTTTCTTTTGACTTCCATTTTTATATACTCCACTGTCTATAAATACAATTTTAAAGTTCCCAAGTGCGGTAAGTAGGCACAGATATGAATTTAAAGAGTCTCATTAGTGAAAATTGCATTTGAAGTTGCAAATAAAAAAATCTATTTTCATAGAAAATCTTTCCAACGGAGGATCTCTAAACATGTTTAATTGTGACGTGATTTATATAAAGCAAGAAGAGTGCCAAGAAACGTCTTTAATTCATAGAAGAGTATGCTACAAGCGCAAATGGCTCCTGAAAATCTGCTTCACTAAGTAGTAGTGTGGGAAAACTATTTCAAAGTCCAACAACTCTGTCCTGTAACACTAAATGCTTCCTTCCATTCCCACTGCTGATTTTTGTTTGTTTTAGATGAAGTTTCGCTCCTGTTGCCTAGGCTGGAGTGCAGTTGCAAGATCTCGGCTTATGGCAACCTCCACCTCCTGGGTTCAAACGATTGTCCTGCCTCACCCTCTCGAGTAGCTGGGATTACAAGCGCATGCCACCACGCCTGGCTAATTTTGTATTTTTAGTACAGACAAGGTTTCACCATCTTGGCCAGGCTGGTCTCGAACTCCTGACCTCGTGATCCCCCCGCCAAAGCCCCGCAAAGTGCTGGGATTACAGGCCTGAACCACCGCGCCCAGCCCTGATTTTTCTACAGTTCATTAGTCGTCTCATGCACCTATGCAGGGATAGTAGCGTGGCTTCGCATTCTCCATCACATTAAATAATAATCAGGATCATTTGCCTAGTTTTTTTCTTGTTTGTTTGTTTTTTGCTTCCAATCAATTATTTTGCAAGATGAAAAGACAATGAAGAAGCTCAGATGTTGGATAGAATTTTCACAGCAAAACATATACAAATTTTTGACGATGTAACTTCTAGTGAATATTTTCTTTCCCTCTTTACACTATATAGAGCATTTTAAAAAGCACCAAGTAATGTTTTAAAAATAAAATGTATAATTAAATCAGGAAAATTTAAAATTAATGATTTAATAAATAGATTATAAATATTAAAAGTTACTAATCCAAGAAGAATATTTCCACCTGAGAAGTAAGCTTTCACGTTATGAACCACACACAAGTAATGCAAATTTCTAAATGGTTGTGTTGATTGTATTTAATTGATTTTATTTACCAAAAAAATATGGAAATAAAAGCTACTTAATATATAATATTTATGTATAAATACCCCTATAGCATATATGAATATAAAGTGAATAGTAAAATGATAGGTATGGAATGTGTTACATAAATGTAAAATAGAATTAAAAAAAAACACACACACTTTCTTTAAAAAAATCCTCAAAATAGTCCAAAACCAGTAAGTTTAAATCAAGTCAACAAAACTTTAGTGTTGTGAATTGAGTTGTGATTTAAAAAAAAAAAGAAAAGAAAGAAAATGTTTGGTTTTCTTAGTGTCTCAAATTTGTCTGTGAAGAAAGTGGTAAATTGTCTTGATGAGGAGATTTGTGTTTGTTTAAAATAATAGAAAATGTATTTATGAAGATTTAATTAAAATGTATTTGATTTAGTTATATATACTTAAGTATGTGTAATGATTATACTTTCTTGCAGGAAAGACAGAGGGCAAAATTAAGTCAAAAGTTTCAATACCAATGTGATAAAATATAGGACATCATGTCTCCCTTATAAACAGCCAAGAAACAGGTGGTACAGAGCTAGACACACGGGAAACTAATACCCAATTCTGTGCTGTGGTGTTTGTTTTAACTTTTTATACTGAAAACTTTAAACACATACAATGTAAAAAGCAGGATAGTATAACTTATGTCCCTTCCATCCATCCCCAATCTTGGAAAATTTTCAACATTTGGCCACAGTGGTTCATTATACCCCTACTTGCCGTCCACACCCCAACACTCACATTTTACACTTTTATAAATGTGTATGCGTAAAGACCTACAAAATTCCCATTGCTCCAAAGCATTCTTTTCATGTGCTAATATGTCATCCAAATAAATTTGGTGAAGTGCCTAAATCTTTCACTCATTTATTTTTATTGAACTTTTATCAGATTATTTGCATTGAATTTTGACAATTCTTTATATATTCTGGAAAGAAAGCGTTTATCAGACTTTTTTCTTTGCAAACATTACTCCCAGTTTATGCATTGTCTTTTCATACTTTTGGCAGTGTCTTATGATGAGAAGTTTTTAATTTTAGTGAAGGAAATTTTATCAATATATTTTCTTATGACTCATGCATTTGGTATAGCATCTAAGAAATCTTTGTGTAACCATGGGTCCTCAAGATTTCCTTTTT
This sequence comes from Macaca nemestrina, assembly GCF_043159975.1. Classification (NCBI taxonomy): domain Eukaryota; kingdom Metazoa; phylum Chordata; class Mammalia; order Primates; family Cercopithecidae; genus Macaca; species Macaca nemestrina. The sequence continues at coordinate 9,747,306 of NC_092140.1, forward strand.
CTCAAAATTTTAGAATATTTAGCTCATTTTAAAATCTAGCTTTTATTTTAGATTCAGGGGTACGTGTGCAAGTTTGTTATGTGGGTGTATTGTGTGATGCTGAGGTTTCAGGTATGTTTGAGCCCTTCACCCAAGTACTGAGCATAGTACCCAACAGGTAGTTTTTTATTTTTATTTTTTAATTTTTTTTTATTTTGAGACAGAGTCTCGCTCTGTCGCCCAGGCTGGAGTGAGTGGCGCGATCTCGGCTCACTGCAAGCTCCGCCTCCCGGGTTCCCGCCATTCTCCTGCCTCAGCCTCCCGAGTAGCTGGGACCACAGGCGTCCGCTACCTCGCCCAGCTAGTTTTTTGTATTTTTTAGTAGAGATGGGATTTCACTGTGTTAGCCAGGATGGTCTCGATCTCCTGACCTTGTGATCCGCCCGTCTCGGCCTCCCAAAGTGCTGGGACCACAGGCTTGAGCCACTGCGCCCGGCCCCAACAGGTAGTTTTTCAACTTCTACCCCACTCTGTTCCTTCCCCCCAGTAATCCCCAGTGTCTATTGTTGCCATATTTATGTTCATGTGTATCCAATGTTTAGCCCCCACTTATAAGTGAGAACATGTAGAATTTGGTCTTCTGTTTCTGCATTAATTTGCTTAGGATAATGGCCTTCAGCTGCATCCCTCTTGCTGCAAAGGACATGATTGCATTCTTTTTCATGGCTGTACAGTATTCCATTATGTGTAGGTACCACATTTTCTTTATTCAAACCACGTTTGGTGGACACCTAGGTTGATTTCATGTCTTTGCTATTGTGAATAGGCTGTGATGACTATATGAGTACATATATCTTTTTGGCAGGATAATTTCCTTTGGGTAGATACCCAATAATAGTATTGTTGGGTCTAACAGTAGTCCTAAGTTTGAGAAATCTCCAAACTGCTTTTCACACTGACTGAACTAAATTACATCCCACAAGCATTAAATAAACATTCCCTTTCCTCCACAGGTTAGCTAGCAGCTTTATTCTTTGACTTACTAAACATAGCCATTCTGACTGGTGTAAGATGGTATCACATTCTGATTTTGATTTGCATTTCTCTGAGTGATGTTGAGAATTTTTTCATATGTTTGTTGACCATGTGTATGTCTTCTTTTGAGAAGCGTCTGTTTACGTCTTCTGCTTTTTAAAACTTACCGAGCTCGTGTGTGTATATGGTACATGATATGGGTGGAATTTTATTTTCTTACATATAGGTATATAATTGTTCCAATATCATTTGTTGAAAAGTTTAGTCACTGGATTACTCTTGCATATTTGCCAAAAATTAAATGACTATATGTATTTGAATCAGGACTCTCAATTATTGTCTATTTGCTTCTCTTGATGCCAATACCCCATTGTAGTGATTACTGTAGCTTTATAGTAAGTCTAGAAGTCAAGTTCTGCAAATATTAAAACTGAAATTTTTATGTTTAAATTTATTTTTACTATTCCAGGTTATTTGCATTTGCACATGTATTTTAGAATGAGCTTGTCTACTCTGACAAAAGGAATTCTGCTAGGGTTTTGATTGAGATTATGTAAAACCTATAGATAATTTAGGGAGAATTGGCATCTTAATATTATTAATCTCTCAACCATAAACAAGATGTATTTATCCATTTATGTATGCATAGAATCCATTTATGCATCTATTTATTTATGTATATGAATCCATGTATTTGATTTCTATTAGAAATACTGTTTCAGAATAAGCATGTTGGCTATTTTCCGTCATATTTGCCTCAAATATTATATATTGTTGCTACTATTGTAAGTTATGTTTTTAATTTACATATCTAGTTGTTACTAGTATATGGAAATATACTTTTTTCTTACATATTGATTTTATATTTTCCAAAGTTACTGTACTAACTTAATGGTTGCCACCAACACTAAATAAGCTTATTTAGCTAGAACTCCCACACAATGTTGAAAGATGTAGAGAAGTGGACATTTTTAGATTGTTCCTGGCCTTGGAGGAAAAATGTTTAGTCTTGTATTGTTATATATGATTTCAGATGCAGAGTTTTTGAAGATACCATGTATCAGGTTAAGGTGAATTTGTTTCATTTACCAAGAGTTTTCACAAGTAATGGATATCAGACATTTCTCTGTTCTATTAAGATGAGCACACACTTTTTGAAATTTTTGAATTTGTGTCCCTTGAGGAATGATTCAACTGTATCTATACTGCAGAAATTGTGGGTGAGTGTTGCTTGTAATTTTCCTGATCAGTATAGCTAGAGGATTATAAAATTCATGAGTCTTCTGAAAGAATCAGATTTGTTGATTTTGTTTTCTATTTTATTTATTTCAGTACTAATCTAATCCTTATTATTTCTTCACTTACTTTAGGTTTACTTTGCTTTATTTTTCTAGCTTCTTAAGGTAGTATCTGAAGTCATTGATTTGAGGCCGTCTTTAATTGTAGTATTGGTAACAGTGCAACAGATTTCTCCCTGGATACTGCTTTTAGCTGCATCTCACAATTTCCATATGTTGTGATTTTATTTTCTTTCACTTCAAAGTAGTATATAATTCTTTTTTTTTTTTTTTTGACTCATGAGTTATTTAGATGCATGCAATTTAGTTTCTAAATATTGGGATTGTCAGCATTTACCTTTGCTATTGATTTCTAATTACATTAAATTTGATCAAAGGATGGATTTGAATTCATTTATGTTAATGAACCCTTTCTTATGGCCCAAAACAGTTTATTTTTGTATATATTTTATGTGCCCTTAAAAAGAAAGTATAGATGCTCCTTGATTTATGATGGGCTTATGTCTTGATAAAACCATTGTAAAGTCAAAAATATATAAGTTGAACCACTGTTAAGTCTGGGATCATTATATATGTTGCCTAAATTGAGAGTTGGATTCTATAAATTTCAAGTAGGTCAAATTTTTCTGTATCTTTCTTGACTCTCTCTTCACTTACTCTATATGCTATTGAAGAGTAGTGTTGGAATCTGTAAATATGATTCTATTTCATATTTTAGTTCCATTAATTTGGGCTCCAAAGTATTTTGACTTTCTGTTATTGGGTCATAAGCTTTTAGGAGTGTTATGCTCTTTTCATAAATTGACTCCCTTATCACTGTGAAATGACCCTCGTTATCCTTTTTTTTATCACTCTGAACTCCACTTTGTCCAACATAAATACAGTCTCACTAATGTTCTTTTGCTTAGAGTTAGCAAAATATACTGTTTTCAATATTGCTATTTTTAATGTATTTATATTTTTCTAAGAAGTGTACAGTTAGATCTGTTAAAAGTTTTCCTAATTTTTCTTGTGGTTTCTTCTTTGACTAATGGGATATGTCCTAATGTATTGTTTAATTTATGACAATTGGAATTTTCTAGGAACATTACTATCAGTGATGTCAATTTAAAACCATTGTGATTGGAGAGAATTATTATGTAAAATTTTAATGATTTTAAGTTTGTTGAGATTTCTTTCATAGCTCAACTGTATTGTCTATCTCAGTGAATGTTCCAAGGGCAATTTTTTAAAAATGTGTATTCTGCATCTAGTGAGGGTAGTGTTCCACAAATAGTAATTAGACCAAGTTGATGATAGCATTATTCAAATATTGCATTTTTCTAATATTGTTTTTCCAAATTGTTCTATTATTTACTGGAGAAACTGTGCCAGATTCTCACTAGGATCATAGATTTCTCTAGTTTCCTTTAGTTGTGTGGAGTTTTTGACATTCATTTGAGAGCTTTGCTACTGAGTATTTAAACATTTATTATTTTGTCTTCTTAAACTGATACTTTTATCATCAATAAATGACCTTCCTTATCTACCAATAATCTCTCCCATAAATCTACTTTGTCTGATATTAATCTAGATACATCAACATAGTTCTTAGTTTCTCCACAGCGTATACATTTTTGTTATTTTGTTTTCAACTATTTGTGTCTTTTCATTTAAAACATGCTTGTAAGTATCGTATGGTTGGGTCGTGCTTTTTAATCCATTCTTACACTTTCTACCTTTTAATTAGGGTACATAATCCACTAATATTTAATGCCACTATTTATATATGTTTGAATTTAAGTTTACCATCTTTGTACATAATTTCTAGATGATTTATATACTCATTGTTTATCTGTTCTTCCCTTGTTCATTCCCTGACATTTGGATGTTGGTGGTCCATCGATGTCATTGTGTTTCATTTCATGTCATCTTTTAATGTTTTAATTTTGGCTGTGTGTGTGTGTGTGTGTGTGAGCGCGTGCACACACATGTCCTCATTTGCTGCTGAAGGGAATGATTTAATCACTTCTTAAAAGTGTTATTGAATTGCAACTTAAAGGAGTGATTTCTCTTGACCAGGAGAACTACCACACACAGACTATGATATCAAACCATACATATGACACTTTGTCTTAGGCAACAGCTAGCATCATCCTAACTAATGCTGAAACAGTATTGGAAGTATGGTGTTATAATAAGAACCCACTTATGACATCAATTTTGTGGTTGGGTAGTAGGTGGTGAAGTAACTCATTCTGGAGTCTTGAAATATAATATGTCATCATAAGGTCATCATAAGGATTGCCAGTATATTTAGTGATAATTTTGCTTTGCCATAAACTGGATTTAGACCAAACACTTTTCCATTCAGTGACTTTAGTGGAAAACATTGAAAAGCAATGTTTTAGTGGAAAACATTGAAAATGTTCACAGTATGTTTGTGGATATTGGGTCCTTCAACAAATAATTAGGAAATAACTGAAAGGCTTGTTTGCGGAGGTGAAATGGTAACTATAAAGTGTAACAATCTGAAGACTCAGAATTGGAAAATTGAACTCTTCCTGAAACCCAAACAGTAGGCAATATGATTTTAAATGCTTTCTAGAGTAAATGCTAATAATGTTTCATCCCTGGCAATGATCACATTAAGTCTGGATTTCTACATTTACATTGTGGCTGTTAACTTGAGAGAGAGCAGCATAGAGGCAGAGGTGCGCAGAAACAAATCAGACTTCAGTGTTACAACTATGAAGGAATTTTTTGGTGTGGTCTCTGGAACTGTGAACATTTGAGAAACAATCAGATCAGAACTTTTAAGTCATTTGTGTTACCAAAGCAATGATGAGCCCAAATAAAAATTCCTTTTAAATGTGCAAGATTTAAAATAATATTTGGGCTCATAAAGTAAGTCATCAAAATGTGGCCTGCAAAAATTTATCAATCCAAGAAGAGAAAATTCCAAAAACCCTTTTTAGAAATGGCCAGGCAGGACAGTGCAAAAAAAAAAAAAAGAAAAAAAAATCAAAGCCCCCAAATCAAAGCCCCCAAACCTAAACAAGGACGACGACAACGACAACAACAACAACAAAAGACAAACCAGATCTCCAAGGAAAGGGCAAAAGGGACTGGGAAGAAGATAGATTTTTCCTAGGGAATAGGGTTTAGATAAAATCAAGAAAATGTTCTCGTTGCCAAACCAGAAGATCCACTTTCAAGCTCCCAGGGCCTGTACAGCATGATTTCCTCATCACTATGGAACTGACACACCACCAAATATTATCCAGCCATGGCGCTGGCTTTCTCTTCAGGGCAGGCATTCCTAAGAGTGAGCGTCCTACTTTTAGCCTCTTTTGCAATTTGAACAGTCTGAGAATTTCCCAAATTATCAAATCCTGATTCCTTTTTGCTTGACAGTCCTTACCTCAATCTGTCTTTTCTTCTTTTCTCTTGGATTTTACTAGACTATCAGATAGAAACCAGGTGGCACCTTCAGAACTTTGCTTGGAAATATCCTAGGCTAAATACACAGATGAGCTGCTTATAAATTACTCTTCTCGAATAACAGTAGAATACAATTCAGCTAAGATTTCTGTCACCATATGATGAGGTTTCCCTTTTCCCCAATTTCTGATAACATATTCATTATTTTTGAGTTCTTACTAGCGGTGCTATTAATGTTCATGTTTTTACCAGTATTCTATGCATTATGTCTTAGTCATCTTCTTAGATGATGCAGATTTTCTCTGCCATGCTGCCCACTTCCTTCGGAGACCACATGTTTCTACTAAGAGTCTGTTCAAGGAAATAAGGCCATTTTTCATTACACTCCTCAAAATCGTTTCTTTCTCTACCCATCACCCAATTACAAAGTAACTTCACCATTTTCGAGTACAGTAGCACCCCACCTTCAAGTACTAAAGTATGGATTAGTTTCCCATTGCTGCTTTAAATAAATGCTGTGCTATGTGGTTGAAGTCAAGACAAATGTATTCTATTACAGTTCTGGAGATAAGTCTGAAATGTGTCTTATAGGGCTGAAATCAAGGTGTTGGTTGGAATGGCTCATTTTAGAGGCCTCAGCAGAGATTATTTTCCTTATTGTCTAGCTTCCAGAGGTTGATGACTTTCATTGGCCCCAGCCACATCACTCCAATGTCACTTCCGTCTGGCCTTCTTACAACTCCATTATATGGACCCTTGTAATTCTACTGGGCCCACAGATAATCCATGATATTCCCCCTATTGTAATATCCTTAACTTAATAGTTTATAAAAAGTTTTTTAACCATATAAAGAGATATAATCACAGTCATAATTAGGACGTGAGCATCTTTGGAGATCTGCCATTCCGCCCAGCACAGTCCCATAACTAAATGCACAGTATATAAATATATATTTTAAAATGTTATGTTTTTATTGTGGTGGTTTTGATTGTACCAAATAAAGAAGGAAATAAAGAAGGTGAAATGGAGACTAGAACCAAGGAGGATGCAGAGCAAATTAAAAGATGCTGACTAACAGGAGTGCTTAAACGCCACTTATATTGGATTACGTTTATATTTGATTGCATGAAGATTTTTCTCCTCATTAAACTATGAGTTATCTTTGTCATATTCATCATCGTCTTATTTTCTGTGCAGTGCATCACAGTGCCTGATGCGTATATGGTGTATAAATATTGGTTTTATTAAAATTTTAAATGTAAATGATGCATTCACATGCCCTTCCTCTTAATAAAGAAGAATATCTATTAACTAAATATGGACCCAAATGACTTTTTTATGTTTCTGAAGCTGAGGGAAATTGTCTATTTAAAATTTAATTTAAAAATGAAAAAAGTAAAGGTTAAAGAAACTGAAAATAGTTATTAATAGAAAATATTTTATTAAATAAGTAATTGTAAAGTTACACTTATAAAGAAAATTAAGAATTACATTTAGTTTTAAACATTTAAAAATACTTCTACTATCATTAAATAGTTGATGTGGTCATTAAGATTAAAATAATTTAAAAATATATTATTCTTAAAATTCTGTTATTGTAGGTTTATTGTGTCAATACATGAGTTTATTGTTAAGGTAAAAATTCTAAACTACCAAACAAATCCCCTTTATTTAATTCTTAAAAAGAATTATTACTAAAAGACAAATAGCTACTCCTTCTGTTTTGTATTGTCAACACATTTTTATGATTTTGCATGGATGACTGTTTTGAAATAACCTTCACTTTCTCTTTTTTTTTTTTTTTTTTTTTTGAGACGGAGTCTCACTCTGTCGCCCGGGCTGGAGTACAGTGGCCGGATCTCAGCTCACTGCAAGCTCCGCCTCCCGGGTTTACGTCATTCTCCTGCCTCAGCCTCCCAAGTAGCTGGGACTATAGGCGCCCGCCACCTCGCCCTAACCTTCACTTTCTCAAAAAACTCTTATGGTAATAAAAAAGAAAGACACTCTATGCTTCCTGTGCTAAATCACAAAGCATGTGAAAAACTAATTTTGTAAAATTTGGTTTATGACATCAAATCACAATAGCTTGAGCCAAAAGACATTGCTTGTGTTTATTCATATTGACCTTCAAAAATGGCAATTTCTTATGGTTTAACCTAACACTTACTATACCTTGAGGAATTAAAACATGGTCATTGGATTTTCCTGGGTATCTCTAGAGGCTTCCTGAATCCACTCAACACCTTTAGTCATTTCTCAAGGAAACAAAATATGTTTTATTAAACATGCCCTTGTTTAAAGAACATGTATTACAGCACTCCAGGAAAAGCACAGGAGATAACGTAAGATTTTTCTCAAATCTTCGCCACATTGAGAAAGTGCTAATTAGTGACAGTGCATAATTTGAACAATTGCTACTGACAAAGTTCTTCGTAAGCCTATATTTTAAGGTTCTGACAAGTTCCCTTGATTTGAAATTAAATCAATTGCTTCCTGAGGCACTCAGAGTAATGAAAATTCCCATCAATTAATATAGAAATAGGTAGTTTAGTCAGGCACAGATTACATCTCATTACCACCTAGTCCTTCCTTAGGGTCAAGTATGTCATATATAATTCATTAAAATAGCATACTTCAGCACAAACTAGGTTTTCAGGATTTTTATAACAGGGGTATTATTTTGGAAGCATACATTAAACCAATAATGACACAAAGAACAATGTTGAAAATAGCGTCTTTCTCATGATTTGCCTCCACCATCCTGTTACTTGTACAGACACCAGGTCACAATTCATATTATATTAAGCTTAGTGTTCTCAAGTGTAGGGTGTAATGCAGAAGGCTGCACTTCGATTTATGTTTTAGTAAGAGAAGGTAAACAATCAGTGATTAAAGAAAGGACAGAAGAACATATAAATGAAAAGATGCTTGAAGTTACTTATTTACTTTGCATATAACGAAACAATACTCACAGAGAATTTACAGAGTGATCAAGTCCTGACTTCACGTTAATTATTTCCCAAATTTCTACATTATGATGTTTGATCTTCAGTATGATATATTTGAAGCAACTAAAGAGATCTAGCAATTAATTGAGAACTCTTTCTCATACTGGTCTTTAAATAACATTGTCTTAACATAAAGGTAACAAGATACGTGCATTAAAAATGAAAGTAGTTAACTTTGTCATCAAAAACAGTTTATAAAAATCTGTATGTCACAGTGCTTTTTGCACTGCTGAGAATTTAGAAAAATCATGTGTTTCTCCTAAGAACAGATGGTGTAAGGTAAACAACAGTGATATAGAATAAAAATAATTGGGCTCTGATATGGTTTGGCTGTGTCCCCACCCAAATCTCAAGTTGAATTGTATCTCCCAGAATTCCCACATGTTGTGGGAGAGACCCAGGTGGAGATAATTGAATCATGGTCTTTCCTGTGCTATTCTCGTTATAGTGAATAAATTTCAAAAGATCTTATGGGTTTATCAGGGGTTTCTGCTTTTGCTTCTTCCTCATGTTCTCTTGCTGCCACCATGTGAGAAGTGCCTTTTGCCTCCTGCCATGATTCTGAGGCCTCCTCAGCCACGTGGAACCACAAGTTCAATTAAACCTCTTTCCCCCACCCCCACCCCAGTTTTGGGTATGTCTTTATCAGCAGAATAGAACAAACGAATACAGGTTATTATTTTTATTTCTTGGAAAAGATGAAAAAGACAAACATACAGAGTTGTGCTTTGATTTAACTTTATTTTTTCCTTGATAAAACTGTAAATATTTTATTTCTGTTGACATAGCCAGAGTTTACTCCAATGTGAATGCAGTTACAATTCACAAGTTCAATTCATGATGACAAATTGAGTGAAGAAAGAAATTTAGTCTACCCATGTACTACCTGGTATGAGCTCCAGCTTGAAAAATTGAGTTAACATTTATAGTTATAAAAACAAAACAACAACAACTTTTTATGTGGAAAAAAATTCTTGCTCCTACGTAAGGTGTATGCTACAGAGACACTTCTCTCAATTCCCTCTGATTGCCAATAGATACATTCTTATGCAATTATAAATTTTATAGTCAAGCAAAAACATTTTAGATGAGTTGTTTTTCTACTTCTCTGTTTTCATGTTTACATTATGGCCTTGCTTTCTTGATATTTTAAAACAGACACCAAAGTGTCAAATGCTTTATTACACTTTTAAATATTCAAACTAAAATATTTTACCAGTGAGGAAAAAAGGGCGGAGTACTAATTTTAACCTAAACTTTGAGAGAAACCGTATGACAGCCTGTCAAAAATAATCAGTATTTGGACAATAGATTACTAACAAGGACTTCAATTCCTCTGTGACCATGAGAGTAAACTAAAGAGTGAAATGTAGGGAGCCAAAAGAATACAAATATAGATATAGACATATATAATATAGATATATATTATATAAATTATATATAGTAACAACATAAAATCTCATTATATTTTAAAGATTATTTTGAGCCAATTATCCCACTTGAAAAAAGACAAAAGTGAAAGTCCAAAGTATCATTTTTGGGGAGGCATGGTCATCCACGCCTCTAGTTCCAGCACTTTGGGAGGCTTAGGTGGGAAGACCACTTGAGACCAGGAGTTCAAGATGGCAGTGAGCTATGATGACACCACTGCACTCCAGTCTGGGCCACAGAACAAGACCCTATCTCTAAAACAAACAACAAAAATTAAATTAAGTGTTAAAAATTGTAAGTAATCATTCATAATATTATAATTAATAAAGGTTGGTGCAAAAGTAATTACTATAGGTTGGTGCAAAAGTAATTGCACCAACTTGAGTATTTCCAAACTTGATATTATCAGGATAAAATTAAACAGAAACTTCAATTCTTCAGACACAGAGTCGGGGAGTAGACTAACAAATACGAACAAGCCAGTTAAGTCTCTTTCAATTCCGTCTACACTATTTCTGTATCTGGTAATTTTTCCTCGAAGAGAAACATTCTATTTTAAGCACCTCTCATTAGAATTCTGCTCAGAATAGACAGCAGCTATAATAAGACTTTTTTTTTTTTTTTTTTTTTAAGTGCTCTGGCTATCAGTAACCTCCAACAAATATCTAGGGGGTTGGTGTCCTCTCCCACACTCAGGATCTCCATTATTAAAATTATTTAGTCCCAGTTTTCTTTCTTTGTAGCATAGTATAATGTTCATAAGTTTTTACAATATTAATGTTTTAATGAGTTGTTATTATCTCCCTATGGAAAAATACATTTGAAAAGATAGAAGAAAAGCGCAAACATTTCCCACAACCTAAAAATATGGGTAACCTATTGTCATAGTTACTTTCTGCCTTTTCCTTTCATTGATTAAACATGGAAGCTCTGTTTATGAAAGCTGTATGTCAAAACCATTTTCCATGCTTCCAGAGACTGTTGTTATACTTTACTTTTAATAGTGGTGAAACATTTATATCAATGTTCCCTAATTTATAACATTTCTTAATTCATGCTTACTTTTTATCTAACTTATTAGCATAAATTACAAGTAGTACATATATTTATTCATAATTTCCTATCCAATTATAAAATATACTTATTCATATTTTAGAAATCACATGGAGATTCTTATTTTGATTTAGAAGTGCTATAACAAATACATTGAATATTATAACAAAACAGGAACACTGAATGACATTGAACTGACATTGGCTTAATAATTCTTTGGCAACTGTGCCCTCGATGACTATTCTTTATATTTGTCTTTAGAGAATATCATGCAAAAGGATTCAATGCAGCAGAGAGATGAACTGCACTGACTCAACACACTTTGCCTGTGTTCAAATTTCATTTCTGTCACAGTGGATATATAACCTTGGGCAACTTATTTAGCCTTTCTGTTTCCCCCTTTCCACATTTGTGAAATGGAGGTGAAGATTGTTCTTATGCCTCTTTCACAAGGTATCTGTGAGGATTAATGAGTTATTATCTATCGGCTATTAGAACCAGTATCTGGTGCATAGTAACTATTGTGGTAGGAAAACACACGAGGCTACTGATGCTTTTCTAATCCTTTCAAGATTCTTTTTTTTTTTTTTTTTTTTGAGACAGAGTCTTGTTCTGACACCCGGATTGGAGTGCAATGGCACGGTCTCATCTCACTGCAACCTCTGCCTCCTGGGTTCAAGAGATTCTCCTGCCTCAGCCTCCCAAATAGCTGGGATACAGGCGCCTGTCACCACACCAGGCTAATTTTTGTATTTTTAGTAGAGATGGGGTTTCACCATGTTGGCCAGGCTGGTTTTAAACTGCTGACCTCATGATCTGCCCACCTCGACCTCCCAAAATGCTGGGATTACAGGCATGAGCCACCGCACCTGGCCAATCCTTTCAAGTTTTAATTTTCTTCGGGCATATAAATATCTGGTAGTTGGCCCTTACTTCTTTCATGCTTATACAATAATTATTAAAACAGAAACAGAGAGACATGCTTAGAGACTAGAGGAGGTCAGAAAAATATCTGATCAGGCGGAGCAGTAGCTGTTAGTCACTAAGTTGAGCAGATTGCAGCTGGCAAGATAAATACGGCTGTGTCTTATTGGTGATCCCAAAACAAAAGTAGGAGCTCACGGCACAGAATTCCACTTAGTCAACTGGCTGGATGGCTGGATTAACCATCTTTTCCCTTTCTGCTCTAAACTATGCCATAGGAAATCCAGGGAGCCTTGGTCCTTGCCGGAGGCCACCCACCTCCCACCTTTTCAATGCCCACTCCCATTATCTGAATTTTTCACCTGTACTTTCTCCATTTTTTTGAGATAGAGTCTTGATCTGTTGCCCAGACTGGAGCACAGTGGCTCCATCTTGGCTCACTTCAACCTCCACCTCCCAGGTTCAAGTGATTCTCCTGCCTCAACCTCCTGATAGGAGTAGCTGGGACAACACCACCACACCCAGCTAATTTTTCTATTTTTAGTAGAGACAGGATTTTGCCATGTTGGCCAGGCTGGTCTCAAACTCCTTACCTCAAGTGATCTGCCTGCCTTGGCCTCCCAAAGTGCTGGAACTACAGGTGTGAGCCACCATGCCCAGCCTCACCTGTACTTTTGAATGTTCATGGCTATACTATGCCAGTTGTCACTGAAATAAAATAATTTAATGTAAATATTGAAAGAGTTGATAAAATGTACATGTAAAATGAAAATAAGTGTTTTAAAAATAAATTGATACATTTGGTGAGAACTGAAGAAGTTGCATCTCTAAAAATAACAGCAAGAGCTACCATTGAATTAGGTATATGTGAGGCACTATAAAAGATGGAGAAAATATATAAAACCCAGTAAACTTTGAAACACCCATGAAAATTAAAATATCTTCAACTTTTTACTCTAATGAATAAAATCTTTAAGTTGCAGAATATGCATTCAGGGTATGATTTATCTAGGTAAAATCACAAGGAAGATAATCAGACAAAATTGAGAAGATAAGAAAAGATATGACTTTATCATGTTCCCTCCTAAAACATAAACAAATGCTGTTTAGTTGTTTCAGTAGACTTTATATTTCAGAGCAGTTTTAGGTTCACAGCAAAATTGAGTGGAAATTACAGAGTTTCTATATAGCCCCTGTCCCTACACACACTGCCTTACCACTGTCAATAGCCCATGTATTTAGTTTTAACCTGTTGTTTTGACATTATTGTAAATTCATGTGCAGTTGTAAGAAACAATACAGAGAGAACCCATATGCCCCCGATGGTATGACCTTGCTCAACTGTAGTACAAGATCATAATGAGGATGATGTTGACATAGTCTGCTGATCTCATTCAGATTTTACCAGTTTCCCAGCCACTTGTGTGTGTGTGTGTGTTTGTGTGTGTGTGCGCACGCGTGCATGGGTGTGCATGCGCTTAGCTTTATGAAATTTCATCATATGTGTGGATCTGCGGGGCCACCAATAGAGTCAAGACACAGGACATTTCCATTACAAAAATCCCTTGGGATTCAATTTTATAGCCACACAGTGACTGGGACCATATATACATTTTGCAAATGTTTATAGCATGAGTCACGCAGTGTTCTAGGAGTTTTTGGAAATTAACTCATTTAATATTCTTCTCTGAAATTTTACAAATGAGAAAATTGAAAGGCAAGAAAATGAATAATTTTCCTAAGTTATAGAGCTGCTCAGTATCTTTCATGGGATTTGAACTCAGGATATCTGGTTCCAGAGAACAAGCTTTAATTCCACATACCAACTCACATATCAACTGATGAGCAAACTCACGTATGTTTACATGTTTTGAGTTAAAATGAAATATTTAAAGTACATTTATGTCTTTTTTGTGATTCACCACTTTTCATCCATTTCAGTCATCCAATCAACTAAGCCTGATAAGATTTACTTTCATAGTTAAAACATACATAGTTCTTGTATTCTAAGCTTACTAAAAATGCAAAATTATATGTAGATTACCTTTCAGAAAACAAGATCAAAAAAGAAATTTAAGATGAACTCATTATTTCTCTTAGAAATATAAAATTGACTATCAGTATAAGACCATTCAAAATCTAAGAAATTGAATACTGTGACTCATTACATGGGATTCACTTTTGCTTTCACATATTCCTTAGCAGAGGGGAGACTGATTACTCTTCTTCATCAATAAGAAATTAATTCATGGATGTATAGATATATTGCCTTCTTGTCCACCAAGGGGTATTTCTTTGAACATCTACTGTGTGCCCGGATTTTTGCAGGGATTATAGCCTGGGTTCTCATCTGTACCCTGATTGAGTTTGTAGTCCAGGAGGTTTATACTGGCAAATAATCATTTGCTGGTGTAAATACAACCTGCAAAGGCAGATGAAACTAACTTTTCTAAGGAAGATAGGAGAATAGTGGTAAAGGAATATTTCATGGAGAGGTAAGATTTAAGAGAGACAATACTAGGTGAGACAGACAAGGGAGGAATGACTTAAGCAGTGTAAGTAACACAAACAAAGTGAAAGTCATGAGAATATACACTTCCCTAGGAACAAGACTGAAGCAAGAAATAATACAGAGTGAGGTGTCAGATGATGAAGTCATCCATGTTGTCAAAGATGGAAAGATTCTGACTCGAGGTAGGAGAAGGACATGAACTGATGACTTGTAGATAAACTATAAAGAAATAATATGGACATTTGATGCCTTGGAGAGTGGCAAGAAGGATGTCCACAACTGATACTAAAGAGCTATAATTTTGCATAATTTATGGTGTTTATGGTGGATGACATTAAACATAGCAGGGGGCCAATATAGGAATTTCAACCCCGATTTCTAGAGCCTTTGATGTTGCCTCTTTATTTTGCCAAAATTTGAATTCTGCCCACTGGCATCTACAGTAAGTACTGTCTGGGAGGCTACAATGAACAATGATCATGAGCATGTGCCTTGGATTTAAACATACCTGGCCATAAATTCCATCACTTTTGTATTTCTATCTCTGTGAATTAGGCATAACACTGGTCCTAGTGTTGTGATTTAGAAAATATGGATAATAGTTGATTCCATCATGTAAATTTGTTATTTAATTTAAATGGAATTATATCCATATAATACAGTGCATAATACATGGTAAGATCTCATCTAATAGTAGATGTGGTTTTCTCTTCCTTGACATAGTCAACTTTGTTGTCTAAACTGCTTGTATTTACCGTGGCTTGCTGGAATTTATCCCGGACTCTTCCGCTTGCCTTCTTTGCTCCATGGTGGATAATGGGCAGATTGGCTATCAGATGTTTTTATCTAATCTGATTGTTGCATCTTTGTGCCACCAAGAGGACATGGTTTGGTTTGAGTTGGCTCTGCATCTATTGTATAAAGTCATCAAATGATACTTGAATATTGTGGTTCTTAAAATTAATGTGCATTATAATCACTTGGAGGACTAGTAAACATACATATTTTTATCCTCAAATGCCAAAAGTTCTGTGATGGGTCTAGGAACTTGCATTTCTAACAAGTTCTCAAACAATGCTGATGCTTCTGGTCTGAAAACCACACTTTGAGAATCATTGCTGTAAGATCATTGAGGTGTAAATGTTATTACATTATAGGCTTTACTGATGTAATGCATTCACTTCAATTATTAGTGACTGATAAAACACCTGCTTCCAGATTGCATATAATCAGGGATCGAAGAACCCTTCTCTTTTGAAGTTACTACCACATTATAATAAAGCAAAATGAGATGCTGCCCAAGGGAGATGTTATAACAAAATAATGAAGTCCACAGGCTACATTCTCTTTACATCTCTTTACATACAAGCTGGGTAATAATTTCAATACTCACTGGGCAAGTTAGTTTCCTTTTGCGGGTTATACTTGGTTTTTATGTAAAATGGTGACAATAGTATTAATATTAATAACTCTTTATATTATTACATGACAATTAGGTAGGAAAATCTATAAGATGTGATAAATGCTAACTCTTACTTCTATTATTTTGCTTAGAAAATTACAAGAGCTCAGTAAGTTTATGTATTATCACTGAGGATGTAGAATTTGATTTTACTCCACTTCCAAGTTAATAAGTCAGCTGGTTATTATTTCATGGATTCTGACACAAACCACTTGAGCCAGAGATAAAGAAACTCATTATTCATGACAAAGCATGCAATAAACTCCATATCTATTACTCTTGCACCTCAAGCTCCACAGGGACTAACTGAGAGGGTACCAGATAGACGCTATGTAGGCAGTGGTTTGTGTCATAGTTGACAAACATTGGTCATGTAGAATCTACCTGTTTTATAGCAGGCAGTATGTAAGCCTGGTCTTTATTTCTGGAGGGAGCTATTATTTCATCTGCAAAGGCCATTTAGTGTAAACATCACCTTGAGAAGTGCCTGCCACAGAGAGGCCAAGGTTTTATATTCGTGGCAAGCCTAAAAGATGTGTAACAGCACAAGACATCTACAGAGAAGTATCAACAAGCATAATTTCTGAAGTATAACACCGGACAATTAAGAATACTGCACTCTATTTTGATGTTATGACTTATTTATTCAATTTAAACCTATTCACTGTGTGCCTACTCTGTATTAGACATTGTGCTATACGCACCAAATGGATATTGCTTCTTTACATTTCAGTGAAGGGGACAAAAGTAAAGTAATAAGGGCACAGATAAGTTCATAATTTCTGATTTTGATAAGGGTTATGAAGAAGGAGCAGAAGTGAGGAAAACATCTGATTTAGATGGAAGAATCAGGAAAGCTCTCTCTGAAAAATGGACTGATAAGCAGGACAGAACCACATGAATAACGAGAGGCGGGAGTAACTCTCTTCCTATGCGGTAGGTCCCTGAAGAGCTCTTTTTTAAAATGTATGTCAAAATATAAAATACCTTATCTTCACTCAGAATTCTTCCAACTTATTCATTTGATGCTCAGAATTTTAAATAAGGAAAGTTGCTCCTGGGTTTTAGGCACAATCGAAAATTCTAAAACAAGACGTTGCTGCTTTTTAAGACCTCTACTCGATTCCACAGTTATGCTTTATTTGATTGGGTACTATTTTTTGTAAGTTCAACAAATTGTAAGAAACAAATCAAAAGGGATTCACACATTTGGAAGAACCTGTTCACTGTGCGAGAGATAATTGCACTACGTCTTCCTTTGATCAGAGAGGCGCCTCTGAAGAATTAATTCTACGGTAGACACAGAGGGATAATCCTTTCAGTATCTTTATTTCATTCTGACTTTTGAAATTATGCGCACTCCTCTGATTTTTAAAAAAATCACCTGTCATTACATTTTCCTCACTTGTCATTTGATAGATCCAAACAGCCTTAAAGGAGGATCTCTGATTCAAACAAACAATTATTTAATTCAGAGCCTCCTCTACTTTCTATCTTAATGTAGCAGAGTGTCCCAGCTGGGTGCAAACCAAGATTTCATTTGAATGTTTATGAACTGGTAGGCTGTCCACCTCT
Organism: Macaca nemestrina; assembly: GCF_043159975.1. Classification (NCBI taxonomy): domain Eukaryota; kingdom Metazoa; phylum Chordata; class Mammalia; order Primates; family Cercopithecidae; genus Macaca; species Macaca nemestrina. The sequence goes on from NC_092140.1 coordinate 9,765,007, forward strand.
CTGGTATATATTCATATGTTCATGAGTTGATCAAGAGCTTTTAGGATCGTTTGCAGGACTGGGAGAAGAGACTGAGGGAGGTATGTGCAAAGTGTGAGAGAGAGAAATGGGGCAGGGGAAAGTGGAAGAGGACGAGGGAGTAGGAGAGAGAGAGGGAGTGTGTGTATGAGAGAAAGAGAGAGAAAGAGGGAGAGAGAGAGAGTAGTGGCATGGCCATCAGTAGTCTGACCACCATGACAGACTACTTTTGAGAGAACTCTATAAAGTGCTGTTAGTATCACAAGCTAGAGGAGCTGTTTAATAATAGTAATTCGACAACTACAAAACTCTTTCAAACTTAGTTACAGTCAGCATTATAGGGAAAAGTGATGTGCAAATTTGGGCTGAGGTCAATTCTTTCTCCATCTCAGACAAGTTGTTCTTGTCTTTCATAAATACAGGCATTCTGAGAACTCTTATTAGTTCCTAGTACAGGCGGTGCAGGGTACCTCGATGAAGAATCCAGAGCAGATGAAACTGTGGAATTTTGGAGGAGCTTATAAAATATACCCTTAGGACCTCTTAACAAAAATTATGTGAAATAGCCAAGAGTCACAGCTGCTGAGTTCCTGTAGTTATGCAAGCTGCCATCTAGAAGTTCCACTAGTTAGTGCAGTGACATTTATGTAAGCACAGTTCTCCCACAGATTGGCAATAGGACTCTAAATGAACAAACAAATGTCTAAGACTTTGGTTTCAATCACTGTAATACCAAACTACATTGCTACATCCAGAAGTAAACATGGACCATGGACAAACAATTAAATAAACTGATGACACACCAACAACAAACACCAATTCATTGATTAAAATTTTCACTTTCCAAGTTTTTTAACTTTGTACAGATGTAGTCATAGTCTAAAAATATGTTCAGTAATTAAGCCATGTACTTTAAAAAATGCCCACAAGAGTTAGTTTTTCTATTTAATGAAATTATAATGAGTTGAGTTTGATAATGTACTTATAACTTAAAATGATAGGATCTAATCTTGGTAAGTCATGTCAACCTTATTAATGATGCAATTCTGAAAGCTGTCAATTCCTTAGGTGACACTTTTAGGTAACTTATACCTCTGATTTTCCTCAAATAATTGGATCAACTTATTTTAACATCTCTCTATTCAAAAAGCTGATTTAGTCATTGACACAGGTTCAGAAACAAAATACTCATAACCTAGTGCCACATATTTCAAAAACACAAAAATGTCAAAATCAAACAAAACAAAATCAAGTGGTTTGTGAAAGATTGTATTTTTTCAAAAGTTCTTTCTGCATTACTTGTCAGTGCATTCATTTCTGGAACTTATCAAGTGGTGGAATGTATGTGTCCTCCCCTTAAGCCTGGTGAGTCTTTGTGATTGCTTTAACTACTAGAATAAGAAAGGAGTGAGGCTATGTGACTGAACTTAGGGCATAGCATGTAATCAAGCTTTTCTCTGGATCTATTTCATTCACTGTGATGCCCAAGACACACGGAGAGGCCTATGTGGAGAGGAACTGAGCTCAGGCAGCATCTTCATCTGATCTCCTAGTTGACAGCCAGCCAAACCTTGCCAGCCAAGTGAAAAACGGGCCATCTTGGAAATGGATTATCCAACCTTCAGGAACGTTCTCCCTACCAATGCTCCATGGAGCACTACCATGCTCTGTCAAAATTGCAAATTCGTAAAGAAAATAAATGGCAGTTGTTTTTAAGACCATATGTTTTTGAGTGGTTTCATTTGAGTCAATAAACAACCAAAGTATCAATTTTTTAAACAAAATTAAAATTATCCAAAATTTTAAAATAAGGCAAAATGAAGACTCCACATGCTTCCACTTTTGTTGTGGAGTATTGTCTAACAGGTCTTTGAAAGGATGATCTAATTTTCTAGCTTGCAAGCCTTTCTTTGACTTGTTATACATTTTTGATGAAGACACAGGCTCTGCACAGTTACATGTCAATGTATAGATTTTTGTCTCCAGTAGAGATGCAAATAATCTCTATACTGTAAAGAGGATAACTACAAAGCTAACAGTCTCAATGTGGGTAGGGCATTAAGCCATTATGTATCTATTAGAACACTCATTTCTGTATTTCTTCCAACTGCTTGACTGTAGATACTTAGTTTCTTCGAGTGTCTTTGAATCAGATTTACTATCCTATTCATTCCCTCACTTATGAGTTAAGAAAATCTTTGACTTGTGTTTATATTGGCATAATCATCATGTTTCATAAAATTTGTGAAAGTATATTTCACATGGGTAAAATAAACATACTTAAAATGTAGCGGAGCTGGTAATGTCAGTAAAGATGGCAAAGGACCTCTGAAATTATCTCCAAAATAAGAGCAACAAGAAAATTGGCAAACATGTTGAGAATAATCATTGATAGAACTCTAGATATTAACAAAAGCTTGCAGCAATCCAAAGTGCTTGTTCAAGTAAGATGACTGAATTTCAGCAATAACTGAACTCCAGTGAGCTTCCTGGAATTTTCCTCACCCTTTTTCCATCTCTTCACTCTGCCATATCCTTAAAAACCAATGCCCTATGATCATAGTAAAAGCAGTTACCTGGAAGCCACTGGGGCTTCCAGACCAAGGTTGGAGCTCCTTCGAAGCCTCATTCCCATGGAAGTGTCATTATTTGACCTGTCTGAGAAACCCCCAGAACATATTACCTGCCAAGCTGGTTTTATTTGACCTGCCTCAGAACTCGCCCAATGAAAAATGCTTTATTTCCACTTGTCAAATACGATTATAGGACATTGTCTAATTTTATGGGTACTCAAATTTCTAGATGCTGGATAACAGTTGGGAAAACAGTAGGGACCAAAAAAAGCTTAAAAAGAAAAGCTTAGGAATAAGATTGCCGTAAGGGATCTGAAAAACTGACATATTCTTGGAAGTCTAGAAAATCATATGAATGCAGAAGACTGTCCACATGTCAGGAAAGATCTGAGAAGGCCTGAAGATCTCCTCTCTGCCTAACTTTGAGGCTCATTGCAAACAAGAAGTAAAGCAGAGGTGGAAGTCATGACCATCACGCACAAAGAACACCTTGAAAGAATGGAAAATTAATGATCCCCAGCATTTAATTAAATATCTGATCAGTGATTTGTTGACTACTAACTTAACCAATCGAAGACTTCAGTGGCCATAGATGACAAAAAATGTAGACTTATGTTTAATTCAAATGGGTTACTAAAACAACAAACGCCACCAACAACAACCAAAACCAACAACAACAAACCCTGGGGAGGGGAGAATCTGACTTTTAGAGTTGGCACATTATATTATTTACTGTGTCCACTTTTCAACCAAAAGAATGTATAAGGCATGCAAAGAAACAAGGAAGTGTGGCTTGTAAACAGAAATAAAAACAATCCATAGAAACTCTCCCTGTGGAAGTCCAAATATTTAATATATTGGACAAAGAATTTAAATAAGGTATTTTTAGGTATGTCCAAATAACTAAAATAAACTATATACAAAGATGGAAGGGAAAAACAAGAATAATATCTTACCAGATAGAGAATATCAATAAAGAGATACAGAGATTATAAAATGAAACCATATAGAAATTTTGGAGTTAAAAATACATTGATAAAAATATACCAAAGGGGCTGGGCACAGTGGTTGACACCTGTAATCACAACACTTTGGGAGGCCGAGACAGGTGGTCACCTGTGGTCACGAGTTCAAGACCAGCCTGGCCAACATGGTGAAACCCCATCTCTACTAAAAAAAAAAAAAAAAAAAAAAAAGCAAAAACTTATCCAGGCGTGGTGGTGAGCATCTGTAATCCAGGCTATTTGGGAGGCTGAGGCAGAAGGATCACTTGAAACCAGGAGGCGGAGGTTGCCGTGAGATGAGACCATGCAATTGCACTCCAGCCTGGGCAACAAGAGCAAAACTCCATCTCAAAATAAATAAATAAACAAAATAATACACACAAACACCAAAGGGAATTAATAGCAGATTTGAGTGAAAATAAATTAATCAGTAAGCTTAAATTTAGGTCAACTGAGTTTATCTATCCTGAGAACAGAAAAAAAAAGGAATGGAGTAAAGTGGACAGAATTTCAGAGACCAATGGGCACAATCAAGTGGTAGTGTTAAAATAAAATTTATGTCTGCAACATTGCTATTATTGTTATAATGGGAGTCTAAGAAGAGGATAGAGAAAAACTGGCAGAAAGCGTATTTGAAAACATAACGGTCAAAACTTGTCATATTTGAAGAAAAACATTAACCTTTACATCCAAATCAACAAACTGAAAGTAAGATGAAGCCAAAGAGATTTGCACCTAGATACATCATCGTGAAACTGTTAAAGCCGAAGACAAAAAGAATATCTTGTAAGCAAGAAAGGAAAAGTGACTAATGATAAACAAGGGGACCTTAATAAGATTTACGCCTGATGTCTCATCAGAAACCATGGTGGCCAGAAAGCTATGTAATTAAATATTCCAAGCGAAAAAAGGAAAACACGGTCAATGGCAAATTGTATAATCATTAGAACTACCCTTCAGAAAAAGAATAAATTAATAAATATTGACCACCAGATAGACAAAATTGAGAAATTCAATAAATATTAAAGGAGTCTTACTCATTTAAATGAATAGACACTAGACTAACTCAAATAAACAAGAAGAAATAGAGTAACATTAAATTCAACTGTGCCTATATAGTTACATGGGAAAATAAAAAGAAGATGTAAATGTAGGTTTTGCTGGTAGCTCTTTTTTCTTCTATTTCAGTTGAGAGATAATTGCATGAAGCAATAATTATACATGTGTGTTGATGGACACACAATGCTAAAGATGTAATTTGTGTATAACACTGTCAAAATGATGTTGTTATTAATGTAAGCCAGATTGTTATATTATACATTAAAATGTTTATTGTAATCACCAGGTCAATCACAAAGGAAATAACTCAAAATATAGTAAAAGAAATAACAAAAGCTTTAAAATGGCCCACTAGAAAATACTTATTTAACACAAGAGAATACAATAATTGAGTTACAGAGAAATAAAATTACATAATAGCAGAATGACAGACATAAACTTTATTTTATCAGAAATTAAAGTAAATGTAAGTGGGTTAAAAACTCTAATTAAAGTTTAGAGATAGGCAGAATGGGTTTAAGAACAACGTGATCCAATGATACACTATACAAGGTATACATTTCTTTAGATTCAAAGACACAAAAAAGTTGAAAGTAAAAGGATAGAAAAAATATTTTATGCAAATGGTAACAAAGGAAGGCTCAGATAGTTTTACTAATTTTGGACAAAATAGGCTCTGAGACAAGAATTATAGTTACAGATAAAGGACATTATAAAATGATTGACATGTCAGTGTGTTAAGAAGATATAATAATTATAAGCACATACGCAACAATGGAGCCTCCAAATACACAAAGCAAAAAAAGATAGAATTAAAGGAGAAAAAATAATTAAAATAATGGATCTTTTAATTCCTCACCTTTGAAAATGACTTGAGCAACTATATAGATAATCAATGAGGAAATAAAAGACTTAAACAACACTAAAACCTACAAGATGTAACAGATATCTATAGAACTCCTAAGTTAATAATAGCAGAATGCATATTTTTCCCATGTGCACATAAAATATTCTCCAGGATAGACTAAATGTCACAATAAAAGACTAAACATATTTACAAGAATGAAAATTATATGAAGAATATTTTCTGATGAAAATTGAAGTAAATTGGAAATCAATCATTAAAATAAATTTGGAAAATTGTTGATTATGGGGTTATTAAACTATATATATATATATAAAACCAACAAGTGAAAAAAGAATTAGAAAACACTACAAGTGAATAAAGATCAAACATGACAAAATGTACAGAAAGTAGCTAAAGCACAGATTAAAGAGAAACTTATAGTTGTACATGGCTATATTAAGAAAGAAAAGAGATCTTAAATCAATAACAATATTTCATATAAACTAAGAAGAGCAAACTAAACTCAAAGCAAGGAGACAGGAGGAAATAGAAAAGATTGAATAGAAACAAACAAACAAATAATATAGAGAATGGGAAAACAATAGATATCACACAAAAAACAAAACATTAGTTTTTTGAAATGTTTTTTTAAAGTCAAACCATAAGTTAGGCTGAAAAAGAAAAAATAGAAAAGATTCACATTCCTAAAATCAGAAATGTAAGTAGGGATGTTATTAGAGACCCAAGAAAACATGAAGAACTTTAAAAAATACTGTGATTCTCTTATATTTGTTCATGGAATTGTATACCAACAAACAATAAGCAATTTGATAAACAATATGGAATTTAAAAAATCCTGGAAAGACATAAACTACCAAAGTTGACTCCAAAGGAAATAGAAAATCTGAGTAGGTCTATGACAAGTAACAATATTGCATTAGCAATAAAAAATATTACCACTAGGGAAAGTCCAGGAGGAAATGTTGGCTTCACTGGTGAATTCTTTCAATTGTTTAAAGATAAGTTAACACTCACCCCAACCTCTGCAAAAAAGAAAAAAGTAAAAGAAAAGGGCAAACTTTCTTATTTTATGGAGCCAGTGTTACTCTGATGCCAAAAAAAAAACAGGCAAAGACGCCGGGCGCTGTGGCTCAAGCCTGTAATCCCAGCACTTTGGGAGACCGAGATGGGCGGATCACGAGGTCAGGAGATCGAGACCATCCTGGCTAACACGGTGAAACCCCGTCTCTACTAAAAAATACAAAAACAAAAAAAACAAAAAAAACTAGCCGGGCGCGGTGGCGGGCGCCTGTAGTCCCGGCTACTCGGGAGGCTGAGGCAGGAGAATGGCGGGAACCCGGGAGGCGGAGCTTGCAGTGAGCTGAGATCCGGCCACAGCACTCCAGCCTGGGTGACAGAGCGAGACTCCGTCTCAAAAAAAAAAAAAAAAAAAAAAAACAGGCAAAGACTAGAAAAAACGAAAACAAAACAAACTAAAAAAAAAAAACAACCAAAACCTACAGACTAATAGCCCTTCTGAATGCCAATGTAAAAATCCTAACAACAAACTCTTACCCCAACAAACTGAATGCAGTAACCTATTAAAACTGTATACACCATGATCAAGTGGAAATTATCCCAGAAATGCAATGTTGGCTTAACATGTGAACATCAAATAGTGTATGAAACCATTTAATAAAATAAAGGACAAAAAACACATAATCATCTTTGTAGATGCAAAAAAAAAAGCATTTGACCAAATCGAATATAGTCAGAAAAAGTCCTGGCCCCCACTTGTCTTCTGCTAGCTTCCCTTTAATGAAGAAATTTAGGATGTGAAGACATAATGACTTATTTAACTTTCAGATATTTCTGAAAGAGAAAAATACAAAAACAGTAAAATTGATGCTGCATGATGGAGTCACTGGTTTAACTTTGTATTTTCAAACAGGAAATACGATTTTAAAAATAGCCTGTAATAGATGATTTATTATTTTTTTCTAGTGCCCAAACTTCAGTTTCTCCTATGAACTCTTAAGTTGTTTTAAATTTAAAATGCTTATTTGTCTAACAGTCTGTAAACTTTACAAAATTAGTATGAGTGTTTGAATAATTTAACTACTTTTTCCAAGGTCACACATTTTTACAGTAAAAGAACAAGATGAGAGCTTTTTAAAAAGAAATTAAATATTTACATTTTAATCTTTGCCTGATGTCACTCTTTTTCAAAGATTGTTTAGTGTTGTCAATAGCTTAGTATTTGCAAACAAACTGAAGATGTCACCAAAATCCCTATCCTCAAATATGTTACATTCACCTCAATATATCAGTTCCCTGGAAGAACAGAATCTAAAGAGTGATATCTTGTCCGTTTACTGTGAACGAAACAAATTTTTTTCACAAGGTGTTGAAAGGATATACTAATTATATAAGTGAAAAAAGTAATGTGCTGTAATAATTGAATGAAAGTTATATGATTCTTGGCCGGGCGCGGTGGCTCAAGCCTGTAATCCCAGCACTTTGGGAGGCCGAGACGGGCGGATCACGAGGTCAGGAGATCGAGACCATCCTGGCTAACACGGTGAAACCCCGTCTCTATTAAGAAATACAAAAAACTAGCCGGGCGAGGTGGCGGGCGCCTGTAGTCCCAGCTACTCGGGAGGCTGAGGCAGGAGAATGGCGTAAACCCGGGAGGCAGAGCTTGCAGTGAGCTGAGATCCGGCCACTGCACTCCAGTCTGGATGACAGAGCGAGACTCCGTCTCAAAAAAAAAAAAAAAAAAAAAAAAAAAAGAAAGTTATATGATTCTTTTGACATAGTACAAGCCATATGTTCGCTCTTAAAAGGAAATATAAAATGCAGAGGAGCAAAAAAATACTTGCAAATGACCGTAATACAACTGCAGCGTGAACTTGTACATATTTTTTATATATTCCTCTGTTCCATCATCTATCTATGGATCCCATCCACTCACTATCAATATATATTATCTATCTATTTATTTAAAAATCTGTCACCTTCTCTGTCATCTAACTATACTATCTGGTTTGCCAATGAGAATCAACAAGATCGTAACACAGATCATTTTAAAATCAGAATTTTGTCACTTAACCATATAATGTCATTATTTCTATTTCCACAAACATTCTTCATTATTGTTAATGAGTAAAGAATATTATATTAATGCATACGAATTATATTTCAACATATACACGTTGTAGCAGACACTGCTGATTGCATTGCTCATAATTATTGCCCTTGTCTCTGACCTTTGTATCCACCTCTGTAATGCTAGAAAAGTTCAACCTATTCTAATGTACAGAGAGAAATTCTGATGGACTTGAAGAAATTGGTGTTGTCCCCATCCTATTTGTAGCCAGAGTTTCTGAGATGAAAACGTAATGTAATTCTGGCATATAGGATGTAACACATAGCAAAATGTGCTCCAATTAATGTGTTATCATCATGAACATCGATGTATTTAGGAAATAGTTCTAGCGTGGCCTAGATAATCAGAAGGTATATAAATTCATTAAAAATTTTTCACTTTATTTTTTTGGAGGAAATGATTTGAAAGCATAATATCTGATGCATTTTTTAACTGTTAAGATTCAATTATATTTTAATAATATTGTTATACTCTGGTCATAATATATAATATATTACACTTAGGGAGTTTAAAATTATGTAACATTACATTAGTAAATACTTATATTTATCCAAATATCTTTGAGATATTGATATTCTGCACAAGGTTTATTTACAATTAAAGTCTGTGTGTGTGTATATATACATACATGTCAAAGCTATATACGTGTGTGTGGGTAAAATATATTTAGAACATATTGTATGTTTCTCTTTCATGCTATTTATCTGTGGATATACACACATATATATAGAGAGAAGATCAAAATTTAGATTCATTAGTCAAAAGAAAATTTTAGGGAAGGCCCCAATAGCCTGTTTTCTGTGTATATATTTTACTGCTAATCATATGTAATTCTAAATTATTATAGATTTAGTTTCCTTAACTTTTATACAGGAAAATTAAAGGCTTTGAGAAGAGTTAATCCTATCAAAGCAGCTGCTGAACAATATCACCTGAGTTCTCTGCAAATCAGATCCCACTAAACACCTTGAAAGGCCAGACGGGAACCCCTAGATTTTCACAGGAAAAAGGAACGATGCTGTTAAATGAAGACCATGCAAAATATTTAACAACTCATTTTTATCCTCAGTATAAGAGTTACAGTTTTCATGTTTTGTTTTATTTTTCGTATTTAACAAAAAAAGTTTATGTCTTCACATGCCATACGTAACCAGTTTCATGTCCTACTGGGTCGGAAAAAAAAGACTGGAGACTGATAATGCTTTCTAAAATTGGCTTTTGCCCTTTGCTAACTTATGTATTCAACAGCTAGATTAAAAAAATGTTTTCACAGTGGTGTACTTAAGGATGCTATAGGTACAAAGTTTGAGCACTTAAATAGAGCGGTTATGTGTATACAGAAATACAAGAAAGGCAAGTAATGGCTAATATCAGAATGACTATAATGCATGCCTATTCATTTGCAAGTCTTGCAAATTATGGAATATTCAGGAAGTGTAAAGAACGAGGAGAATATACAAAGACAACAGGAAGGAAGAGATGAGCAAAAAATTCCATAAGCTCAGAAAAAAATGTGAGGAGGTAGGAGTATCACTTGCATGCTCATTTTATACAAATGTCTCCTATTATTTTTTGTCTGGTACTCTCTTAGTAATTAATTGAGGGGTGTGTTGTGTGTGTGTGTGTGTGTGTGTGTGTATGTGTGTATATCAGGTAAGACTAACAGTACAGTGTATTTATCCCAGGCGTTACTTTGTTCTTACAGGAGCTTATTTATGAGGTCCTGAATTTCACTTATACGAACACATCTAGAAACGTCTCCATCTCAAGTGAATTAAATGACAAAGAAAATGGTCTGTGTATTACATTTGATTCATCCATAATGAACGTAAACAGGGTCAATTCTAGACACCAAGTACAAGCTTTTTATTTTAAATTTAGTATATGACAGGGATTCATTTTCTTTCCAGAAATATAATGCTAAACATTGACCATTTAAAACCTACTATGATGCTGAATGGAAAAAGATTAATAAATCAAATGCATTAACATTGCAAATGTCTTTGAATTTTACAGGTTGCTATCAGAGTACTGATTTTATTTGACTCTATGGAACCATTATGCTAGCTGCTGCTCTAAATTTAGCTCTTTGAATGCCTGATAAAATGTCATGTACTGCAAGTCCATTATAAGCACATCAACTCTTGCATCTGCAGTTTGCAAGTTTAGACAGTTATTCTTTGAAAGAACTCTTAATGGGCTTTAGCATTTAATGAATTGTGAACTATTTTACCTGTACTACCTAGGACAAGGTTACCCCAGTCAAAACAGGTATGTTTCTACTTCTGAATTAAAGACTAGAGCAAATTCAAGAAAAGTAATATCCATAATACAAATTTTCTTAGGATCTATTTCTAGGCATTTTGAAGTAGAGAATTCATTGAGTCAAAATATAAAAACATAAATATATTTTATCTATTAAAAAATTTTAAAAGTCTAGTAATAACAATAGTAGCAGTAGGTTATTTTTGTGGTATATACAGGTGAAACCAAAGGTTGGCTTATATAATGATGTTTAATTCTCACAGTAATTCTTCATGTAAGTATTACTTTCCCCATTTACAATTGAGGAGACTGAATTTCAGAGAAGTTAATTATTTTTGTAAGCCTTACAGACTTAATCAAAGTAGAGTCAGGTTTGGAGCCCAGAGGTGGGTAGTTCTGAAGTCATTCTACTACTTAACCACCCTAATAGAAAATGTGTGGTTAGTTGTTTCTTTCTGCTCTCATAATTTTACTTGCCATCAGCTATGGCATACAATTTAGATTGCAAACATCAAAGCGGTTTTCTGGGTAAGACCGACAGCTTTGAGTAGTTTCCTAGATGTGTTGAATACCCTAGACATCCTTTGGTAACCTCCCATGGCAGGGCATCGCTACCCCAGAAATAGGCTCTCTTGAGCTAAATCAGGAGTAGAAAGAAAGAAGGACAGATTTTGATCTATTGCTTAGCCAACAGTTTCTGCTAGTGGAGGCAGTTCCCCAGGGGAAAATTAGTGTTTCATTTAAGCTATAAATATTCAAAATAATGACATTTGTTCAACCACATACAAGTTTAACATACCTTCATAGTCAAGACAAGTTTTGGTGATGCAGTAACTCAAAAAATTATGCAACCAATTCTTATTATTTTTAATGTTTATTTTTAATTGATATATATTAATTGTGTGTATGTATAGGGTATAGAGTGATATTCTGATACATGTGTGTGATACATAATGATCAAATCAGGGTAATTAACACATCTATCACCTCAAACATTTATTCTTTCTTTGTGTATCATACGGCTAATTATGACTAAATTGAAGTTTCAGTCTTTAGATTCCAATTCCTTTGCATTTTAAGACCATGTGGCTCTGGTAGATATAAAATTTGGAAGACGTACTCATAGTTTTCTGTATTTAATTTTTAAACAATAAATTGAGTGATTTAACAAACAGTCTATGCTCTCATGGTGCAGGGTTTTTTTGTGCTGTTTTTAGTTTTTCTTTTATTTTGTTGTCCTTCTCCTGCAGATTGTTGTTTTGATTTATTTTTCATAGGCCAATAAAGAAAGTAATAAGTATGGACAGATTTAGGCAGACACTGCTATTTCCCCAACCCAGCGCAATAAAAGGCGAGTTTGTCAGGGTTCTTCCCCATCTCGCCGGTGAGTGCCTGATGTAGAAACCTGCCAGAGGGTGCAGACCTCCCTATACTCTCTCACTGGCTCATACTTGGCCTTTACCAAGGCATTCTAAATTTCTAGCTGAATTTTCTTACCATATTACGTGGTATTGAGGGCACCTGTCTCAGGTAAGCAAACACTCAGATCCCGCAGCAATCTGTGTGTCTCTGGATTTTCGGACAGTTGATTGCCCTTAGAACTTAGTTCTCTGATGGTTTTATGGAAAGTTGCTGACTTATGGTGTGTCTTGTGTTTTTCTGGTTGTAAGGGTGGGAGGAACACTTTCCAGCTTTCTTTATGTGCAAGTTCTCAGTCTGTGGCAGGCACAGGTGCATAGTTACATGACAATATTTTAACAGCAGTGACGGGTCCAAATAACGGCAGCACAGAGGTGGGACACCTGCCCCAGTCTCCAGCACTAAGGAGAGACTTTCTTTAGTAATTTATTTTAAAAACAAAAATTGGAATCCTAGAGGAAAAGGTATTCCCAAGGGGAAGGTAGAGCATGGGAGATGGTCTGCATGTGGAAACAGAATTTTGTGATCAAGAGCATCATAAACAGACTGGGATGTTACAGCTTGAATCCCAAGGAAAAGATTGCCAAGAAGTAAGATTGCTATAAAGGAAGACAATTCCAGACACTATATACCATTTTGGGAAGTTTAAACTGTGTTTTTCTTAATTATGAGAAGGTGTGGAATGTTTGTATAGGTAGGTAATGCAGTGAGCTTTACAGTTTACATAAATCTTGAGTCTATGTGCAAATAATAGATTAGAGAACAAATGCAGGATGTCATTCAGCACTCTATAACAGTAGCACAGAAATAAGACAGAGAATGAGCTGCAGCTATCACAAATGGGAATAGAGAGCAGGAGTTAATTTGGTAAAACTTGGGAAGTAACATAAAGTTTCAAGAGTGATTGCATAAAAGAGGTAAGAAGATAAATGTCTGAAGGATGATTCTCCAGGGTCTTGACTAGATATTTGAGGTACAGAAAAGAGGTGCAGGTTTACTCAAGGAGAGGATGAGTTTGCTTTTTGACCTGTGAAACTTGAGCTGTGCACAGAACGTCAAGGATGGCTGTGTTCAGCAGGCAGGTGAGTGCATGATTCAGAAGCTCAAATGACCTGGTTGAGCCTGGAAACAGAGGCTTGTTGTCTTTAGCATAAATGTGGTGGCTTGAACTATGTAAATATGTGGGATGGTAAGGTTGCTGTGACAAGTGGGACGAGTAGAAGACTGAGGACAAAACTTTGTGAATGCATTGAAAGGGCTGGCGAAAGAGCCCAGGAACTGGCTTGAAGGAAATGGCAATAAAGTCAGCGAGTGCTACTGTAAAAACCAAAGGATCTAAGCTTTACAATGAAGTTTAAAAGAAAAAAGGAAAAAAAAGTTGATGGAGAACTGAAAACAAATGAAAAAACTGTTGGATTCAACAAGAGGGAAAATTGTAAAAAGGAGTTTTAGTAGCATGCTGAGAATGAAAGTCAAATTTCAAATTAGAAGATATGCCAGAAAGTGAACAAATGAGAATAGATTATATTTACAAATAATTTTGAATAAGATGAGACTAGAAGAGACTCTATTGCTCTCAGAAAATACTGCAAATGATGATGTAATAAAGAAACCAAAGAATCAGAACTGCTAAAATCCCAACTATCTGTGTGTCTGTGCCTAACATTCCAGCCTGACTTAAGATTCTGGATTAATTTGAAAATCCCAACAATGTCTCTACTCTCTAATTTGTCTCTTCCTGTAAATTCATTTGTCATTCATTTTTCTTTCTCTTTTTCCTCTTTTTCTTTTCCGCCCTCCTTCCTGCCTCCCCTCCTTCTTATGCTGTTGCTTCTCTTCCATCCTTCTCATTATTGCTGTTTCTTTTCTCTATTAAATTCATATAAAAATGACACATATTGAAACATACATTCTAAAAGGATGAGAAAATCAAGGCAAAGGAAACACTAACTTATGGGGTCTGATTAATTTTTAAAAAGTCAACTGCAATGAGAGCTAAAGAACTGGTAAAGTGTTCTTTGAAGCTAGAAAATATTGGCCACGTGTAATGTTTCCTTCTCATGGGAAGAGATGGATTTGACAAACATTACTATTTTTTTCTGGAACTTGGTAGGGCAAATTTTTACTTTCTATCCTGAGATAATGTGTACTATTCAAGAAGAAAACAGAAACTAATGGTAATCTGCAAAATTCTGGTGACATCCTTGTGTTTCCCAAAATTGTGCATACTTAGTATCTTAGTGTTTCTATTAAAGAATGGGGAGATACGCACCATGATAACACCACAAACACACACACACACACACATACACACACATACACATAACTATACATTTCTCTGAAGCCTTACTTGGAAAAAATGTACAAGTGGAAATTTTATATGTCTGCCATTTCTGCCACAAAAGAGGCAGTAAACAGATCAGAGCCACAGCACTTCCTTGAGACAGTTTTGCCCATGGAACTTCCCCGGAGACACACATTCACACATCTCTGTCTTTGTCCCTCCATACATTTTTGGGTAAATCTAGAATACAGCAACAGGAGTCAGAACATAAAGTCTTTCTAGGGACTAGCCATAAATAGTAAGAATTAGGTCTATAGTACCCAGGCCAAGTATGACATCACAGCTGCCTACTGTGTACCAGACACAAACAACCCTCACTGATATGAAAGAGGCCCAACATTATATTGGTCCAATACAATGTCAATACGACAGAGGCAGGCAGAGATTAAATATGCCTTATAGAGAATTAATTTTATTATTTTGCATTCTTTCTAAGTTTTCTATTTGGCCAATACATTTTTTATTTCTACTTAGAGTTTAACTAATTCATTCACTACTTTTTCATAGAAATATTGTTTCAGTAGATTGTGGAATGCCTTGTAGTACTGTAAAATGAAAGGAAAATCTGCAGTAGAAAGTCAGGGGTATGTGACTCATTTGATCTTAAGATCGATCTTGATTGATACTAACTTATATTTATAAACATGCTTGATTTCTATTTGTCTCTTTCTATATGTAGGTGTTCTCTGTAACATATATAAATGAGGAAGCATAATAACACAATCAAAAACACTCCATTTATGAAAGCAAAGACATATAATAGTTCTGAAATCTAAAAAATTGACTAATTTTTAACATGTTTTCTGGTATTTATCTTGCCTCCTGGATCTGTGGATTTCTTTCATCAGCTCCTCAATTTTTATTTTGTCTTCTTTTGAAAATCTTATAAGAAATATCTTAATTGTTGTCATTTGACACTCCACGACTCAACAGTGATTTATAATTTTGATCCCCTTGCTCGCCAATAATGCATTCCAGCTTATTTTTTTTATTTATATCTGTATTTGTATCTTATCTAACTGTATATGGTTTGGCTATACTTTTACTTCATTTAATTTCTGTTTTCATTATCCTTTTAATATCCTGTATATTCTGGATGCAAGTCCTGTTCATTATAGTTTTTAGTTTTCTATTGCTGTAGAAATAGTTTGTTAATCTTTTCATAAGTTTGTGAACATTTGGATTATTTCCAGACTTTAGGTATTAGAAATCAATCTGTGATGAATATTTGTGTACAAGTCTTTGTATGGAAACATGCTTTCAATTTTCTCATGGAAAGTGCTAGGAGTGGCATGGTTACATCATATTGTCAATGTATGACTTACTTATTAAGAACTATGAAGCTATTTTCCAAGTGATTGTATCATTTATATCCCTGCAATCAGTGTACAAAATGCAGTTCCTCTGCATTCTTGCAAATGCTTGATATGGTCAGTGTGATTAATATTAGATATTTTAATGGGTGTGTCATAGTGTCTCATCTGGCTTTATCCATACGTCGCTAAGAACTAGTAATTGCAAGTATCTTTTCATGTGCTTGTTTTCTATCAACATTTCTTTGGTAAAGTATACATTCAAATATTTTCCCCATATTTTATTGGGTCATTTGTTTCTTAGTATTGTTTTAAGTGTTCTTCTGAACACAAGTCCTTTATCAAATATAGAATGTATTCACTGATCATTAGAGAAATGCAAGTCAAAACCACAATGAGATACCATCTCATGCCAGTCAGAATGGCAGTTACTAAAAAGTCAAGAAATCACAGATGCTGGTGAGGTTGTGAAGAAATAGGAACACATTTACACTGTTGGTGGGAGTGTAAATTAGTTCAACCATTGTGGAAGACAGTATGGCAATTCCTCAAAGATCTAGAGCCAGAAATACCATTTGACCCTGCAAACCCATTACTGAGTATATACCCAAAGGATTATAAATCATTCTATTACAAAGATGCATGCATGAGTATGTTCATTGCAGCACTATTCACAATAGTAAAGACATGGAATCAACCCAAATGCCCATCAGTGATAGACTGGATAAAGAAAATGTGGTATATATACACCATGGAATACTATGCAGCCATAAAAAGGAATGAGATCATGTCCTTTGCAGAGACACGGATGGAGCTGGAAGCCATTATCCTCAGCAAACTGACGCGGGAACAGAAAACCAAACACTGCGTGTTCTCACTTACAAGTGGAACCTTAACAGTGAGAACATATGTACCCAGGAAGGGGAACAACACACACTGGGGCCTGTCAGGTGGTGGGGTAGGGGGAGGAAGACCATTAGGAAAAAGAGCTAACGCATGCTGGGCTTAATACCTAGGAGATGAGTTGATAGGTTCAACAAATCAACGTGACACATATTTACCTATGTAACAAACCTGAACTTCCTGCACATGTACCCCAGAACTTAAAATCGAAATTTAAAAAGACCCAAAAGTCCACTTAAATAAAAACAAATATAGGATGTATTAATCTTTTATTGCTGCCATAAAAATACCACAAATTTGCTCTCTTAAAAAAACTTCAATACCAGTGTGGGCAACACAGTGAGACCCTGTCTCTACAAAAAATATAAAAATGAGCTGGGCATTTGGTATGTGCCTGTGGTCCCAGCTACTCAGAAGGTTGAAATGGGAGGATTCCTTGAGCCCAGGACTTTCAGGTTACATTGACCCCATGATTGCACCAGTGCACTTCCGCCTGGGTGACAGAGCGAGACCTTGTCTCAAAAATAAATAAGTAAATAAATAAATAACAGAATCACCATGTATGTATTATCTCGTTGCATAGGTGAAAAGTCCAGGTTGACTCAACTGGGTCTCAAATGAAGTCTGGTGGTGGGTTCTATCTAAGGTCTCATGAGGCTGAAATCAAGGGGCAGCCAGAATTTTTTTTAAGTGATGATTCTGGAGGGACAATTGGTTGTTGAGAACATAAACTGTCTTGCGGTTATAGGACTTTTTACCATTTCAATTTCACATTGTTCATTACAAGTATAAAGTCACACAATTGATTGTGGTTATTGATCTTGTATCCTGCTACCATGCTGAACTAAATTATTAGTCCTAGTAATTTATTGCAGATTTGATCACATTTTCTGTATAGATCATTATCTATGTGTGAATAAAGGTACTCTGATTTTGTTCTTTTCCAATTTGTAAGCATTTTATTTATTTTTCTTGCCTGGTGGCACTGGCTAGAACTTCCAACACAATGATGAATAATGTAAGTAAAAGTAGATATTCTTGCCTTTTTCCTGATCTTAGAGGAAATCTTTAGTCTCTCACATTTAAGGGTAATGGTTAGTTCTAGGTTTTTTTTAATTTTTATTTTTCTATTTTTTAGTGGTACATGCCCCTTATCAGGTTAAGGTTACGGAAGTTTTCTCATATATCTAATTTGCTCAGCGTATTTCTAGGGAATGGATTTAGATTTTTCTGTATGTATCAAATCAACTTGATTAATTCAGCTTTTCTTTTTAGTTTGTTAACATGATGAATTATATTGATTGAATTTCGACTGTTAAGTCAAAACTAGAATATCTGCATATATTGAACACAAAATCCACTTGTTTGTGAAGTAATATCCTTTTTATATATTATTCCATTCAAGTTGATAAAATATTGTTTAGGATTTTTTATCCATGTTTATGAGGAATATTGATCTGAAGTTTTCTTAATGTGTGTATATGTGTGTATATATATATATTTCCATTTCCTCATTCATAATTCTCATATTTTGACATCAAAATAATGTCATATTCAGAAAATGATTTGGCAAGTATTCTTATTTTTTCCATATTCTAATTTTTTTTATAGAATTGGTAGTTTTTCATTACATGTTTGGTAGATTTCACTAGTGAAACCACATGGGAATAAAATTTATTTGTGGGAAGTTTTTATTTTTTTAATTACAAGTTTGACTTATTTCATAAGATATTACAATGTATTATGTTCATATTTTTCTTTTATTTTTGAAACAAGTTTGTGTTTTAGCTTATCCATGATTAAATCACAATTACAATATTATAACAGGAGGGTCATTCACAGAATCTACTTCATGAAAAAATGTCATGTGAACATAAAAATTCTTTTATTGTTTTTCCTCTAAACTCCCTCAAACAATTTCTATTTGCATTTTAAATTTATTTGGGGTTTTTATTCACAGGTTACGTCATTAAGAATTAGACTTCTAACCACGTTCATCGTATTTTCTAATTTTTCAGCTTTCACAGAGGACTAAATATTGTTCTAATGTATTGAGTTACTATTACAATATGAATACATTTACTTTATGTATTTCACTATAATCACAATAAATAATTTCACTCTTCTGAGTTAAAAAATAAATGAGTTCAATAATCTTTCTCATGAGATCAATATACGTATATATATTCATGTTAATAAATCTATTTATGCATGTATATGCACATACATACACTGGAAGTGGCACCACTCACCATCACCCCTAGTGATCCACTAGCCAATCTTTTGCTTCCTGTTCCCACAACATTACATTCTGCTGGCCTAGAGGTCTTAGTTACAGCGGGAAGAACGCTGCCACCAGGAGACACAACAATTCCATTAAACTGGAAGTTAAGATTGCCGCCTGGACACTCTGGGCTCCTCCTATCTTTAAGTGAACAGGCTAAGAAGGGAGTTACAATGTTGGCTGGGGTGGTTGACCCGGACTACCAAGATGAAATCAGTCTACTACTCCACAACAGAGGTAAGGAAGAGTATGCAGGAATACAGGAGATCCATGAGGACATCACTTAGAATTACCATGACCTGCGATTAAGGCAATGGGAAACTACAACAGCCCAATCCAGCCAGGACTATAAATGGCCCAGGCTCTTCAGGAATGAAGGTGTGGGTCACTCCACCAGGAAATAAAACCACGACCTGCTGGAGTGCTTGCTGAGGGCAAAGGGAATACAAAATGGGTATCATCAAGATAGTCATCAATACCAACTACGACCACATGACCAGCTGCAGAAAGGAGGACTGAAATTGTCATTAGTATTTCCTCCTTCTTTTGTAAAAAACATGTTTGTGTGCATGTATATACTTATACTAAGAAAATATCTTCATTTTATTTCCTTTCTTCTTTATCATGTGATATAAGATTTATTGACTTCACATCAGCATTTAAGTATTGTTGACTTTATGTAATAATATTTGGGTTGGGGATTGGTGCATTTCTGGTTGTTGGAAGGATAGTTGTATTATGTTAGGTGTAATTATGACCTTATTATTGTCTTTATTTGAAGATTATGTGCGATCTTAGGAGATGTGTATGGATTCAAGTTGACAAGGGGTGGACTTCAATGGTTAATACTATACAAGTTGACAAGGGGTGGACTTCAATGGTTAATACTAAGTGTCAATTTAATTGGCTTGAGGATACAAAGTATTAATCCTGGGTGTGTTTGTGAGGGTGTTGCCAAAGGAGATTAACATTTGAGCCAGTGGGCTGGGAAAGGCAGACCCACCCTTAATCTGGGTGGGCACCATCTAATCAGCTGCCATTGAGGCTAGAATATAAGCAGGCAGAAAAATGTGGAAAGAAAGACGGGCCTAGCCTCCCAGCCTACATCTTTCTCCCATGCTGGATGCTTCCTGGCCTGGAACATTGGACTCCAATTTCTTCAGTTTTGGAACTCGGACCGACTCTACTTGCTCCTCAGCCTCCAGACAACTTATTGTGGGTCCTTGTAATCACGTGAGTTAATATTTTATATATATTTATATATGTGTGTGTATATATATGTGTGTGTGTGTATATATATATATTCCATTCATTCTGTCCTACAGAACCCTGACTAATACACATATATACATGAACATTTATATAAAATTCAGTATAGGTATAAGTGTATATAATAAGATTCCCTTACAAAGTCAATTTTGTATCATTCCCATATGTTTACAAAATTATTATAATCAATTTCATGCACTGTATTATTTTGGAGATATGCACACACACACACATACACACATATACATAATATACATATATAATATATATGTATATATTATATATATAAAATAACTTGTTAATATGTGGGGAAGGTAGAATTCTGAGATACCCCAAATAATCCACACTCTGGTGTAAGCCTCATTTTGTAAGAGTTGGTAGCAGGGTAGCACCTATGATTCATTCCTATTTAACAGAGTGTTATACAGGTAATGGGGTAGTCTTTTGCTTATTTTATACGGCCAAGGCAATGGGATAGTTACTCACAGATTTCATTAGATTGTATGAGATTCCATATGAGCCTACTTGAGAAGGAGAGATTTTCCTGCTGGCCTTGAACAAGTAAGCCACCTCACCCTGAAGGGGCATATGAAGTAAGTCACTGGCCAAAGCCTGGAGGCAGCTTTTAAGAGCTGAGAACATCAGCCAACAGCCAGCAAGGAAAGGGATGACAGTCACACAACTTCATGAAATAAATTCTGCCAACATCCCAAATAAGCTTAGAAGCTGATTCTTTACCAGTCAATCTTCCAAATGCAAATGCACTCTGACCTTCACCTTGATTGCAACCTTGTGAAGCACTGAGCATATGACCCAATGAAGCCAAGCCCGACACATGAACCGTGAAATCGGTGAGACACTAAATGTGTGATGTTTAATGCTAAGTTTAAGGCAGATTTGCAGCAACTTCTTATGCAGCAATGGAACATGAATACAAGATCGATGGAAATTTGTTAAATAAACAAGTGGTCAGAAAAACATATAATTCTTGTAAGTGGTCTCAAAATACCTGATTAGCTGTTATTTTCAACAGCTTTCAAATAACAATCATGGTTCATACATGTCTAGATGTTCATGTATATCATATTTGAATCATGCCCAGATACAGAAAATAAATTGCAGCTAGAATGATCAATTCATTTGGCATTATTAGTATTTTTTATATATATACTATATATAATATCGTGTATTATGTGATCACTTAATTAGTGAGTGAGCATGACCAGACCATTCATGTGCAATAAAGAGTAAGTATGGAATCACAACTGCTTGTGAGTTGGAGAGCAGGAGAGGGAGTGTTTCCAGGCTGTGCTCACTGGGTAAGTTTCTTCAGCATAAGGTCTGAAATGTAAGTTTGTCCCAGAGATACATGTTGTTTGAATGGCTCCTATGTCTGGACCTGTCACTATGTCTGAACAAGTCAGTTTGTGTTTCTAGGTTGGTTAATATCCCATGAATGTCCTCTCTGGGATACAATCAAAGTGTGGCAGAGACAATGATTGTCCCCAGCATACATTGTCTCCCTTTTCCTTTCAGTGAACATCAGTGATTAAGTTTGCAGAGATGGGATGTGAGTAGAAGTAATATGGGCACTTGTTTGTTCTTAAAAAGGAAGTTTCCAGCCCTTCACTTTGCCCCATCCCTGTTAGCTGGAACACAGCAAAAACTGGGGTTACTAATACGAACACAAAGATTGAAATCATTATGTTGACAAATGGCAGAGAAATTCCAGCATCGTGGACACTCACAGATGAACCTAGGAGAGTAATCAACTTCTGTCTTATTTAATGCATTGGAATTTCAGGTTGCTTTGTTTGAGAAGCTAAAAAATACTTAGCTTGAACTTGACCTAATATATTCAGTTGAGGATGGTCACTAATCCTGCTTATTCCTCTCCCCAGGCCGTAAGACACATTGGTAGCATTTATACCCTATACTTCCTTGAAGCTCACTTAAATCTTTCAAAAACACACCAACCTGTACGAAGCTCAGGCACCCAGGATGCTTATGCCTTAGCAATTTCCTGCTCATGTCTCCGTGTTGTATATAGAGAAGATCAGTAGGTAGTTCTGTTGGCAAGACATAAATGTATGTATCTTTGAAGTTAGTTCTGTTCAAGCTCTTGTTCTGCCATTTTTTGACACTTTGCATAAATCATTTAAACTTTCTGAGCCTCAATTTCTACATTATTTCTACAAAGTTGAAATAATGACTATCTTTAAATTCCATGGAGATATTAAATTATGTGAAATTGAAGTAATAATAGCTATCTTTAAATTCTATGGAGATAGTAAAAGAGATAATTATAAATGGCACATCGAAAGCAGTTGATAAGTTATGCTTAACAATGTTTATTATTGAATACTAGTTGACATTGATAATCATGTTAGAAAACAGCCTGTTATCCTCTCCTTGTTAATGATAATGGTGGCAAATTGATAACGATCAGATTATGGAGTGAAAGGAAGACCATCTTTCCCGTCTAGAATATGTTGCCCGTATGATGCTGTTAATATATCTAAATAGAGTTGTTTAGCTCTTCCTTTTACATGCAGATCAGGAACTCTCTATACAGTTTAGAAAAAATACATTTTGACTCACAGTACAGGGTAATAGTTAACAGCATTTTAAAAAAAGTAAATATCATCTATAAACACGTAGTATAAGGAAAGAAAATAACAGAAGGGACCCTGAAAACAGAATCCTATGGAAAAACATTTAAGAAATGGTAAAGAAAGCCGGGCACAGTGGCTCACGCCTGTAATCCCAGCACTTTGGGAGGCCGAGGCAGGCAGATCACGAGGTCAGGAGATTGAGATCATCCTGGCTAACACGGTGAAACCCCGTCTCTACTAAAAACAATACAAAAGAATTAGCCAGGCGTGGTGGCCGGCACCTGTAGTCCCAGCTACTCGGGAGGCTGAGGCAGGAGAATGGCGTGAACCCAGGAGGTGGAGCTTGCAGTTAGCCAAGATAGTACCACTGCACTCCAGCCTGGGCGACAGAGAGAGACTCTGCTTCAAAAAAAGAAAGAGAGAGAGAGAGAGAGAGAGAGAGAGAGAAAGAGAGAGAGAGAGAGTAAAAAGAAATTCTGACAAAAGATATTGGAGATATAGTCAAATTATAGAAGAAAAAATAGAAAAGACTCATGCTGTAGAAGCAAAGAAAGAGACTAAGGAAAATGGATTAGAAGAACGAGTAAAGCAGTTGGCCTATGACCTTTTCATTCCTTTCTTCAGGAACTCAATTTCCAAGGAAGAAAAGGGGGCAGATTGGCAGGTGTCCTGGTATAATTTCTTTACCAGGAAAATGACTTATCTCTGAAATATTCTAGGCAAGATGTTCCTGGCTAAGAAAAACCTACAAGAAATTGAATTCAAAATGTATATGAAACAGCTCCCCAGAAAATGTTACACAAACTATACAACTCTTAACTGAGTATAAAATAGGGAGGTTCATAATTTAAATAATCCTGTTGGGTAATCATAGACCTCATCAGCAACCTCATCTATTATCCTGAACCAGAGGCACATAACTAGTACAGAAGACAGGACCTGAAGAGCTACCCTTGGTACCCTAGATCTCTCTTCTTCAGATGAGCACTGGGATTATTAATAAAGCTTAACAATCAGTAAAATCGCTGATTCTATTGGCCATGATTTGACACAAAAATCTTATGTGCTAGTGCACAATCAACTTTATTAAATGTTTCATAGAATATGGATACATAAGGCTTGAAAACATTTTTACGGGCAAGCATTAATGGTATCCTTTGGTGTGAGCAATATTTTAGTTGACTGTGGATAGAATGAGTCATGAGAATATAGAGACATCATCTATTAGATGATAAACTGAGAATAAGATGAGAATTAAATCTCCAGAAAAATATCTAAAAGAGAGTGGTGTCTTTATCCCTCCCTTCCTCTCTCCCTTCTCCTTCCCCCCATTCCCTCCCTCTTCTATCCCTCTCTCCTCCTTCCATCTTTCCTTCCTTCATTCTTCCTTCCTTCATAAGAAAAGTTGGGAAAACATTAGATCAAAAGCAGACATTAGGGCATTTTCTATAGACAGAAAGAGGAGCATCTCTTACTCTGAGACCAAGAGGAAATAGAAACAGATAACAAGGATCATGGGACATTTTGGAACTATAGGAAGTTGGGAAACATTATACTTGAAAATATCTATTGTTTTGGTCACGTAGGTGGCAAAGAACTATTACAAATATGAGCATAATGGGGTTAAATCTGGGTTGTGAAGAGGAGTGAAAGAGTAAAATTGTAGCTAATTAGGTGGACAAACCTAAAGGATCTAAAGGAATTAATAAGCATCATCTGAAATGCATTACTCATTAGGTTTCATGTCATTAATATCTAATTATATTTAACAGAAAATTCTATCTTGTGGTTCTTCTTTCCTATACCCTGAGACCACCGTAAAATGTACATTTAGGTACAATCTAAAAAGTCCTCCCCTTGAACATCCTTAGTCAATTAAGCTTAACCGTGAACATCTACTTGGCCATTTGAAAACTTGACAAGCTAATTTTCTATTTGTAAACTTCTGGCTTATCAATTTTATTGGGGCCATTTCCAGAGACTTATTTTTAATAACACTGTCCTTCATTGTTCCATGGCTGGATTACAGAATCTTAAAATATTTTACTAACCCCACTCTGTCTGTGAAATCATGGGCATTAGGCCACGGTGTTGTTTTCTTATTCTAGCTTCAAAAAGGTGGCATTGCATATAATGCTTTTTATAAGAATTAGAAGAAACAAAAATCCTGTCAATCTGTAGCATTTTACAATACCCATTCCTGTTTTCAATGAAAACTTCTACTCCTTCTATCTCCAAAACTAGAGTCATAGAGCATCACAAGAGGTATGAAAGCAGGCTGCCAATACTTAAGGAGTCCTGAAACATCACACCAATACATCGATAAAATATAAATCGCTCCAAATACATGTTCTCATGTGTACATATTTATATCAATGGAATCTTTTGTTATATACATAATATGGTCTCGACTGGCTAACATTCTGTTTCAGAATAATACAGAGTCTAATGCTATTTACTCAGAATAAATTGTATTTAAATAGAAATTTTAAGTGCTTTGTGTCTCATAACAAATTGTCTATTCCAGGGGAAAAAATCAGAAGTGAAAACTGACAAGAAAATAACAACTAAGAAGTAAAATGACAGAAAGGCTTGCCATTATTTTAATCATCACCTATTTTTGTTAGTGTAAATAAATTAGAAAAGGAATGTGTTCTGATTTGTAACTAAAAAATATATATACACATACACACGCACACACACAAATATATAGTGATAGAGTACAGTAAATTATTTTAAAAATTAAAAGCAATATGTATCGGTATGAAACTATCCCTTCAAATTCCTTCTAAAAACATTTTAAGCTTTTAAAAAGTTATTATTTATAGCAAAGACATGGAATCCACCTTGGTGTCTATCAATCGCGAACTGGATAAAGAGAACATGATATACCGACACCACGGAATACTATGTGGCCATAAAAAATAATGAAATCATGTCCTATGCAGCAACATGGATGGAGCTGGAGACCATTATCATAAGTAAATTAACACAAGAACAGAAAACTGAGTACTGCATGTTCTCGCTTATAAGTGGGAGCTATACTTTGAGTACACAAGGACCTAAAAATGGCAACAATAGATACTAGAAACTATTAGAGAGGGGAGGGAAGGAAGAGGCCTGGGTTGAAAAACTATCTAATGAGTTTTATGCTGACTACCTGGGTGATGGGATCATCTGTACCCCAAACCACAGCATCACTCAATACTGCCATGTAACAAACCTGCACATGTACACTCTGGATCCCAAATAAAAGTTGAAAAAACAAATAGAAAATAAATAAAAATTATGCTTTTTAAAAGGAAAATTTATTAGACTTCCTGGAGCTAATAATATCTGATGACTGCTTAATGTAGTGTCATACGTTTATTCTATGAGATGTCTTCAATCTGTCCAAATGATCACAGACTTTGTAAAATCTGCTATTCAGTTGAACATTTAGGACTTGGATAACTCCCCACCTTTCTTATTGGCTTATCCTTCCTCCAAAGCCCTCATTCATGCCAAATAATAATACCAATATTTAGCTAATCCACAGAGAACGGGGGGAAATTCTAAACAAAAACAAACTCTCCATCCTGTTCCTCATTTCAGTATTTTTGAACTCTGAATTTGAATCTTTGTGTTACAAGGAACTCCATGCATGTCTGATACTTGAATTCTGAAGATACTTCTACTGATTAAACATTAACATCTGATTACATATATATATATATATATTCTAATGTATCTTAGTTCTGTGTATATGGAGTCATCAATTACGTTGCCATTAGGGTTGGAAAATGTACAATTACTTAGTTTCTGTTTCTGATGGCACAAATGGATTTCTTCCCATGAACAAATGTAAAAGTATATCTTTTGTGTAGTGTGTTTGTTTCCAAATTGTGTGAATATGATGCTAATAACATTGATATTTTGAAATACACATCATAGAAATATCAGTTTATTCACATCATATTCATTAATAGTACGGCTGAAAAGATACTCAAGACTTTTCTTGATGACAATACTTACTCTTGTGAGATTAGAATTTTGTAAAAATGATTTTTCCTGAAATAACTGGGATATTATTTCTTGCATAACTATTAAATACACTATTTGGGTCTCTTAGACATCTTTAAAGCTACTATTATGTACATTGAAATGGATCTCTTAATTAAATGCAGCTAGCTATTGATTTCACCAGATTTGGTAACAAAATTATTCCTCTAGTTTTGGAGTTGGTAAATATTTTGTGCATGAAAGACCAGATAGTACATATTTTGTACAAATTTTAGGTTTTTCAGGACATATACGGTCTTGTATTTTTCTTTTTTCTCACAATCTTTCAAAATGATTCAAAAAAATTAGCTCACCAGATATACAAAAGCAGGTCACATACCTGATTTGTCTCTCAGTTTGTCAAAGGTCACTGTAACTTGTTTTTAGAGGAAATAATAGTATTTATGATATGTATGATATCACATGATACACATTTGGAATGAGACCTTTGTTGAAAGAATGTGTAAGACCAAATAAGTACAATTTCCTAAAAATTAACATTTTGATCTAAATAATTACTTTATTATAAGGTGTGATGAGTCTGTCCTGGGTAAGCTAAATTATTACTATTAATAAATATAAGCTAATCACTATAATAAATAATGCCTTAATGTAAACTTTCTTTTAACATGATTAGAACTTTGTTACGTATTAATGACAGAATCCAAGCACACAAACTTCCACATGATAACTTAGAGAATCATGCGCTTTGAATTTTGTAATCTCTTTCATCTCTAGGTTTTTCAAGTCCTGTTCATTCAGTCAGAAGATGAGAAGAAAGACTATGATGTTTGCAGGTGAGATTTCGCAGGTCAGGTTTTGTGAGCATTCACACAGAATAGAAAAAGCTCTGGAACGTTATATTGTCCAGATCTTAAGCAACAGAGGCACATCTAATGTTAAGCATGTGTGAGAAGTGTAGTCTGACTGTATGATCAGCAGGAAAAGCAAGCAGATTCTGTCGAGCACATACAGTTCTGGGACATACTTAAACTTTATTTCTTCCCCTTCAGTTATACTATCCCCCTTAGGGTGCCTGTCTGACTGACAGAGTTCACTCCGAAGAGTTCCCACCCATTTGTATACCAATGATTCATCATTCTTGTCATAATAGATTGGATCAGTGTTGGACATCTGACTCCAGGTAGCTGTCTATTTTACCTGGTTAATGTATGTGCCAACCAGATTTCTCTTGGGAAGTTTTAACTCAAGACATAAGAAGAGTCAGCTAAGAAATAATACTGAGTGGCAGTAGAGTCAAAGACAGAGAGTGGTTGAGGTGCCATGATTATGAACAAGTAGAAATGAATGATACATGCCTGAGGCTGAGGGTGCAACAAGATAATTGAACTCCACAATTCTAGATTCCCAGCAGACGAATGAAAGACTAGTCTCAGTTACTTGATCTTTTTCCATCTTTCTTAATTCTATTGTATATTAAGAATAGGTGGGTGTAGTGGCTCACCCCTGTTATCCCAGCGCTTTGGGAGGCCAAGGCAGGTGGATCACCTGAGGTCAGGAGTTTGAGACCAGCCAGGCCAACATGGTGAAACCCCGTCTCTACTAAAAATATAAAAATTAGTCGGGCATGGTGGTGCACAACTGTAATCTCAGTTGCTCAGGAGGCTGAGTTGGGAGAATTGCTGGAACCTGGGAGGTGGGGGTTGCAGTGAGCTGAAATTGTGCCATTGCACTCCAGCCTGGAAGACAACAGTAAGACTCCAACTCAAAAAAAAAAAAAAAAAAAAAAAAAAACAAAACCTAACCTCCGTTAGGTTTACCTAGTCCTTATCTTAAATTCAAAATTTATTGTACAAAAACATGTATTTGATTTGATCAAGATGGAAACTTGTCCCTCATTAGTAAGAAATACATGTTCAAAGATTTCTCAGTACTGACGATAGGTCATATCTGACTCTCTGCGCTCTGTCCTTCCATGTGGATATATTTCCCATGATGACGTTTTCCATATTTATTATGCTACTTATTTATCTTACCCATCAGATTGTGACTTTTTTGGAGCACTCTAAGCACAGATATATTTAATTCAGCAAATATTATATTAAAATGCCTCAAGTGAAAGGAACTGATTGCTTTAGCCAATCGCCATCCACTCCCTTTAGGGATAATTAACATCGAGAATATAGTCTTGATGACAATGAGCCATAGCACAGGAATTTAAACTTACTAACAGACATTAATTAACACATGATTTGTTCACTCATATAATGCACATTTTTATGTATGTACAATAACATATACATATTTTCTTGATGCATTTACTGTAGCACAACCTATTAAAAGTGAGTTAGTGGAACTAGAATCAAAGCTTCTGATACCTTGAGTAAGAGAAAGAAAGAGCATCTGTGAATGCCAAGCCCAAGAAAAGTCCATTCAAAGGGCTTAAAGGTAAAGGAATGGTGTCCTATTTGCTCTGAAGAAAAGAAATTTGGCAAAGGCCCTCTAATGCTTATTTAAAATGATAGGAACAGGATCATTGTTAATGGATACTAAAATAATTCTTAAATATTTCACAGAATGGTACGATTCAAAATCAATGGGAGAGGGGTAACTGGGTTGGCAACATTTACTTTTTTTTCAATCAACGCTCTAAAAAGACAAAATAAATAAATAAATAAATAAACTAGATTCTACCAACCCAACGTAGAATCTTTCATTATTCCTTTTTTATGGAAGGAAAGGCATTTCAGTACAAAATATCAGAAAGGAAATAATCTCAGCCTTTAAAGCCCTTAACAATAAATACATTTAGCTTTAGGAAAAATTACACTAAGTTAAATTTTTTTTCTTTTCATTTGACATGGACAAATACAATCTCATTATGCAAAGACACTGGTTTGTTGATCAGCACTTAGAAACAGCTAAATTCGATTTGTTTCCAAAAATAGACCATATGTACCAAGGACAGAGAGCAGTCCAGTGCCAAGTGCTTAGATGTGGTTGAGAAAAATCAAATTGGAATGACTGAGACGTAATAATAACGTATTTGCTTCCTATTAAAGAGTCTTACATGTGCTAGGGAAAAGCTGCCTCTCAGTTCTCACTTGAGCTGGCAAAGCAAAACTTCAGTAGATACAGGTGAGTAGAAATTCAAATGGAATTAGCAGGCAAAGGCTCAAAATCAAGACAAATGAAATTGTCATTAGATCTTAAGGCTATAATCTGTTTGACATTTCCTTGTGCAGAAATCAAGAGCTACTCTTTTCATTGCTAGTTAAACTAATATGCTAAAATAGAAGTAATGTACTATTTACAGATAAGTGGATTATTTTTCATTGACATCAGTTGAAGAAGCTCAGCCTTAAGTATTGTTTACCCATGAAAAAGGAGAAGATGAACTGATGACAAGGTAATATAGGTGAAATTTAGATGTGACTTACCATACTGCAAGACTCATTTCCTGTCAAAACTGCCTGTGGTCAAGAAATTTTAAAGAATTCTTGTGTTATCTGTGTTACTCCATTTTCATGCTGCGTATAAAGAAACACCAGAGACTGGGCAATTTACAAAAAAAAAAAAAGGTTTAATTGGACTTATAGTTCCACACGGCTGGGGAGGCCTCACAATCATGACAGAAGACAACAAGGGGCAAGTCACATCTTACGTGGATGGCGGCAGGAAAAAGAGAGCTTCTGCAGAGAAACTCCTGTTTCTCAAACCATCAGATCTCCTGAGATCCATTACCATCACAAGAACAGCATGGGAAAGACCTGCGCCAATGATTCAATCATCTTCCACTGGGTCCCTCCTGCAACAGGTGGAAATTATGAGAACTACCAGATGAGATTTGGGTGGGGACACAGAGCCAAACCATATCACTATCCATCACTCTATATGTTATATTCTGGGGTTTGTAATTTTTGTATATGCACCCTGTATTTTCATACATGTTTCAGAAAACTCAGTTCTGTAGATGTATCTTTAATCTATTTTCCAGTTCATTAATTATAGCTTTATGATTGATCTAGTTAATTTCCTCTCTTGCTTTCATCAACATCTATAGCTTTTGGTAATTATAACAGCGAATATCAAATGCTTGCATAGAGTAAACCAGGCACACGTAAGTGTTGAATTTTATTTTCACCTGACAGTACTCCAGAACCTTTTTTAGCAAGGCCAGAACTGTGGTTTAAGAACCAGAATATTGAGGTCAGAGAGAGAAACAAATCTTGAATCCACGCTGATGAGTTTGGATTTTGTCCAGTAATAAGCCAACAGGAAAGTGTTGTGATAAAATTAATTTAAAACAGCAACCTTGGTGACAGGAAAGGTGATAAATTAGAAAGGATTAAGACATGAGTAAAGTTAGAAAAAAAATAGTGCTATCTTTTAAGTAAGGGATTCTTACAAGCAAAGATAGGAAATTTTCACTGGGAATAGAGAGGAAGGAGTGGATTAAAGAGGCATTTGAGGGTAGAATTGACTTTCTATGACAACTAATGTAGATAGTTGGAGGAGAAATCTAGGCTAGTCTCAAAGGCAGCTGGGTTTCCATTGAGGCTGCCCAGACAGAAAACATGCTGAAAGAAATTAGGAGAAACGAAGTTGGAAAGAAAATATATTTTGGACAGATACAGTTCCTGTAGAAGATACAGGAATATTCTGAAGAATTGCCTTTATAATATGAAGGCATGGACATCATGCTTCCCAGAAAAAAAGCGTTGGCAATCTTTCCATTCTTCTCTGAGTAAGATTGAACTGTTTAATATTTCCCAACAGAGCCTCTAAAACGTGACTCTCTTCTTCCTCTTCATTCCCAGCTTTCTCTGGGCATTGGCTGGCTATGTTCATGACTTTCCTTTAGGTATGCCTAAATGCTTTACTTCTCTCAAAACACCATCTTGGTTACTGCACGTCTCCTTGAGCACAATCACTTCTTCAGCAAGAAAAGTACTCGCCTCAGGGAGGGTGAGCATTTATTCATTAAGACTCAGCCCAACACAATCATCCTCTCTTTGAAGTTATTTTTGTCTTTTTCCTGAGCCTCCACCCTCAAGGTCAAATTTACAAGTGACTTTTACATTCCCTGATTGTATTCTTCAAATTCATTGGATTCAATGTTTACATACTTGTTGCCCTCAGTACAGGACAGTTATTGTCTTGTACTTTTTTTTCTAGGCAAATGGCCAATGTAACTAAGGGAGAATGATGTTTGTTGGATGAACTTATGACCAAATGAATGAACTAGTGACTAACTGAGCTGACACTGTCTGTTAGGCAGTTGTAAGTCTGAATCAGGCATCCCAAAGGTAGACTGCACAGTAATGGAGATATTTGCATGGCACCCAAATACACAGATGAACATTTCATTGAAGAAGGGGGTGATTAAGATGTTAAGTGTTGAAGTGAGTTATTGGGGTGAAGAATGAAAAGAGTCAGTTACTAAGTTTGTACTTAAAGAATCAACTAAGGACAGAAATTATTGTTGGGAAATGGTGACTAGCATGACCATAGCACTGGGTAGTTCTGTAGGAAGTATATGAAATTGTGTATCTATGTGATATGGCTTGGATATTTGTCCCCTCTAAATCTCATGTTGAAATCTGATCCCCAAAATGGGAGGTGGGACCTGGAGGGAGGTGCTTGGGTCATGAGGGCAGATCCCTCATGAATACCTTGTTGCTATCCTCACAGTCATTAGTGAGTTCTCATTCTATTGGTTCCCATGAAACCTGAAGGTTAAAAAGACTCTGGCACCTCCTTCTCTTCCCTCTTCCTCCCTCTTCCACCATGTGATGTCTGCTCCCTCTTTGCCTTCACCATGGTTGAAAGCTTCCTGAGGTTCTCACCAAAAGCAAATGCTGGCACTGTGTTTATTATACCATCTGCAAACTGTGAGCCAAATAAACCTCTGTTCTTTATAAATAACCCACACTCAGGTGTTTTTTATAGCAATACAAATGGACTAGGACTCTATCTATCTATCTATCTATCTATCTATCTATCTATCTATCTATCATCTATCTGTCTATCTATCTACTTATCTATCTATCTATCTATCTATCTATCTATCTATCTATCTATCATCTATCTATCTTGGTTAGTTTAGTGCTCATTGATCTTTTTATGAGGTAATTATAGAATATTTAATTGGCCAGAGCCAATTATATAACCCCAACTATAAACAGCAAATGAATGGGTCTTTCACAACTGAGTTTCAAACAAGGAATCCTAAGCTAACATTATCCAACCCCAACTTCTGTGACATCATACTAGACAGACTAACTAAAAACATTTTAAAATATAGACATGTAGGTATAAATATATATGCCCAATTTGATTACATCATTCATGAAAGATAGTAATATATCCTTTCCAAAGTTCATATTATAGTTTCACATAGAACATATAAAAACTACTTGAATATGAATTTATTTTGCTATAGAAAGAGTAAGACATATTGAGACACCTTAGTGAAGTCTCCAAGAAAATAATTTCAAAGCACTGAATCAGTACATTTATTTTTGTGTCATTATTTTGAACTTAAAA
The DNA here is from genome assembly GCF_043159975.1 of Macaca nemestrina. Classification (NCBI taxonomy): domain Eukaryota; kingdom Metazoa; phylum Chordata; class Mammalia; order Primates; family Cercopithecidae; genus Macaca; species Macaca nemestrina. The sequence goes on from NC_092140.1 coordinate 9,798,640, forward strand.
ATGCCCTTATGAAGTAAGACTAATTTTTCATATAAAACTTATTTACTTAAAATGAAAACTAGCACATATCCTTAAAAGAAAAATAAAACTTCATACGGAATAGTTACATTTTAAAAGACTGTATAAGCTAATTATTAAACTAGTGAAGTGCTACATTTAATTTATTAGATTAATTGACCTACTTAATTATATTTTTAAAATATTATATTAATTGCATCAGAATACCTTTACTCCTACCACTAAACAGATTCGCCAAATTATGTATCCTCTTCTTCATAATTAATTTCGTTAATCATATAAAATATCAATTTTATAATCATAACTATGATGTATCACTCAGCAGCTGAATATTTTAAAAAATAGATTACCTGCTCATCATTGCAGCAAAGAAACTTCAAGAGCTTCCGAAGTAGGTCAGATCATAATAGTGACACTGAACTTTTCAACTGAGAATAATTAGGTTTTATTTTCAGTATTCACTGACCTAGCCTGAAATTTAACGTAGTGTAGGAATAGTTTAGCTACATTTGGCCTTATTTAGCTGCAATTGTTCAATCTCTATTCTGTTGAAGTAGTTATTTTATCTGAAAACTTTTGCTAACATCTGCATTGGCTACTCTTTGCCACAATTTAAGAATCCAGATTGATCAATGGCAAAAAAGAAAAACCTACTGTCACTTTCATCAAAGTGACAGGAATTGGCTGTTAAATCATTTTAGTTTCAGTGTCACTGAACAGAAATGTAAAAGCACCAGTGTTACCATACCTGTGAAAAACAATTTTTAAATAATGATGGTAGCAATGGAGGGTGGTTGTCATGTCTTTTCTATTTTGATACCTTGTGCCATATAAAAAAAGAGCAAATTTAGTTAGCCTGATTACTACTTTGTCACAGGATTCAAGAGAAAGCATGTGTTAGAACAAATAACATTTATCTTTTATATCAGGCATTACTAGATGCAGTTCAATTTTAGCAATATAATATTCTTTTCCACAATTAGATTTAAATATTTTATTTGCCACGGTAGTTACTGCAGCAAAGCAGCAGCCACCTGCTTTCATCTGAAATTTGCTTTCATAGGTATGAGGGCAGTCTGCTACCTAATGTCAGCATTCATTAGAAGGCACCATGCAAAGTGACATGACACAGAATGACAGATGCAGCCACCTCAACATGGCATCCGTGAAGCTGATATTGACGAGGCTGCCGTTACATGTGCTCCACATCCTAGCTGAGAATAAAATGGAGAAATGCTCAGGTATTATTATTTTTGTTTTCATTATATCTACCAATTTAATTTTTGAAAGCAACATAAAAAACAGTTGTTTTTTATCAAAATGTCCAAAGCAGAACCACTAAGATAGGTGAAATGAGGAATCACCATTTAGGCTCTTGTTTCTTAAGCTGATAATCAAATGAATCAAATGAAATTGCTAATAAAAGTCACACGGTTTTCTATTTTGAACGTATTTGAAATTGAACACATTTTCTGACCCCAAACCAATAAAATGGGAATAAATACCATAACTTCAACATTTAGACATTCTGTGAGTTTACAGTTTTGCCATTTTTGATGTGCAAAACTGTAATGCTTATTATTTTGTGTTACATGTGTACTTTTTCATCTCCAAGTAGATTGTAATCTTACGGAAGAAATGTGCCACATTTTATGGCCTTTAATGAGAGAGACATACATAAATACCCTAGAATGTCTAAGCTATAGAACTTAATACAGTTACAAAGGGACTTTAAACCTCGCGCTGCTAAATGTCGGTCCTTGTACGTCCTGACAAGCTGCAATAAAACAATTATTTTCTTTAAGATAAAGTCCAAATTCATTGTGGGATGTGGTAGTTTTCAAGACAGCATGAGATTAAAATGTATTATTGAAAACATATACATTTTTAAAATTGTTTGATAAGTATAATACAAAACACTTTTAAAAGGCTTTTGATTTCAAAAGTGACAAAACATTATCTTAAATTATTTTTATGTTTTAATGACACAAAAAGCAAAGGGATGTACTACTTTCATTTTTAGGAAGAAACATACAAATCGATTAACATTTTTGCCCATATGAAGCAGATATTTAATTTAATTTGAAAAGATCTAGGCCTGGCCTCCATGGCACTCTCATTATATAATTTCTGGCAAGGTTGTTTGTGTGACCCTCAGTCATGTACTTGCCTCTTGAATGATGTGGTCATTCTAACATGATATGATCTGATGTCTATTACATCTCTGTGGCACAAGGAAAACTTATGAATTTATTTGATTTCTAACAGAGTAAATCCTATGAGCATTTGAGTTGCTGCCATTTGAAAATTTTAAATCACTTTTACATAAACAAAAAAAATCTGTCTCTCTTTGTGTCTCTATGTGTGTATATATATATATTACATACATAATATATATATACACACACACAAATAACTGGCTTTACTAAGAATAAGAACTAAATCTTAGATGTTTGGTAGGAAGAGAAGGTTTATAAGGCTATAATGCAATCAATACAACATTCTAGAATTTGTTATAGGGCATTTTCCTGGATTTTCTCTCCTTATATGGGTTGCATCAGGGCCTACTGAATTAAATATTTATGGTATATTTTTCACAGATACTTCATTACTTTTGGGTATATATTATGGGAAGGGTCAGCAGTATATTTTTGTGTCAAAAATGTAAAAGTGAATATATGTGTGACTGACCAAGAAATATCTATCTTCTTTTTGATCATCTGTTGAAACCTATATTCAAAATAAAAGTAGAATCTTCACAACTATCCACTCTTCCGTAATTAAAATCAGAATCTTGCTAAAGTAATGTCCATGATATTAACATCCTTTGAATGTAGCAAACACACTTAGACTTACTCGTGTTACTTTTGATTTCCCTTTTTCCTTGGTGCTGACATTTAGTCTTTTACAAAATCCACTATTAATGTTTTCTCCCTAATTTCCAGTCTCAAGACAAACTTTGTCATGGTGAAACAAATGTAAAGGATTATAAATCATGCTGCTATAAAGACACATGCACACGTATGTTTATTGTGGCACTATTCACAATAGCAAAGACTTGGAACCAACCCAAATGTCCATCAATGACAGACTGGATTAAGAAAATGTGGCACATATACACCATGGAATACTATGCAGCCATAAAAAAGGATGAGTTCATGTCCTTTGTAGGGACATGGATGCAGCTGGAAACCATCATTCTCAGCAAGCTATCGCAAGAACAGAAAACCAAACACCGCATGTTCTCACTCATAGGTGGGAATTGAACAATGAGAACACTTGGACACAGAAAGGGGAACATCACACACTGGGGCCTGTCATGGGGTGGGGGAGTGGGGAGAGATAGCATTAGGAGAAATATCTAATGTAAATGACTAGTTAATGGGTGCAGCACACTAACATGGCACATGTATGCATATGTAACAAACCTGCACGTTGTGCACATATACCGTAGAACATAAAATGTAATAATAAATACATAAACAATGGCTCTCTCTTCCACCCATCTCAAATATTTAGTCTACTATCCTAAAAAGAAAGGATAGGACACAAGGTTAAATACCATTTTCTTTCTGCATCTCTCTTGTTGAAAAAACATAAAAGTGTTCACATTTTCCTATTTTAATCAATCAAAATGCTCAGAATAATGTTTTACATTCATTTTGAGTAAGGACCAAATAATCTTGGCATTTTGGGGAGCAATTTTGTACTCTGTCCTAGGAGATAATTCTGTGCACTGGTCCTCCAAATTCGTAGCAGATTCATACTAAATACTGGTTCTTTTTCAAAATATGTCATGTTGAGTATGTTTTCAGGATCCAGGTCATTTAGCATTATTTGGATAAATACTTTGATAAATTTCCACATCTTGTTCATGCGTCATCAACTATTGGTGACAAAATAATTTTATAATCTCTTTTGAGACGTTATATTTGTGTACATTTTATTAAACAAATAGTATTTATTTAAAAAATATTCATTAGCAATGTGCCACTTACAGAACATTTTATTTACCGTTTTATCATTATGCAGAGTTCTTTTTAGTTGGAAATGTACAGTATGGTTCTATAACAATCACTTTTTTGAATTAACAATGTTATTATAAACATTTTCAAATTTTTACCTAATTATAACAGTTATAAATAATAGTTATCATTTTAGAAGTCATAACCAAAACAATTGTAATGACAATTTGATTTTACACTATATACATTATCTTACTTTATTCCTAACAAATTTATGATTTGATATTAATTCTAATTTATACATAAGAACATTTTAAGTTGAAGATATGAAGGGATAGGCTGAGGTTTCTTGCAGCTAGCATGTGGACACCCAGGGAATTTGGATTCTCTCCTCCCAAAGTTGCTCATCCTTCATACCTATCAGTACATTCACTTTCTCCAAAATGTTCATTAAACATATATATTAACATTTATGGTGCTTTTGCTTTTCGTTTTCAAATTATGTTGTTGGCATGAAATTACCTTCTATGTATTGCCTATTTTTGAAAGGAAATATTATGGTTCATAAGGCTGGTCCCTATCCATATTAATAAACAAGTGTGTGTTCTCAAGGCACTGGTTTTAATTAGGCCAGTAAATTTCAGCCTCGGCCATTTCATCTGTAGAATAAAAATAATTAAGCCTAACTTACTGAGTTTGTTTCATGTTAGAATGAGACATTACCGGTGAATAGCTCAGTACATGAAACGTAATAGACATTCTATACATTTTAATAACAATAGCATTAAAATAATAGCATTTCATGGATGAATGAAATTAGGATGGACAATGATAACTGAAAGAGCAAATCAATAAACAAAGATGAAATAATAACCCAAAACAGTAATTAATATTTCATCAATAACTACAAGTTATGGAAAAGGACTGGTTCATTCCTCGCCCTGCCTTCCCCCCGCCTTCCCCCTTCTCTTCCTTATCTCTTTATAGTAATTCTTCTTTTCGCCTCCTTCTCTGTCTCATCCTTTTTGACTCTTGTTCCTTTTAAGTTTACAAATGTCTTTTGGCTTCAGATATTTATATTGTTTTTAATTTGCATAAATGTTATGGCAAATTACATGTTTGTATACAGTTTTAGGATGCTTTTCTCATTACGGCATATAACTATGGTTGAGGGGGTATAACACAATTTGACTGTATCTTAAAACCATGGCTGGGCACGGTGGCTCACGGCTGTAATCCCAACAATTTGGGAGGCCGAGGCGAGCAGATCACGAGGTCAGGAGATCAAGACCCATCCTGGTCAACATGGTGAAACCCTGTCTCCATTAAAAATACAAAAATAGCCAGGCGTGATGGCGAGCGCCTGTTGTCCCAGCTACTCGGGAGGCTGAGGCACGAGAATCTCTTGAACACAGGAGGCGGAGGATGCAGTGAGCAGAGATCGTGCCACTGCGCTCTAGCCTGGGCAACAGAGCCAGACTCTGTCTCAAAAACAACAACAACAACAAAAAAGCCCTGCACCGTGATCTCTGTGTGGCATCTCAGCTCAGAGAAACAGCACAATTATTCCTGTGTTATTGCCTTTATTTTATTTCCTTTATTTTACCGAATAGAAAATGTATGGGAATCAGGATCGTTGCTGGAATGAGGACCCAGTTCTGCCAGGCACCAAAGTCCATATACTTTTCAGTTTTCAGCACTTCAAATGGAATGTGGGTAGAGGTTGTTTATGTTGTGTAGCCACACTTTTGAAGAAAACTGCATTGAATTTTAAAGAAGTTGAAATTTTAGGGACACCATGTAAGATAAAATTTTTATCAGAAAAACATAATGAGAAAAACAGTATGTTTTTTTTTTTTTTTAATTTTAGGTGAGTGGGTATAAACATCTAGAGGGGTTACATATTAGCAGCAAACGTATAAAAGGCTATGTATTTGTTCATATGGTGTCTTGGATATGGCTGTTTCCATAAATGCATATGTTTAGTAATTTATAAAATATGTCCTTATTTTAATAGTTTTGAATGAAATATAATGTAAAAAGAAAAGCTACCCTTAGATAGCCACGCCAGTACTTTCCATTTTTCAGTTTATTTGTTGGACCATTGGTCCCTTGCTAAGAGCATGTTCAAAATTTTAGGCCAGGCGCGATGGCTCACCCCTGTAATACCAGCACTTTGGGAGGCCGAGGCGGGCAGATCACCTGAGGTCGGGAGTTTGAGATCCGCCTGGCCAACATGGTGAAACCCCGTCTCTACTAAAAATACAAAAATTAGCCTGGCGTGGTAACACCCGACTGTAGTCCCAGCTACTCAGGAGGTTGAGGCAGGAGAATCGCTTGAACCCGGAAGGCGGAGGTTTCAGTGAGCCGAGATTGTACCATTGCACTCCAGTCTGGGCAACAAGAGCGAAACAGTCAAAAAAAAAAAAAAAAAAAAAAAAGAAAGAAAGAAAGAAAGATAAAGAAGAAACTGCTGCAAACTGTTCTTTAAAAATTGCATTTCAAACTGCAGCCTATAAGGTGGCAATAATCGTCATCTTGTGATATTCATACGTCACAATGTATGAAATTAAGCAGTTTTAATGTATTGTTTTGCACGATTCTGATTTTATTTCACATATGCTTGTCTTCTTTATCAATTGGTTTGAACTGAGAACATATATTTGTTTATTTACAAATATATAATTTATTAGTAAAAATGAAATAAATGAAATATATTAATAACTAATTATTGATTTTTTTTAAGAGACTGGGTCCTGCTCTGTTGCCCAAGCTAGATGAAGTGGTGTAATCACATCTTACTACAGCCTCAAATTCCTGGGCTCGAGCGATCCTCCCTCCTTAGCCTCCCAAGTAGCTGGGACTACAGGCTCACACCACTGCACGCAGCTAATTTTTTATTGTATTTTTTATGGAGAAGGGGTCTCACTATGTTGCTCAGGCTGGTCTTGAATTCCTGGCCTCACATGATCCTCCTGCTTTGGCCTGCTGAAATATTGGGATTACAGACTTGAGCCATCCCATCTGGCCTAATTAATGAAAATTTTAATAGAAGAAAATCAGTAATAAAGACATAGCTTCCATATCATACCCATGCCTCCACTTCACCATCTCTTGGCAAATGTTTCACAAATATATATATATAGTTTTAGGATTCATAACTATACTTGGATGGGAATGCTGGGCGGTTCATTCTTTTGAGTAGGCAAATTAGACAGTTTTAGGAATGGAATCTACCACCATATACTATATTTTATCTATTCTAGGAAACACATTTTCTCCTAACTTACCAACCTTGAAATCAGGATACATCTAGAAATCAACGGCATCTTTCAGGATCTGCTGGCGGGTATTAGCCACTGGAGGAATGACTACAATTCCCTTTATCATCTTGAAAGGCAAAAACAAAGGGCTTCTTTGTTTCTAAGAATGGAAGGAGATCAAGTTGTGCTATATTTGGCAACTGGGATAGGCACAAACTGGTTGCTTATCAGCCGAAAGCCGTGTAGGGAAGGAAAAAAAAAAAGAACAAGAGAACTCACTTGGAATATATTCAATACATTTCAAAGTTTCCAAAAGCTACTGTGACCAATATATATGCTGTATAGAATTATTTCTGAGCATGCATCATACATTATCAACTTTTTTTTCCAGGTGGTACATTTAATGGTATGAAATTTCATAATCCATTGACTATTAGGTTTAAGCAAAAAGAATATCTCTTTTATATCAATAGGAAAGCCTGCAATTTCATTATCTGAGTTTTTAAGCCCTTTGTTCAAATGCACTTTTGAGAGATTGATCTATGGGTATCACTGTGGGCAGTATATACAAGTTGTGCTTAGAATATTCAGAGAAAGAGGCAAAATGCTAAAAGGGAATAGCAGCCACTAATTAAAAAAAAGCAGACAATTTTGACTGCTCTCTGACTTATCAGCAAATTGGAATTAAACACTGATACCACAAACAAGCATAGTAATGTTAAAATATTTACTTACTTAAAATTAATTTATTAATTAATAAATCTTTGCCATTGATCAAGAGTATTGATTATGCAAAAGATTTAGTGAAACAATAATGTGTAGAGGCGTTTTTTAAAAAACAGGTTGATACATAGGAAACAGTCTTTCATGATGAATTGAGGAGATGAAAATATTATCTTCATCCAGGTGCTTCTGAAATAGTCTTAATTAATGACTTCATTCATGTGTTTTATTTTTTAATCTGCTCTGCCAGTATGTAAATTATTCTACAAGAGTTAAGTAATTGAAGAGGCTTAGTAAATCTTCCAGGAAACCATGATACTGTTTAATAAATTATTCCAGCCAGAGCAGTAACATGATTAATATACTTCCCATATTGTTCTGCTTTTTTCAGAAAATATGAATGAATGCAGAAAAACACTCTAACAGAAACACATCATTAAGTTGGCTTTACCATTAAGGATTTCATTAAGATCAAAGGATCCTGTTTCAACCATCTTAAACCTTCACCTGGCAAGGTGATTTTATAAATCACAGTCTACTTTTAAAGTTACGCTTACTAGAAAACAGGTCACAATGTTACCAGGGCTGTGGGGGATACACCAGGAGGGAGTGGAGGAACCTGCTTGCAAAAACATCCGCATTCCCCTTTAGTGGATACATCTCTTGCTCCGGTTTTTAAGAATCCCTGTTTGGAGACTGGTTGACCCGTTTCTGTATGCCAAAGACAACAAACAATGCACTCCTCAGAGTCCAAGAACTCAAGATGCTGCTTGCAACTATTCATGTAAAAGGCAGCTAGACGTAAGGGCCTGTGTTTCCTCTCTTGATAACCTAGCCTTTTTATTCCTTTCACTGAGGACAACACACCAGATTAAAGCACATTAAAAGATAAGGCATTCACTACCATTAACTCTCGCTGTGGGCAATGTTTATCTCAAGGTTGTGAGAAATCTGGTCAAAAATATATGCAATGCTGTCATGTTTTTACTTACAAACCTTTGATTTTTTTAACCTAGAATGTTGGGATTAGCTGATGGCTCCTTTCCTTATTTACACTATTTTTTGCAGCTTCCTATTTAATCGGTAAATGGTTAGTATTCCCAGGGCCTTCCTTACCACCCACACATACTTGCTGACATAGTAACACTGACAAGGAAATAAATGCTTAAAGAACTGTGGGCTGGAAATGAACTTTACATGCCCTTATCCACTTAGTAGACTCAAGTAATGAAGCATCAAAAAGCAAACCCACCAGTTAGGTTTTGTATGTGAAACAGAAAAAATACTTAGTTTAACTTGTTATCTATAGAAGCATAATACACCTAAAATAAAATGAGGTTTTTTTTTTTTTTTTTTTCCCTGAAGGACAACATCATAATCCTGAAGCTCTGCTGGAATTCTGGCTTCCGAGGTTTGGCTGAGGAATGCTGTTGGTGAGGCTCATGCCTTCCCCTACACACACACAGTGAAGAGACTCTCTCCAGTTCCATATAAATACACCATGTTCCGCTAGTTGACTTACTAACTCATTGCCCTGAACTTGGCCTTTTCCTAGAGAAGGAGTGTCGGAAATGTGGTTAGCTTCTGAGGCAAATCCATAAAAGCCAACCTAATACATATTGAACATAGAGTAGCTTTCCAAACCCATGGAGTAAGGACCCCCTTTCCCTGTGTCAGTATTGTTTCCACGGAAAAATCTTTACGCATTCCAAGTGGGGTGCTCTCTCTCCATATGGGGAGGCCAAAGCACATCCCACTCTAGCAAGACAAACAGATAAGCACATCCCACTCTAGCAAGAGAAACAGATAAGCACATCCCACTCTAGCAAGAGAAACAGAGGTAGTTCCCTGCCTTACATCCTGTTTTTCCTGATTCTGATGGAGAGGAACGTCTTTAGCAGAGAGTGGCACTGCAGCTAATGTGGACTGAGTCAGTGACTCAAGAATTCAGGGCTATGCCAAGGTTGAAGATCAGAAAATGGTCTTCCTAGTAGGTTGCTGAAGGGTCACAGACTCTCATCAGAAAATCCTTACAAACCAGATTTAGCTGGTGTCTCAATCATCACTGTCACTTATTCCATGTGCCTCGCTCGTCATGGACTCTTTTTCCCTGTCACCACCTCCTGTGGCTTCTGACCAGCGCCTCCAGCTTTCCCTTCTGCCTCTTCCTTACAGGAGTCCTCCTCTCTGGAACAAAGGTGCTGCCATATTCCTGGTGATAGCCATGGTGGTATCAAACGGAGAATAAACCATTTTCCAAGAAACAATTTTACTTTGACTAATTGAGAAACAAAACATAATTTTTCATGTTATTTCAACAGAATATCGCATGCAAAAACTTCCAGCCATTTTTAATAGGCTGAGTGGGATTAGCAATTCACTAAGTAAAACTTATAATAGGACATCTCTTTGAGGCAGAGATTGGGGGCTCTGAAGAAAGGGCACTGGTGGGTAAGGGTTGAAATGAGAATGATTACTGGCCCGTTTCTTTCTCCACTGTACCAGGTGATCTGGAGCAAGTTCAAGGGCACTGACAAAGCATAGAGGGGCAAACTCTCAGGGACAGCAAACAGAGGGGCAAGGAACACACAGAGGAGAAAAACCCAAGGCCAGAGCTGTGGACTAGAAGCCAATTTATCTGAGGTGCTACCACAAATGTTCATTTTTAAGGTGAGTGGAGAGGCTAGAAACTACCTTGGCATTACACAGCAAGGGTGTTTGGGGGGATTTCTGTATAAATGTTACTAAAATGTAAATGGTGCAAAGAATTTCCATCTTAAGTCACTTGTGTTAACAAGTATTTCAAGTTTTGTGTTTACTGAATTAAAAAAAATTAGAGATACAAATTAATTAATAAAAGGATGATTTTCTCATTTTGGGAAACTGAAGAATGCCATTTTCGGCGCATAGCACCAGACAGAGGGTATGAGGTGAGTCTACCTTTGTGAATTGCCTTGCCTGTTTTCATTAATGACTGTGTCCTTTGTGAATATTCTTAAGATGAAATTTAGAAATATCATTTCATTTTCTAAAAGTAAAAACTTAGTGCCGGGCGCGGTGGCTCAAGCCTGTAATCCCAGCACTTTGGGAGGCTGAGGCGGGTGGATCACAAGGTCAGGAGATCGAGACCACAGTGAAACCCCGTCTCTACTAAAAATACAAAAAATTAGCCGGGCGCGGTGGCGGGCACCTGTAGTCCTAGCTACTCAGGAGGCTGAGGCAGGAGAATGGCGTGAACCCAGGAGGCGGAGCTTGCAGTGAGCCGAGATCGCGCCACTGCACTCCAGCCTGGGCAACAGCGTGAGACTCCGTCTCAAAAAAAAAAAAAAAAAAAAAAAAAAAAAAAAAAAAAAAAAAAAAAAAAAACTTAGTCAAAAAAACAGAGCCAAATGAGACACAGTAATGGCGAACCATTAATCTCTTCCAAATGGACTCTTTAATACTAAAAACTATCACGTGGCTTTGCATTTCTCCTTTGCATAGGCATACATTTTGACTGCTTTTCAGTTATCTTGTCTATCTTCTTAATGTGCATTTTAAAATCTATGGTGAACACATCTTGTCTCTGCGACTTGTTTATAGAATCCTCAGGAAAAGAGTGGAAGAAGCTGTTTATTGAAATCTCCTGTCTCACGCTTAGCACCAGGCCATACCAGGTTTAAAAACAATGTTTGCCTGAATGTATCCTTTTCTGATCCAACAGAGTTACTTGCATGTTGCCTGCCAGGTGTACTTCTCAACTGTTTTAACATGAATGTGTTGACAATATTAATAATAATAGAAGAATTAGCAATAACAACTGTCATTTATTACAGCAATACAACTTTTGAAATGAATTTTAAATAGATCATTCTAAACACCAAAACCTATGCATGTGGAAACTGACCCTAATATAGCTTAGCCCTATTAAGGATTTTATAAGGTAACATAACCAATTAGTGGAATAACTAGTTTGTGTGACCAATACTGTAGACTCATGACCCCGAGCCCTCTGCAGCATGCCTTCTACCTTTCTAAAAGTAGCAGCATTTAAATTATTTTAGTCATTCAGGAATGCTTATTAAATAAATTTCAATCACATATTTAATGAATGTAAAAAATACCCAACGCCTGATTGTCCAAAGTGTTCCCTTCATTTGTTAATATCAAAAGATACTAACATTTTGAATGTGTGTAAACCTTCTAAAACATCATTGATAATAGTGATGCAAAATAGCCATTAGGAATGAGTCATTTGTGATTTCAAATTTTATATTTTCCTTGACAGAGAATTTAATTTTAATTTCATTTGTCCCAGGCACATGCACATTTCCAGCTCAAAAGATTTCTGAACTAAAATAGACTATAGATGTTTAGCTAATATTTTCCTAAAAAGCAATTTACCTCTAGAAGCTACTGGGTTTTAGACATAATGAGTGAGTGTGGAAAACTGTGACATGAGAAAATTAATAAAAATGACTTTATGTGTCTAGATTTAAATAAGAACTATATGAATATGGCTTCCAGAATTTGCTAAATCAAATTAATGTACAAACATCTAAAATAGTTAAGAAATATCATTAATAATACACCAAACATACACACACACACACACACACACCAAGAGATACAAACACGCACACATTCTTACGAATTATGAAATAATTGTTGGTAACATCAAAATAAAAATACTTAAGTGAATTCACATTTTCTTCGTTAGACTATTTGTTTATATGAATCAGTTTAGATGAGAATCTAAACTTTCAAGAATACGTTCTAACTTCACATCTACAGAAACATCTCTCCCCCAGCCCCCATCAAACTCATCTGGTAGTAAGAACAAACTAGTGGTACAAAACATTTCTCTCTGAAGATTTCCAATTTAAAAAAAAAATTTGAAAATTGCAATAAAATCTTAATGCATCGGAGAAAAGCACTGATATAAAGTATATCTGAGAAGTGGAAAAGGAAATACATAAAATTTAACATATGATATGAACACATAGATAGTAATGGCAAGACCAACACAAGACCTCCCTCATGGTCAGATTTCAATTTTAGCTTCGCTAGATGGGGTTGTCTCCTCCCCTGAGTAAAAACCTTACACCCCCATGAATGCAGGTCCCCACTCCAGGCAGCAGCGGAGCCTCACCCAGCGGAGGGTGGAGGAGCTGGCAGGCAACGTGCCTGTAACAAAAGTGCCAAAGGCCGACTGCGTGTGTGGAAAAGGTGCTTTAGCTCCCCGATCAGCAATATCCTCCCCCCTATTCTGGTAAGACAGGAATGTGTCACGACACACTCTCAACTCCAACCTTCAATTCATTGAAATGTGTTTAAATAAATCAAACCTGGCATCCAGAAATAGAGCATTTGTCTACAGCTGGAAAGATCTGGATTCCTTTGCTTTCTATTTGTTTGTTTCCTGTAACTTTTAAGCAACCATACTTGCCTCCTTCGAACTTGGCATAATGCACGAACACAAATTCCTAGCCCAGCTTGGAAGGAGATGATTCTTTTGTCGCTGCTCAAGGTTATCCACCCGGGCCGATTTCATGTTTGGCTGCATCTGGAGACTCACGTGTCTGCTGCTTAAAGTAACGCGCTCCTCTACCAGGATTCTGAAACCCAAGAGTAGCAGGCAGGTCATCAGCGCGACAGACGCCTGCTCCTGCTCAGATGACAGTGCGGGACCCCAGGAGGACAGGCGTGTGGGCTCCTCACTCAACATCTCATAACCTGCTCATTTTAACAACTCGACCCGGAACTCAGGGACCCCTAAATAAAGAAAAGGAGGCACTAGAAGGAGCTAAATTATTTGTAATGTTCAAAGAAAGATCTCAAAACAGAATAAGTCTACTTTCTTCCCTTGTTTATTCTTTTATGGAGGTTGAAGTTTCTCATCTCTCAGAGTTCTGATTTATCTGTTCTACATCTCTATCATCACCTATGTCCATATCTACCTGTATCTATAGATAGGGTCTGGATATGAAAAAAAAAAAAAAGACACCAAGCATAAAATTTAACACCCTCTAGATGCCACCTCAATCAACCTTAGTCTAATTATGGTCAGACCAATTTAAATGATTTTTTGTTTTAAAAAAGCAGGCACTCAAGCCAATAAGTTAGACTAAAAGTAGCCCCAATAAGATGAAAATAAGAAAGAAAACAAATGCATATATTAATGATATAGGTAACAGAAAATAAAAAATTATAAATATTAAAGCTCATCCTTTGAAAAGTAATATAAAACAATATATTAAAGAATAAAAGAATAAATCAGAACTATCAAAATAGAAATAAATATGGTATAAAGTAAGATTGTAAACTTTATAAGTGCAGAGGTGGTATTTTAGAACTCTTTCTGGCTCTTAGAAGACTGCTTGGGACATATGGGTTACTGTTTTCATTGTAGTTATTTTTTAGCTAAAATTACAGACCATGGAAACATTTCAACATTTTATTAAAAATTAACTTTGCAAATGTTATTTACTATATAAATAAGCCAAGGGAATCAAATTACTATGTATTAAGACTAATAGAAATATACTCCAAATTTTTCAAAAACTAGCAGTAATAACTAAGAAGCATACAAGTACAAAGTTTTCACTCACATCTGCCATAAATATGTATATCATCTAAAAATTAACTTGGTACAGATGGAGAGGTTTTATAAAATTGTATTGTATAAAAAAAGTTGTAAAATTGAAACATATTCCTAAGTGAAACATAAATGTATATGATACAATATTATTTGGGGGATTTTTTTAACTTTTATTTCAACTTTGGGGGTACATGTGCAGGATGTGCAGGCTTGTTACATAGCTAACCGTGCATCATAGGGGTTTGTTGTACAAATTACTTCATCACCAAAGCATTAAGCCTAGTATCTATTAGTTATTTTTCCTGATTAGCAAGAGTGTGACAAAATAGTTTTAAAGATATTAATGAAAGAAAATGTGTCAAGAGTTTTAGAAGTAATAATAATGAGAGGACTTGCTCTACTAAATATTAATGTACATTTTAAAGAGCAATAATGATTTCAATGTTGTACTACCAAATAGAAAACAAAAGAAACAACTTAATAAAACAAAAAGTGCAAATGTAGATATTAATGTAGAGATTTTAGTATATGCCAAAAATGCCATCATGAAAAAAATTTAAAAGATGCATTATTTTGTAAGTAGTTCTGGAGTAACCTTTTACTAATAAAATAAAATTTCTCTCTTACCCTATGTCCAAATGAATTATACCTAGTTTATATGAGCTAATGTTAAAAACACAGCAAATCAAACCAAAAGAATAATTAAATAAATGAGTTGGCTATTTCCATAATTTAAAGGGAAGCTTTTGTAAACCCTTGTACAAGAGGGCAAATTACTTTTTTAAACTACACTTAATTTCATACATTTGCAATACATGTATGCAAAAACAAGCGAATAAACCTTTTAAGCTCCCAAAAAGTTTATAAAGCAAAACAATAGCAATATATGAAGGATTATATAAAAGATCTTAACATCACTAAGAAAAAATATAAGTAGATAATTACATAAAATAAAAATTTCCATATGTGAATTTATTTATAAAAGTTATTATTGCAAGTGTTGGCAAATGCAATTTGAAAGTATGAAAACTGTTTCTCTTATAATTTTGGAAACGGAAGAAAACTTGTGCCAGATACCATAAAATACGCAGTTTAAGAAAATTATCATGGGTCTGCTTTTTTTTTGAAGAAAAATAAACAACATAAGGTTGCTTTCAATATGTGAATAAAGGAAATAACTTAATATTCAACAAAATCAGATTGACTAAATTGTGCTAGATGTATAAAATGAAGAATCCTAAAATGAAGAAAAAGCAAAATTCCTTTTTCCAAAGAAACTTGCTGACCTGATAAATATTTGAGATATATATTTCATGAAAATATAAAAACAGACCCACGCAAATAAACAGAAAAGCTTCACTTTCATATTTATCCATATCTATTTAACAATGTCTATGTCTGTTATCACTGAATGACAGCAAATAGATTAGGAAAGATGCTATCACCCACGAATGTCAGGATCTGTAAGCCTCGTGAGGTAGGATTATTTTTTTCCTTCTATGCATATAGTTTTGAAGTTTTATAAAACTTTTAAGTTGCTTTATAATTAAAAAAATTAGACATCATTAAAAAATCATTTCACTACATTTATAAGTTTGAAGTATTATAAAACTATGTTGTTTTGTAGTTGCCAAACAATATTCATTAAAATAATTAACTTTTATCAAATAATGGGCCAATTCGGTTCTCTTCGTTTGCATTATTACATATGTGTTGCTTTGCTTAAGGCCAGTGGTTTAATAGCAGCTTCCTCTCAGCCATTAAGATAAAATATCCAAATTATAATGCTTTATGAGGCTTTGACTCGCTCACAATTAGATCATCTTAGTTTGCTTTATTTAATTTCCTTTCCCAATGTCTGTTTATAGAAGTCCGGAAAAGGAATTCTTCTCAAAATGAATCAGAACTGAAACAGCAAGTGTTCCAGAATGAACACTCTGCACAATGCATTCAGACAGGGGATACTTTGAGAACAACCACTATTTTTACCTCAATAGGTCAAGCAATATAAATCACAGCTATAAATGACATACAGCTACGTCTCCCTAAAAATGAGATCATTTCACACAACCAATAGAAATTCTGCACATATGTAAATGGAAAAATGTGACATATCAATATAGGCTTTTTATGCCTCTTCAAAATACTATGCATAGTTTATATCCTACATATGACAATAGTTGCATTGTTCCTTGATTTGATTATCTATCCTACATGGTCCTAATAATTTCTTTTTTTTTTTTCTCTTTCTTCTAAGTGATAAAGAAACTGGGCAAGTCTGAAATAGGGCATAATTTTCTCCTTTGCTCATTGTATTTGGAAGTAGCCCTGATGAATAAGATTTATGGATGGGGGCTTACTCGGCTGGGCTTTAGGGCTGTTTTATTTTACTGTAGTCATTGTAGCCTTCGGTTGTCTCTGTTCTTCTTCATGAATTGAACTTTTTACCTCCAAGAATCCATACGCTCATCTGACCTACAGAAAATGCCAAATGCTACCTAATTGTCTCTCTACCTAGAAACTGTAACAATTATTTTTATTTCAAACTTTACTGATTTATTTCAAACTTTACAGACAGAGAAAAAGAACAGGAAAGGAAAGAAACATTCCATGTTGAAGTGAATACATACATGTCATTAATAATTTAAACTAAACATATAAACAAAAAGGTCGAGGTTGTCCGAGATCTTTAAATACACTTTTTTTTTTTTCCGTGTCCTGTGTCTTTCTTAATTTGAATTCAAAGAATATCCTCTGGCATTTTGTAAATCGATGACCTAAGATACTGATCATTTTGCCAAAATACAACTTTCTTGTACATGATGTGCAAAGATATCAATGAAAATGAACTCAAGGTATTGAATTACTTGCAACGTTTTTATAGCACTGTGTTTCAAACTCAATCCACCGAGGACAATACTAGGTTCCTGGCTTGTTCTGTTCTCTATTTGCTCAGGCTTTATCTTCTGCCAAAGACCCACCTTTAGGAAAATTAAGAACAAAGGTGTCTGCTGTTATATATAGTATCTTTAGCGGAACTAAAACAAATATATGTCAGCATTGACCTGCTAGTTTGATAATAAAATTCTGACCTGTCATCTTTGACCCAAATGTTTGTAAATACTATGCTTCTGAGATTATGACCGTGGTGTGCACAGAGCAAATCCAGAGTGAAAAGGACTTAAAGCTGGGAGCCTCCGGTAGAAGGTCGTTCCATGGCCTTATCAGCAATGCAACAATTTTTCCAGCATTCTAGTTTATTTGTCTGTTTCCAATGCATTTTACGTAAAGGATGGTTTTTGAATTTGCTGATTTGCAGTATCTCCTGGGATATGGTCTCCTTTTTAAACCTATTTTAAAAATCTTTTATGGTAACAGAGGGGGAAAATTTCCCCATCTCTCTAAATGTATACTTACAAAAATAAAATTTCTTCAGAAAATGTACAGTATGCTTAATCCTAAATTAACATGGTTGCTGAAATGTTATTCCTCAACCCCAAGGCAA
The DNA here is from genome assembly GCF_043159975.1 of Macaca nemestrina. Lineage (NCBI taxonomy): Eukaryota > Metazoa > Chordata > Mammalia > Primates > Cercopithecidae > Macaca > Macaca nemestrina. The sequence continues at coordinate 9,816,694 of NC_092140.1, forward strand.
ATGCGATTTCTAAAGAAACAAATTCGGCGTTTAATTAACTCTGAAATCCTCCTGTAAATGGAGCTTATATGTGTGTGTAAAGTTCAAGGCAGGATGAATTTAGGGAAGAAAACTCCTCGGGGGGGTTGCTGTCCTACAGAAGCCAGCCGGCCCTATCTAAGGCAGACAGACCCAGCACATGGCTGTGTGTACTAAATTAAGGAGTGCGGAGGTTCAACCAGAGTGCACAGATTAACATTTTCAATAGACCCAAAAATGTCTCGAAGGCATGAATGAGCCTGTCACTTTTCCTCTGCCTCTCCAGCAAATGATGGATTCACTTTATACCCACAACACAACACGTGAGATATGCCTGGTCTCCTCCGTTATTCTTCCTTCTCCAGTCATGCTGAAATAGAGGTTGTGGTTAAACAAATCTGCTTTTATGGAGCAAAGCACTGTGAAACGGAGCTGATTAGGACCTGACACATCAAATTAGACGGGGACAGCAACGTGCCTGATGACTCTATTGTTTCAGGAGGCGGTGCTGCCTTTGCCATCCTTCCTAACTACACAAGTAACTTTGTTTAACTTTAATTTCGAAGAGAAAGCTTTTGCTACAGTGAAATAATTATTACTACACACAGAGCATTTTATTTCTAAACATATTACTACTAATTTTTCCCCCCATATCTTAAAACCTGCTTTACAAAGCTGATTTTTCCCAACCAGGCACTAGACTAGCAAATCGTCTAACAAACATGGGAATTTACCATTTATGGGATGGTGTTTTAAAATTACATTTTGAGAAAAATAGCAAAGCAAATGACTGATAAAGTAAATAATAAAATAAGCATAAAATGTCCTAGTTTTTTAATAAAACCACTTCTATAAATATAACTAAGACTATTCTCTAACATCTATCACAGCCATCTTACCTAGTTTGCAAACTATGAAAAATCATGAATCATCTTATAAGGGTGGTGGTTATTGCATAAGAATTATTCTATTTCTTATGCTATTATCTAGCTTTTAGATACATTTCATATATATATATATATATATATATATATATATATATATATGGGTGTGTATATACAAAACATGTATATTTACCCACCGAGATAAGTCCAGGACATTTCTCAGTAGTTTACTTACAGTTTCTGAGCAAATAACACCCCAAAAGATGCTTACTTGTAAATATAATCATATTGCTATTTATGTAAATACACTATACTTTCTTCTTCTAACTCCAGAGGACTTTTAAAGTTCACTTCATTTGTATCTGGCAATCTTAAATGTAATACCATGGTAGTAGCCTTATTTACCTGAAATAACAGCTTACCTTAGGGAGGTATAATGTAAGAAGTACCCGTTGGGCAATCAGAAGTAATGGATTTTTAAGTCACCAATTAGTTGCATATAGCATCCTTTCCCATCTCAACTCAACAGACGGTAGTTTGGATTACAGAAAAGAGTGGGTTGGAAATAAGTGACCAAGTCTTAGAAATAAACGATAAAGGCACAGAGTTCGCTGGGCCACTCTCACTCAAAATGCTGTGTTAAGATCACGGTGTATGTATAATCTTGTATGTATGTGCGGCCCCCCACACAGAAGCCTGTGGTTGTGCCACTGGGCAGATTCTCTGACCCTGAGTTCTATCTCCCCCTCCCTAGAGCAGGTGATAGAAACGTTTGATCTTAGATGTTTTCCAGATATTTAAGTGATGTTATCATGTGAAACTGAGCATGGCAAATGAAAACAATTGTTCATAAAATTACTATTTTTCCTTGGCATCTATCATAGCTTTTAAAGTTCAGACTGTTTCTGGGAGGATTTGGGATTGTTCCAGATTTGTAAAATTTGATAAATGATTGAACAAAACTGCATTTCCTGGTTAATACTAAGAAATTCTTATAATTGATACCCTTGGTATGAACTCACCTGCTAGTCACTGTGAAATGTACATGGAATAGAATAATCTCAAAAGCCAGAATGACCTTTTTATCACATAGATGTCACAAACAACATGTGAGTGTGGGTGCTTTGGGGTTTGCTTCTCATACATCACGTCTGACACTATAAGAAGCTATGGTGCTTTGTTTAACACATGTCGAGGTGATATGAGCACTCAGGACTACCTAGCATCTTTATGTAGTGCTACAGGGTGGGAAGAAACAAGCTGTTATGACTCCATTATTTTGGTTGTTACATGTGTAACAGAAAAACTGTGGGTTTGAGGAGATCCGCGGGGGATCCCTATAGGGCAGGTCTGGGATAACATGTTTTCAGAGTTGAGGTTCAGAGACGGATGCCAGGGATCAGTGCTCCTGCTGGGTTTGTGATAACTGCATCAGTAAGTCCTGTCTAATTCCTCCATCCTGAGAGCAAAAGTGTTTTTCTGGAACCTTGCATTTGCATTCAGAACTTGATTCTTTCTTGATACATTTAAAGATTACTCTACACATGAGCATGCATATGCATGTCTCCCACACATAACTTCTCAACTGCAAATTCAACCAGTGATAGCAGTAGATTATGAAATACAGCTACAATTGTGAACTCTGTATTGGTTTAACGCTGAGATTATATACAACTTTATTTGAAATCAAGGCCTGAAATAACTAACACCTTTTCATTCAATTTGTTAATAATAATGATTATCTTCTCCTAACATACTCAATTAAAATATGAGGGAATAAAATCCTACAAAGAAGAAATCCTCACGAATTAGTTAATTTACGAAATCATCAATAAAACACTTGTATATCAAAAATGTGGGAAAGTACTGTCTTTGAACTAGCTGAAGTTGGGCAATAGTAATAATAATCTTACCAAATACAAAATCACCAGATTTAAAATCATTTTCTGCTCATTTTCATTTAAATTTTATAGTATAAAGTGCATATATTATGTACTAGATCATATTTGGGGACATTTAAAAAATAATTCTTAAGTTACAGAATTTTACATGGTGATATCACTCCCTTCAAATAGCTTCCCTCCTGCCATACCTACCAAATCTCACATTCTCACACAGTTACCGCATACAAAATAGCACTAACAATAATTGTAGATAGTTTTGCCTCCACATATTCACATTCTGTTATTGTAGACTAAAAGTTTTACATTTAACAACTCCTCAATTAAAATTTATTCTACACTGTTAAGACAAAAATATATTACCATAATGTAGTTAAAGGAAATTAATCATAAATCAGTTGGAATACTTAATATTACATTATTTTAACATATAATACTTGCACAAAATGACAGACGATGAAATCAATATTGTGAAATGTAGAAAAATCATTACAATTGATTAAAGTTGCAGTAAGGCAGTATTTCTTTCCAAAATAGTATAGAGATTATTCAAATGTGTTTTTTAATTTGCTCTCAGAATTACATTTTGTATATATACGTTTCACTTAGGTTATAAATCTTTTTTATTGGCAAGTGTCGGCACTATAGTTTGTGATACATTTTTGTAGCTGCTATATGATTTTCACTGTCAGAATGACAGGAATTGAAGTCAATGTGGTTTGAAATAGACAATTCAAATGAGGTGGAATAAGTGTTGATAAAATATCTAATTTTTGAAAATATTAGCTTATCAATATAAAAAACATAAATTTACCATGATTTTATGTCAGTTTACTGATGCAAAAATATTAAGTTTTTCTCCAAACTCATTCTCACTCATAATGAAATTTTATTTGGATCCAAACCAGGCTTTTATTTTATTTTTAGGAATGAGAATATTTTTCCTTAGAAGACCCTAGAAAAAGATTGTACAGAATGCTTATAAGAATTACATGTGGGTGTTTGAAAACATTAGTGAAGGTATTAATAGACCTATGAAACTACTGTAAAACATCAGTGTAAAAATGAAATTATACATTATTTGAGAAGCAGATTGTATTATCTCTAAGAATTGCATATAATAAACTTGTTTTTTTTTTTCAAATTACTTTTACAGCAGATATGTAATTTGGTAAATGAGTATTTGGTAAGATTATTACGATATACATGTAAATGTCAGTCAGTTGATGTAGCCAGTCTCTCTGTTGACAAATACTTTTTGAGCGTATCCTACACTGGAAATTTCTTCTGAGAATTGAGTGTACAGTGCTAGAAGAGATGGGCAGTCTATATTTACGTTGCTTCATTCTATTTAGAAAGCTATATAACGTACAAATAAACACACAAATAATTAAGAGAATCCCGCTGTAAGTGCTAAAAATAAGGCCATAGTAGCAATACGGTTCAGAGTACTGAGAGGCTATCCGTGGAGATGACAGCAGTTTAGGGATGACAGCAGGTAAGACATCTCTGAGGAGCTGGGCCTTGACTTGAAACCCGAATGATGAGAGAGTAATGCATGATTTTACAGGAAGAGGCCTCCAAGGGAAAAAGAACAGCATGTGCAGAATTCCGGAGTAGGAAAGACATTGCGTTTCTGTAAGACCAATGAGGGCCAGTTGGATTTGAACGTGGTGAAAAGGGGGAAAGTGACTGGGGGATCTCAGATCAGTAACAGGCATCAAGCCTTTCAGGATCTCTCAGGTCATGATAAGGAGCAGGGATTTTAAGAGTACTGGGAGGAAGTTAGAGCAGGGAGTGCTGATTTACATTTCAGAAAAATAACTCTTGGTCGTTCTGCAGAACACGGACAAGAAGAGGTTAACTGTGGAGGAGGTAACAGGATGACAGGATAGCATGCCGTGGCCGTGGTCCAGATGGAGAGGATGGAGGCAGTGACCAGGCTGTGGGTTGGTTTGTTTGTTTTATTTTATTTATTTATTTATTTTGAGACAGATCCCGCTCTGCCGCCCAGGCTGGAGTGCGGTGGCGCGATCTCAGCTCACTGCAAGCTCCGCCTCCCGGGTTCGCGCCATTCTCCTGCCTCAGCCTCCGGAGTAGCTGGGACTACAGGCGCCGCCACCTCGCCCGGCTAGTTTTTTGTATTTTTAGTAGAGACGGGGTTTCACCGTGTTAGCCAGGATGGTCTCGATCTCCTGACCTCGTGATCTGCCCGTCTCGGCCTCCCAAAGTGCTGGGATTGGAGGCGTGAGCCACTACGCCCAGCGAGACCCCATTTCCAAATACATGAAATCCATGGATCCCTACTGTCTCAAGAAAAAACCCATGTTTCAAGGCCCTGACCCTGTGACTCCTGCCTCACCTCCCTGCACTGCAGCCGGCAGGATTTTTCAGTCTAACAGGTCATAAAACGCCCTTTGAGAAAGCACCTTCTGACGCAGGGCATTTTGAAGGTAGAGGTGCAGGACTAGGAGAGGCAGTGAATGTGAGTGTGAGTGAGAGATAAATACAGTATGTCTCCTAAGGCTTTCTCTGAAACGGTGTGAATGGTCACGATGTTTATTGGGAGGCAAAACGCTTGAGGGAATTGGGAGGAAATTTACGGAAGGAAAATCCATTATCTGTTTTGTCTAAACCTAGTGCTTATCCTAGTGAAGATGGCAAGTGGGAGACTGGATATAAGAATCTGCCGGTAATGAAATAAGGCTTCGCTATTACTGTACATTTGAGAGTCAGTGTGTGGATGCTATTTAAAGTTACGAGGCAAATAAGGGAACCTCAGGAGGGAGAGCACAGATAGAGAACAGGGGTGAGGGAAGAGCCTTGCAGTGCTGCTCTATTCAGTGAACTGATACAGTAGGAAAAAATACCAACACAGAAAATGTGATTACATTGCAAGGACTGAGCCAGGTGTCAAGAAAGCTTAGAGATAAACATTTTAAGAATAAGGAAGTGCCAAGTGCTGCTGAAACCTAATGTAATATGAAGACAGAAAATTGACCTTCAGCTTTGGCAAGCTCTATAGGTGCAGTCTCTGTGCATTGGGGGCAGAGGAATTCTGACCAGTATAGATTGGAGAGAAAGTGTGAGATGAGACAACAAGACTGGCGTGAAAGGACATTTTTGGAGATGCTCGGCTTTGAAGGAAGAACTTCAGGGTATAAAAGGCAGGAGGGAATAGTACCAAAGACATAGGTACTGAGGTTGGCCTTTGAACAGTGCCTGGTCTTTCATCTGCACAGGTGGGGCAGCTGAGAATATGGGTACCCATTTTTTAAGGTGGTGATTGGAAGAGGAAGTAGTTCTTGACTGAGCTCGATTATTTTATTCCCATGCTGAGAGTCCAGTTGGGAGGAGCTGTTGAAGAGTTGAGGAGAAAGTATGAGAGAACCATCCCAGAGAGCAGAAAAGGTAATGTACTAGAGAAATGGAGATGCATTGTTGAATAGCGTTGAGAGAATATTTGAGATCAGTGGTCGTAAATTTGAAGTGAGTCCATCCAGAAAGATTATGAAATATTTCTCCAGCAGCATTCAACTGTGGCCCTTTCAGAGGGATGGAGCGTCGGAAATACTGTTATTTTGACAGTTCTATTGACAGGTATTTTGACATTAGTTTATGCTTAAGACTATAAGTATCCTAATTCAGATTCCAACCAATAGTGTCCAAGGGTTCCCTTTTCTCCACGTTGTCTCCAATATTTATAGTTTGTCTTTTTTTAATAGCCATGCTACCAGGTATCAGGTGATATCTTATGGTGATTTCCATTAGCAGTTCTCTGAGGATTAGTGATATTGAACATTTTTTCATATACCTGTTGGCCATTTGCACATCTTCTATTGAAAAATATCTATGCAGGACCGGGCGCAGTGGCTCACACCTGTAATCCTAACACTTTGGGAGGTCGAGATCACCTGAGGTCAAGAGTTCGAGACCAGCCTGACCAACATGGGGAAACCCCGTCACTACTAAAAATACAAAATTAGCCGGGCGTGGAGGTGCATGCCTGTAATCCCAGCTACTCCGGAGGCTGAGGCAGGAGAATCGCTTGAACCTGGGAGGCGGAGGTTGCGGTGAGCCAAGATCACACCATTGCACTCCAGCCTGAGCAACAAGAGCAAAATCCCCGTCTCAAAAAAAGAAAAGAAAAAAAGAAAAGAAAAAAAAAGAAAAATATCTATGCAGATCCTTTGCACATTTATTTTTCATTTGGATTATTGGTTTTCTTGGTATTGAGTCGTTTGCACTCTTTATACATTTTTGTTATTAACCTCTTGTCAGATGTAGAGATTGAAAATATTTTCTCCCGTTCTGTAGACTGTCTCCTCACGCTGTTTATTGTTTCCTTTGCTCTACAAAAGCTTTTTAGTTTTATCTAATCCTATTTGTCTCTTTTTCATTTTGTTGCCTGTGCTTTTGGATTCATAACCAAAAAGTTGTTATCCAGACCAATGTCATGATGTCACAGAGTTTTTCCCTTGGTTTTCTTTAGCAGTTTTAGAGCTTCAGGTATTCTATTAAAGTTATTAATCCATTTTGAGTTGGTTATTGTATATCTTGTAATGAAACTATGTGGCTTTTAACCTGCATACCTAGATTAAGGAATATTAGTTGCTAATGTGTTTTAATCAGAATGCTGTTACATGATCACTGATTATACATGTTACTGTTAGAATATCTAAGCTCTTATATTACTGTAAATTTGGGGTGATTTTTCTTTGGCTAAAAAGTAAATAGGCCAGTACGTATATGAGATTGGAAATTGTGATAATTTAATTCCAACAAGAATAAGGTTTTAGGTTGGATATATTTCTTCATACAACTATCAATAAATGTGAATGATGGACAGCAAATCTATTCATATATCATAATTAATCTCACTACTTGAAGAGTGATATTTATCCATCCACCCATGTACCTAGCCCTGTTTCTCTTTGTTTGCTAGAATCATGACAGAGAGAGAGAAAAATATAACAAATGTATTTTTCTTTGATTAATTTCTTGACAGGGGCTCGTTCAGTTGAATGTTAGCGTCAGAGGTGAACAGTATATTTCATTTAAGAGTAAGAAATACAGAGAGAATACTGCAATGACTGAATCCTGAAAAGATATGGGCAAGTTTTTCAGATATTGTTGTTTCAAGTGTAACGAAAATAAGCTAGATTAATAACAATAATTTCTTATTGTACTTACCTATCACTCTGTGGAAGAAACTATGTTAAACAATTTACATGTATTAATTAATTTAATGTCTACCTCAGCTGAAAAAGATAAAGTCTATCAGTTCCCCTTTCCTTAGGGAAAAAACCAGTGATTAACAATTTTAAGTAATTTGCATGCAACTAAAATTTAGAACTAAAATGCAAACCTAGGTTCATTTCATTCAACTGTTAGCACATTTGCAGGGCTAATTAATGTTTCATTTAAAAATCTAAAGAGTTTCATAAAGCTTTATTATCATGAAAGTTTGAGAAACCGTGTTTTAGACAATAAATACTTTGAAAAGTCAACTCATATTTGTGTGTTAATACACCGAAGAGATAAAATTTAAAAGGTGCACATTTAAAGAAAGCAAAACATTTTGTATTTATTTGCAATTGTGTATTGCGCTTTTAACGTTTAGCAAGCTAGTCCAATCATTGAAGAATAGCTGGCTTTGAACTCTGGGGTTTGGGATGTAAAACCTGGCAAGTGGGACTTCTCCATGGTGGACAGGTGTCTGCTTCACACAAAGAATCCACAGCTTGTGTTGCATAGGTGTGCACATATGTGTGTGTTTTATGCAAGGCAAACAGATTGTAAGGCTATTGTTCATAGAAAAGTAGTAGGTTATACATGCTTTTAATATATACTATTTTGGTTAGGTCACTGGAAGAAAGTTTTGAGTAGGAGTAAAACAGCTCTTGAACCTAAAACTGAATTTTACCACATTTTACACCAGGATAAACGTGTAGCACAAAAATACTTCCCATATTATGCCAGACTAACAATATCTGAAATAAGCTAACACAATGCTTCTTTTTCCACTAAATCATAGAAATTCAGAACGTATAAGATGATGTCAAGTTTATAAGGCATTGTACTAAATAGTAACTTACCACTGTAGGTGGATGGCCTATATTATTTAGTGGAAATAAATAGCTTCAAAATTGAATGTCAAAACAAAAGTTAGAAAAAATGTGTAAAGATTAAAAATACCACAAATAACATGTTTTTATTTAATATAGCATCAATGATAGACAATTTAAAAAATATGTCATCTCCCAAATCCTTTATGCATAAATCATATCTGTTGTGTAATTTTTATTTGCAGTTTATTTGATATAATACTTTCCCACTTGTTTAATTTAGAGACCAAATTCATCTAATTGTTTATACACCAAATGACACAATGATGATTATTTCTATTCTGTGCTCTATGGTTCCTTAATTGACACTTGAACAATTGTTTAAACATAAAAAATAATCAGCTAAAATTTATTATTGTGAATAATATTAATAATAAAATACATATTGAAATCAAACCTTTCTGCCAAACGGAATTCAGAAAAAACATTTATGTAATTAAACACTTTAGCAAAATAGACATTTATTATCCAGAAAAGAAGGAGAGAGGAAAACACACAAATAGACTATCTTTACTCAAATCAACAAACAATTCTGATGTCTTAAGAAACATTAGAGTAATATTTTATATATTCCTATTTTTTAAAAAGAGAGTAAATTTAAATTCAAGGACATTAAGTTATGTATCAAAGGTTATTTTTCAAAGATTCCATTTCTTTTCATTATTCTCTTCATAACAAAATATAATGTTGATAGATTTTGAAAAGTGCACTGCTTTTTACCTGGATATCAATTTGCTTAAAACTGGTATTATATTTGTGGCAGTAAATGCCTTGTGATGTCATTCAACTATAAAATAAGACCTTTCTATGATACTTGAAATAGGGCCTCAAACAAAATCCAAACTTAATCCAAGTGATTAAGAAAGTATTCAAATATCCCCAAAGCAATGTGAAAACCTATTCCTGACAAACATATTTATGTTGTTAATATCTCCTATTCTAAAATCAGTTAGCTTGCTTGGAAGAAAAACTTAGAAGAGGAAAGGTATTGAACTTTACCAAGTACTTACCATGTTAAAATTAGACAGCCCAGTAGAAAAAATCACTGAAGTTTTCGAATTCCGTGAATTAAAAAAAAAATTATTGAAGGAATGCTACCTATAGATTAAGGGAGGAAAATTTGTGTTTCAGCAATTTAGTATAATAGTTATTAAAGTTCCATCATGGTTGATCCTTATGTTCTTAAAAGAGCCCTGCCTATGAACAATAATGTGGGTGAGAAAGATCATTAATAAATAATTGGTTAATTGATGGCTAGACCACAGTGCCAAAGATGAAACTAAAATCCAGAAACTAAAATCCCCAAAAAGTGAGTGACAAACTCTTGCAATATGTGAATCAGGCTAAAAGTTCAAGGGGAAGAGGAAGGCAAAGAAGGACATTTATATGATTAAGCATCTTGGTTTGTAAGAAATTATAGGTTTAATTATATTATTCCCTTGTCCTTCCATGAACCCTATGAAGTATTAATAGCCTGTTTTATAGGGAAAGTTCCTTGAAGCTGAGAGCATTTATATAGGTTATCCAAGGTTTCCTTTCTGGTAAATAGTGAAACCAGAGTCCAAAATCCAAACAAACTGACACAATATTTCATGATTTGTCATCTAAATTTTTGTTGCACAAAGTGTGGTCTGTGGACCAGGAATGTCTTCATTTGGGAGCTTGTTAGAAATGAAAGATCTCGTACTCAAACCCAGAACCGTGAAATCATAATCTGCATTGTAATGAGATCTCCAGGTGATTCTTATCCACACTGCAGTTTGAAAGGCACTCAACTAAAACACTCTAATGGAGGCTAAGTGGAACCCATAACAGGACCCCCAGGAGTCAGAAAGAGTTGAAGGAAGAAGGGAGAGTTAATGTCACAAATGCAGAGCACGTGCTGAGGGACTTTTAGGGAAAGGCTGACAAAAAACCAAACACCTCATGTTCTCACTCATAGGTGGGGACTGAACAACGAGAACACTTGGACAAAGGAAGGGGAACATCACACACTGGGGCCTGTCATGGGGTAGGCGTAAGGGGGAGGGATAGCATTAGGAGATATACCTAAGGCAAATGACGAGTTAACGGGTGCAGCACACCAATATGGCGCATGTACACATATGTAACAAACCTGCATGGTGTGCACATGTACCCTAGAACTTAAAGTATAATAAATACATAGCCGGGCGCGGTGGCTCATGCCTGTAATCCCAGCACTTTGGGAGGCCGAGGTGGGTGGATCACAAGGTCAAGAGATCGAGACCATCCTGGCCAACATGGTGAAACCCCATCTCTACTAAAAAAATACAAAAATTAGCTGGGCATAGTGGTATATGCCTGTAGTCCCAGCTACTCGGGAGGCTGAGGCAGGAGAATCACTTGAACCTGGGTGGTGGAGGTTGCAGTGAGCCGAGATTGTGCCACTACACTCCAGCCTGGCGACAGAGGGAGACTCCGTCTCAAAAATAATAATAATAAAAATAATAACAATAATAAAAAGAAAGACCATTGTATTGTTGGTGTATTGGGAATAGATTAGAGCAAGGGAACCATTTGGGAGAGGAGAAAGATGATGAAGGTTGAAGCACAGAAAGCGATATGGTGATGTAATATATTTTGGCATCAAGTCTGTTGCCTGAGTTTAATTTACAATGTTTAGGTAATAGAGTGGAAAAAACAAACAAAAAAAACCTTAAAAACAAGGAACAGCATTCCTCCTTAGGAAAAATAAGGGGGCTGTTTAGAAAACATTCAATAAAGTTCTTGAATGAAAAGTTAGACTCTGGGGCATGAGTTAAAGGAGAAATGGGAAAAAGTGGCTCTGCTTTATAAATGGTGAAAGAAATGGGCAGTGAGAAAGTGTGAGGAGGAGCGAGGGGACAAGGAAAACTGAGTAAATAGGGAGAATCACAGAAGAAAACTAGACAGAAGCCTGGATAAAATCTCGCATTTTTGGAACACGGATGTCTAATGAAGGTTGATGCTATGAAGCCTGCTGAGCACATGAAGGCTGATGTTAAAGTTTTTCTATGTTCAGTATGTACATGGAAAAAGGGAAAAAATGACCTTAGTCTAATATCTGGGTCTTTCTGTGATAGGAAAATAGGGGAGTTAAGAAACGGGTAACAAAAGTGAAATCTGTGTTCAGGATATGAATGGGAACACCAGCGAATATTGGAGGTCAAGTCACCTGTAAGTTTCAGGATCTGTAGAAACAAGAACATGAGACGTGTCTGGAGACACAGAAATGACGATATTGAAAACAGTTAAATACCTCTATGCCATGTGCTCCAACATCTGAGAAAAGCTCCATAAACAACCAGCATGTCCACACAGTGGTTATTATGTGAATACAAGTTTCGATTAAAGTATTGGTAAATGTTTACTTAATTTGAATTAGAATGGAGTTTACCTAAATAGGATGAAGGGAGCGCTCATGATAAAGGACTGCTCACTGCCACTCTCTTAAGGAGTCATTTGTATTCTTCACAGTCCTTTTGTGGAAAACCAGGATAAAAGTTCCAAGAGACCAGTTAAGGGGTGAGTCTTATGTTTGGGTTTGTAAGTGTTTCCAACCCAGAAAGCCAATGTCGTTAGTTTCAGAGTCTCAGTTCAGATCTACTTTACCAGGTCTGCATCTCTAATTCTCTAATTTCTGGATGAGCCATCTGTATTAGTCCGTGTCCATGTTGCTGATAAAGACATACCCGAGACTGGGAAGAAAAAGAGATTTAATGGACTTACAGGTCCACATGGCTGGGGAGGCCTCACAATCATGGTGGAAGGCAAGGAGGAGCAAGACATGGATGGCAGAAGGCAAAGAAAGTGCTTGTGCAGGGAAACTCCCGATCTTACAACCATCATATCTGGTGAGACTCATTCGCTATCACCAGAACAGTGCAGGAAAGACGCGCCCCCATAATTCAATCACCTCCCACTGGGTTCCTCCCATGACACGTAGGAATGTGGGAGTTACAATTCAAGATGAAATTTGGGTGGGGACACAGCCAAACCATATCACCATCCAAGCCAGAGTTTTCAAGTTAAAACGTGAGCTCTTTGTATGGCCTCATGGTCATTGCAAAAAACCAAAAATCACAGGAGAGCTAAATATATGGAAAGCATCCATCAGACTTTGTACCATTCGGAAAGAGCCACTTTTAATTGTGTGACAACGCTTCCACATAACTCTTGCACAAAAATGGAAACCTACCGCACGTGTGCTTTCACCGTAGACACAAAGTGCTTTTATTCATTTTGTTTGTTTTGTTTCGCTTTATCTTTTCATCCCCTCCTCAACTCTTCACACCCACCCCTCAGGGTCCCACAACTAATGGAAATAACCAGGTTGATTTGATTTCTAGGAAGTTTTCTAATGAAAATTTCAGAATATTGCTTGAATGTATTAAATTTTCAGGTCAAAGAAGTCTGCTATTTATCAACAAATGCTATTTGATTCGAATGCCTGATAAAAGTTCAAATGCATTGGAGAGGCAGCATTCTGGCATGGTAATGAAGGCTGGATCCAGAGAGAAACTGCTTGCATTTGTATACTGATTATTCTTCTAACTGTAATGCTGGGCGGTTACTTAACCTCTCTGTGCTTCAGTTCGATAGGCTATAAAACAGAGATGAAAAATAAAATCTGATGGAATTCTTTGGGAATTAAATGCATTAATACTTGTAAGGCGCTTTGAATTATGCCTGGAAAATAATAGTCACTCAATGAAGAGGTGGGAGCAGTGACTCACACTTACAATTCCAGTACTTTGGGAGGCTGAAGCAGGCAGATCTCTTTGAACTCAGGAGTTCGATACCAGCCTGGGCAACAGAGTGAAACCTTGTCTCTACAAAAAATACAAAAATTAGCCAGACACGGTGGTGCACACCTGTAGTCCCAGCTACTCTGGAGACTGAGGCAGAGAATCACTTGAGTCTGGGAAGTAGAGGTTGCAGTGAGCAGAGATCACACCACTGTACTCCAATCTGGGTGACAGAGAAAGACCCCGTGTCAAAAACAAAAAAAAAAATTTACTCATTGAAAACAAAAATCATGTTTGTGTATTGCTGTCATGATCATGGTAATTGCTAGTGTTATTACTATTTCATTTCTAACTCTAAAACTATGTGTGACCATTTCAAACAGTGGGCTCAGGAGTATTTCTTGCGGATCTCCCACTTGGCCCTGTCTCTTGCTTGCATGTTCCTGAGTTTCCTACTCATCTCTTCTATGATGTGCCAAGTGCATTCAGGTGGTGGTTCAGGACATGTTAGCTTTGTCCATCAAGGACATGTTGGAATGATTGTGGCTTCAGGGGATGGTGTCTTAGGGTCGAAATTTCATTTCATAAAAGAGCACCTGTCTTGATTATTGGAACTTCCCACAGTTTCTTTCTCAACCCTCACTCCTCTGTCAGGTTCACCCTAAAGGCCAGTATCGAGGAGCACCTGCAGAGCCTTTATGAGGGCTGCACTCCTGTCTCTTCACCACCTTCGTGACAGTGTGGAAGACCTGGAGGGGAGAAGGCAGTCCCACTGCAAGCTCTACTGGAAAAATCATTTAGAGTTTACATGAATACAATAAAGAAGGCCAGAGAAGATTTAACAGCAGGACAGCTAGTGAAGCATTGGCAGATAAGCCCACTAAATGCAGTGTTCAAGTTGACTCATCTTGTAATTGATCTAAGGGTTTTAATTAGTGTGTGACAGCCATAATTTACCTTATCTCAAATATTATCATTATTTTTTCAAGCACTTTCCCCTTGATGATTATCTGAACACACAGTAAGCATATTTTAATTGAAAGCAACACTCTGTTATCTCCCTTAAGTCATCATTCCATATATTAAAAACATATATCTTATTCGAATTTTATTAACGATCAGTACATGTATTGTAAAGGATTTCTATTTTTTTAGTGAAATGTATAAACCCACAACTCTTTGGAATCATATAATCAAAACATTTGATTACTTTTCACATAAAAGTGGCTATTTCTCAGCATGTTTACGATGTCATTTGAGGCTGACAAATTATGGTTTAATGCTAAATAGTGTTTCTTTTCACTGATTAGCCATCAGAAGGAAAGTTATGAGTGTTTAATTTTTGGATATTTTTAATTTTATTTGCTGTATCAATTACTAAAGCCTAAAGGAATCTAGGAAAATAATTTTAAATTCAATGTAACTTATTGGGGACCTTTACTTGTTCTCTTTAAAACATAACAGACTTAGCGATTATGTTCCTTGGGTATTATAAGCTTAGGTAGTCAGTTATTCAATGGGGTTTAACTGGATCAACTGCAAAAGATACAACTTTTGAAGGAAGCTGACTAGCAAATTCACATATTGATGGTAAACCTTTATTATAGGGATTTAGAAATATAAATTACAATCTGCTCTTAATTTTTTTTACAAAGCAAGAAAACAATATAAGTTATATCTAGTAAAAAAAATTAGATATCAAAACATTATATTCCTTCACTTCATTACTCCTTCAATTGTTAAATTTAAGCCAAAAATGTAGGCAGCTTTTGCTCCCCACAAGAGTTTAATTTTAAAACTCAAAACTATTTTATTTGAATTCAAATTACTAAGCATTGTAATTATTAAGTAAAATTCCTCTCAAATATAAACACATTCACAGTTCTTAATAATAGTACCTGTCGAGAGAAAAGTATTAAAAACTAGCATACTCTTGGAAAAATCACTTTATTACTTAGCCTATTAAAACTATATACGTGCTATTATCACTTGTAGGTAAGTAATTTCTGAAATATTTAACATTCTTGGTACTGCCATTCATAACAATAAGCTTAAAATGAGATATAAAATTACAAAGGCGTATTTGTTAAAATTGCTTAAGATTAAAATATTTTAATATTTTAAAATAGATAAAATGTTACTAAATTAAGGTGCTCCTATGATGTCAAATACGCAGTGTCCCAGGAAAGCAGAGATTACAGTGTGTAGGGAAATATTCACCAGCCAGAGTGAATGCAGTATTTAATATAGAGTCAGGAAATACAAGAGGTGCTAGCCCTTGGTAGCTAACCTACAGACCTCTGGGTGCTGAGCTAGAAAAGATGAAGTCTGATTTGACTTCATCGTATAAACAGAATGTCATCCGCTCATCAAATTCCACCCACAGTGAACCCCTGGCATGGTTAATGATTATAATCTTCACATTTAATCACGGGAACTCAGTGACAGGCAAACAAAGGTTAGCTAAACTGACAGTTCAGACTGTTTCAACGGAAGAGAACTCCACAAGTATTATTTTTAAATGTGCATGTCCAATTCCAACAACACTTTTCCAAAATGCGGCTGAAGTATGTGCAAAGCATAGTTACCGGAAAGAGCGCATCGTTTATCTCTCATGTGATACTAATTATCTGGAAATTTGCTAGTTTACTTTCAAAGGTACATTTTTGCAATGCCACTTGCCTGGTTGAATTAAGTTGGGGGTTTTTAAATATGGAATAAAGATCTGGATAAAAAGGGGATTCTTTTAACTAAAATTGTTTTCATGCTTTTATGTTTAATTAAATCATTTGAGTTATTTTTTCTAAATAATCTCATTTTAACATATTTTCATTTTTCACAGACTTTGCAACCCAATCACCTGTAGTATACTAAAATGAATGAAAGAACTTAGAACATGTCCTAGAGTAGCATGTATTCAAAAATCCTTTAAATGACAATAATTTTGTTTTTAGAATTTTAAGCAAACACCCTGTGAAAATAAGAATTTTAACATTTATTATATTTTAATTGAGTAGTCAGGGTAATTTAATGAATTTATATTAGATAAGTCAGGAATATTATTTATCTTATAATAAAAAATTCAAAATGCATGAGAATTTTATTAAATTTAATGCGAGGTTTTACAAAAAATAGTGTATGCTATTAAACACACATGGATATGCCTTGTTGTAAAAATTTTGGTATCTTTTCTAGGATTATGTTTTTATCCTTACATAATAAGATGGACTTTAAAATGTATTAACAATGTTTTGATGAATTAAATTTTACTTGAAATTTATTACCTAAGCTGGGCATCGTGGCTCACGCCTGTAATCCCAGCACTTTGGGAGTTCGAGGCGAGTGTATCACAAGGCCAGGACAGTGAGACCATCCTGACTAACACGGTGAAACCCCGTCTTTACTAAAAATGCAAAAAATTAGCCGAGCGTGGTGGCACGTGCCTGTAGTCCCAGCTACTCGGGAGGCTGAGACAGGAGAATCCCTTGAACCCAGGAGGCGAAGGTTGCAATGACCCGAGATCGCGCCGCTGCACTCCAGCCTGGGCGACAGAGCGAGACTCCGTCTCAAAAAAAAAAGAAAAAAAGAAAAAAGAAAATTATTGCCTATTACTGACAAGGTATATAATATATTGCTTCTTTGTTTCTTTTCATAAAACCTTAGTTTGAGATAATTTTTAACTTATCTTTTGTGATATATAATCAATGATTGTTCTAAATTAGTTTCAGTTACTTTGTTACCGTTTTTCAAAAAATGTATTTTATTCTTTTTTGAACTGCCAATATAACTTGTATTATTGTGTTTTTTGTTTAATGATGTTTAATAATGCAAATACTTAACTTTTTTCAGTTTTTAAAGAGATTCATTGTAATAAATTGAAATTTTTTAAAGTACAGGAATCTTATAATTTCACAATTCTATTTTTGGAAAAAAAATCATCAAAATAACCTCTTCCCTACTTCCAAAAATAAAAAAATAAAAGAGAAAGAGAGAGATAAAATCAAAGAATATATGCGAGTGCAGATCTGAAGTGTGGTGTTTGTTGTTAATGCAATTCGGGGTTCTTTTTAAGAAAGTTGATACGAACTCATTATTAAAAATGGGTAAGCATGATCAGAAAGAGAAAACTCACAATAAATAATTAATGGCACAAAATTTAGAAAAATAACATGCTTTTATTAACTGACTGCCTGATAAACTATAAATGATTCCTTAGTTTTTAGTTACATATACTTTGATCACATTTCATATGACAAAATATATGTGTAATATTTTTTCTACAGATAAGGAAAAGGTTAATTCATTACTTTTTTAGCCCTACTAACTAAAATTTGCATTTCATTTTTGATAGTTTAGAAAAGTTCCTTTCAGCATCACAATTAGAGGACTTTTTAGCATATGTGGGATATCTTGGCCTGTTTCTTTTGTATCTCAACTACTACAAACATGCTTTTTTTTTGTAGTTCTGTTTCATGTTGTGCTCTGCAAACACAAGAATTCTGATGAACTCCATTTTGTATGATAGTCATCAAAGAGAAATATGAGATAAATTTAAATTCTTTCAGGTTGATGGAAAATTCTCCTGAGTGCATGATTGGCAATACATCCTAGAATCACTAAACATGTTTGAGGCTCTATCGATATTAGAGTTTCCTTTCCACAATTTACAGTAAAACTAGAAACTAGCTGAACTGTATATCCACTAAACATATAGATTTGTTTTCATAAAATTTATTTCTTCCTCTCTTGCTCCTTCCCCTAACCATGTATACTCACATGAGTTCAGGTACATGCATACACACACCTCACACTTAAAATCTTAGATACAATAATTGGCTGTAGTGGAGATTCTGCGTCTCCAACAAATTTTCTCTTTAGTTATGTCATAGCAAGATGTTATTGGTAAATAAAAATTTTAAAATTAGTGTCAACTTAAATTATCTCTGAATACAACAAGCAAAGATTAACTAAATCCAGCTAACAATTCCCGACAACAACTATGACACTTACAAACAACCCTATGCTGTTTTCTAAAATCAAGAATCAATAAAAAAGCAAAAATTAAGATTTAAAAAATTAACAAAATGTGGATTTTATTTACAAGAATTCTAAGAACATCAGCAGAGATAAACCAGTAGAATTCTTGTTTTAATGTCAAATAAAATTATATTCTTATTCTTTATATTAGTGAGGAAGGACTTATATATGATAGGTAGTGTTAATCATATTACATATTTTGAAATAATCAATAATAGTAATTGTTATCTTGAAAACCTATCCCATATGTTTGTGTATTACGCTTAGGTAATAAAAAAATAACACTTAGGTTGCATAAACACCTGTATTGCCAATAAATAAAAATACTTTTTAATTCATCACTCCATCACTTGTAATTTGATAAAAAGCAGAATTCATGAAATATACAAACTTTTTAAACCCATACACCAATGCTTTGCTCTACACTTCGTCCCTGCTAAAAGCCCATGCACATATTTCTCCTGAGAAAAGTATTATGTAAGTTGTTTACAATTACCTTTAACTTCTCTGATGTATATTTGAAATATTTGCAATAATGAAGTTTTCCCATTCTCAACATTTAGATGATCAAATATCCCACTTGTGATCAGGTATCTGTTTTTCAATTTGGCAAATTATTTTGTCAAATGCTATTGTAACTAATCAGAATATCTTAAATAGAAGTGTACATTAAAAGAACTTCTAAAGTTTACTTTATTGCAAAAAAAAGAATAGTAAAAAACTGTAGAAAGAGTTAGTGATGATTTTGCCTGTAGATAAAAGTTAGAAGAGACTGAGGATAGCTTTTTAAAAAAACAACAACAACAAAAAAATCTGTTTCCAAGGTTATATATAACACATTGCTTGAGCTGTCAAGGTTTTATTAAAGAGGAAAATAAATGAGAAAAAAAAAGATGCTGTATTTTAAGCCTAAAATGATAGAGTGATTGCAAAAGGGATTAGAGGTGTTGTTTATTCTCATATCATCGATTCTCACCTGTAGACATTTAAACCAATGCAACAAACAAGCTGAGAATGAATGGGTAAGCCGTGTAACTTTTTCAATTTTATAGCCACAGAAGCAGGACACAGTGACTTATAATCCTGAAGCATTTGCTGTCTATCTAAGATAGGAACTGGCAACATTGAGGAATGGACTGATGAACTTTCTAGAATAGCGAAGAACTGAAGTCCATGAAGGATACTGACATCCACAAGAAACACACCAATATGAACATGGAACAAGAGCTTCACTGTCAGTGTGTGTTCAGGACAGCATGTCTAGCAGGAAAAACAAACAACATTGAAAACGGACACTACTATGTCTCAGTGAAAAGTTAGACCAAAATTCAGCTAACATGGGATATGAGTCCTAAGGGAGGGACTTTAGGAAAGTCAGTTAGTCTAAGTATTGTTTTTATCTGTTTTGTTTTGTTTTGTTTTTAATTTTTAAAGTAGAAATAATTCTGCATAAAGCTCACATTGAAGTTAAATAGGATGCTCTACGTGATGGTCCTTTTTAAGTTATCCAATGTCATGTAAACAGTAGGTACACCACCCATGCAGAGAAGAGCAGGAGATGGTGAGAGGAACAATTTGATCTGCTCTCCTCTCAAGCGGTCTTCATTTCTGTGTGCCCCTCACAGAGCAAACACCTCAGTCACCGGATTTGTTCTTGATAATATGTATTTCCACTTCCTATGCTGACTTTATAACCCAACTTCATGCAAGAGATTCAGTGGCATGTGGATTTCACCTGATACTGGAAGTGACATGAAGTGTAAGAGAAAGAATGTCCCAGAATTTATTGGCAGAGTTTTCCCAGTAGACTGCAATTCTCTGTTGAGGAAGTCCAAGAGAATTCAGTGCCCAAAGTATACTGATGAACAACTGTATGAGATCCTAGTGGATACATGTTAGCCCCATTCTACTAAGTTATATATAAATAGGTGCCTTTGCTTCCAAAAAACATGTGGTTCATACAACTGCCTTTTTTTGGAATAGTCTGTGCAGTTCTCATCAGAATTTCCATACTGCTGCAGTCACAAGCTCAGAGAAGCCAACTATTTCTCTCACTGATTTTCCTTGAGTATGCTGAAGGACAGCATCTGATAGGAAAAGGCTGTAAATACCTGCATAAAGCCAAAGTATTATTTTTCTCAAGCTATTTGCTATCGTACAAAGGGTGCCTTTTCCTGTCAAATCTTAATTTGAACTCAAAATTCACTTATATAACATAGTCACAGATACAGCGTTATTTGCCATAGTTCATTTTATGTGAATTCTACATCAAAACACCTTAGAGAGTTACATTATAAAATCATACTGGAAGAGAAGCTAAACAAAAACTGAGACAAAAATAAACTAGAAATAAAAGATTCAACATGAGCTCAGCTGGTGAAGCAAGTAAGCAAAAGGAGATTTCTCCAAAGGAAAAAAAAAGAAAGAAAACCTCAGAAACAAACTGTCTTGCTTTTTTACTTCATCGCATCAGTATTTACATTTAGCAAACCAAAAAAGATGTCTGTGTATGTACTACAGACACACACAAACACACATATGTATCTTTATATATATATACACACATACTACATATATACATACATGCATATACTATATATGTAGTATATACATTCCTAATTTCATGGTTTCTTAGGAAGACAAAGCTAAATAGCTGTCATTAAATTATGAAATTGCTGGAAATTACTAATTACTGTCTAGTGCTCCACTAGTCTATGTAGTCTATTTATGGAGACAAACAGAAGCCCATATATGGTCTTCAGAAAGGACTAAAGTTGCAATTACAAAGTGATAGTTAAGAAATTCCTCTGGTACTTTAAAATGTATCTTTTTTACAAGAAAATATCTGGCCAGGCACAGTGGCTCACTCCTGTAATCTCATCCCTTTAGGAGGCTGAGGCAGGCGGATCATGAGGTCAGGGGATCGAGACCATCCTGGCTAACATGGTGAAACCCTGTCTCTACTAAACACACACACACACACACACACACACACACACACACACACACACACAAAATCCATGAGGCAATGGAGGCAATGGATTGTAGATAGTATGGTAAACATCGAAAGAATGCTTCATTTTCAAAAGTACTGATATTTTGAAAATAACTAGAAAAGAAAATTTCCCTAGGATGAAGGTTTGGGATCAATAGAAAAGTATCTGAGAATTATTGAGTCATTATACATCCCAGTCCCTGAACAAAGGCCTACAAAGTATTACAAGCCCCATTCTAGAGATGACAAAAACTAAAGTAAAAGAGAAAATACTTGGCAAATATCTCAGCGCTGTGTTGGCCTAATATGAAGGCCCATGTTTCTTCTCATTTGTAGAGCAACGATGGAAACGAAATAGATCTTTTACCAATCCAGACTGCTCCTACCAAATCTCCATTTTCTTTGCACATACCCACTTTAAACTTAGAACCTTAAAAACAAAGCATGCTGACTAACATATTCTTCGGTCCTTTAGATATAAATATCAAAGGGCTCTGATGCATATATTCATTTTTCAAAAAACCCAAAACATTCGTGTAACGTTTCTAAGGTCTCTTATATAAATTGTTATTTTACATAGCAGTTATTTATGTAATTGAATATTCATATGTCACATGTTACCCTTCGACTAGAATTGATCCAACATTATGCTATCATACTGTGCATACTGCTGGAGTAATTTCATGAGTCTCTGATTTTCTGAAGATAATATAAGCTTTAGTGTTTTGGAGTAAATTTTACTTTTTTAAAAATAAAAAATGTTACAGCTAAGCAAAAACAAAACCAAGCACCCCCTCCAAATTTTTTTCTTTTTTAATTAAGATACAGTATTTTGTCTTGCAATTTTGTAGGAATGGGCTTTCATTAACAGTAAACTCTGTCATTCTTTTCATTCTGTTTCCCGAATTCAAATTTCTGTCATTCTATTAGTCCAATGGTTAAAACTGTCTTGATTGGTTTGAGGTACATTATCCGTTTTTTTTAAATATATATTTCATTTGTTTTCACACGGATTTCTTATTCAGTGTAAAAATTCATGCTACCAAATTATATATTTTAAAACCATTTTTAAAAGACCAAAGCAGGAAAAAAATAAATAACATTAAAATAATTAAAATAATGCCTATTTTACACAGCTTATTTTATTTAAACAAATATTTTGTTCCATTTTGAAATAACCTCAAACATATTCAAATCTGCAAATATGGGATATAGAACTTTCATTTTTGTGGCATCATCTGAGGACAATTAACTTGTCCTTTTTCCAATTCCCCATCACCCTGAAGGTATTTAATGTTAATTTCTACCAACAAAAATCTTTTCCTACATGACCACAGTGCCACTAACAAATTCAGGAAATTAACATTGATAAATTATTGCCATCTAAACCTCAGACGTCATTCACATTTCATCAAATGTCCCAATAATGTCTTTTTCGCAAAATAATTTCGTTAAGAATCATGGTATTTAATTTTAATCTCTCTCAAGTTTTTCATTCTTGGAAAATCCCAGAGTTCTTACATATTATTCATACGCTCGACATTTTAAAGATTACAAGCCAGTTATTGTGCAGAGCCTTCCTCTGGTTGGGTTTGGGTTTGGATGGTGTTGCCTCATATTTAGATCTAAGCATCTCTGTCAGGAAGTAATGTTGTGTTTCTCCCTTTGCATTTTATTAGGTAGAACATGATTTCAAGTTTCCCTTCATTGATATTGTTTACTTTGATCACATAATAGAATGTTTATCAGGTTTCTCTATTGAAAAATTATACTTTTTCTCTTTGTAAATAGCAAGAATTTTGGGGGAGCTTCTTTAACATTCTGTAATATTCCATTACATATATTTAATATTCTGTAAATATCCCATCCCTCATGAAATTTTTAATTGTTCGATTTATTTATTTGCATCTCAGTTTTTATATTTCATCTAATGAAGGTTTTATATTTCATCTAATGGATTATAATATGCTTTTAGAATAACTAATCTTGATGCTGAAATTCCACAAAATTTGCCCAATAAGAGATGTCTTCAAGAGAGATTGTCTGTTCACCTTACCTGTCATTATCATTCGTTGAGCATGTCTTGTTTTGTGACAACACAATATATTCCTGAAACATCTAATTCTTTTCTTGTCCCAGCTGTGAAAAAGGAGCCCTGGTTTCTTTTACTGGAGGATGGTATTTAGAAACCAAGTTCCAAGAGCTAGATGTGCTCATTCATTCTGAAGCCCCTTTAAGTGTATGAAGCTAGAGAATACATATACATACATACATCTATTTGCATGGACACATACATTCACACACATGCATACAGAGAGAGCAATGTGAGGCATGAGTCCACACTAACACTGCTCCAATCCAACACCACAGAGGTCATTTGAGTTTTTACCTTTCCATGTTTTTAAGTCCCCTCTCCAAGAATGAGCAATCTGGCTTTTGTTATCCTTAGCATATAAACTTACTTGGTAAAACCTTCTGTATATAACTGTATGAATGCTCTTCAGAGTAACAGAACCAATAGAATATTATGTGTATTTCACATATTATATATATATATATATCATTATTTATATAAATACAGTGTGTGTGTGCGCGTGTGTTGTGAGACAGGGAGAGAGAGAGAGATTTATTAAGAAACTTAGCTAATGTCATTTTGGAGGCTGAGAAGTTCCATGATCTGTTGTCTGAAAGACAGGGACCCAGGTAAGCCAGTGGTGTAACTCAGTGATACTTAGTTCAAGTCAGAAGGCCTGACAACCAGAATAGCTGAAGATGTAAAGTAATTAATGCATGTTGGGGAAAAAGGACAAAATTTGCATAAAGACTTTCACCTCTCTAGACTCATGACAATAACAACATAATAATGTAGTATGTAACAGAAGAAAAAATAGGACCAATCTGGCAGTGCATGGTGGCTCACACCTGTAATCCCAGGACTTTGGGAGGCCAAGGTGGGTGAATCATGAGGTAAGGAGATCAAGACCATCCTGACCAACATGGTGAAACCTCGTCTCTGGATGCGGTGGTGCATGCCTGTAATCCCAGCTACTTGAGAGGTTGAGGCAGGAGAATCACTTGAACCCGGGAGGCAGAGATTGCAGTGAGCCGACATCACCACTGCAATCCAGCCTGGCAACAAAGTGCGACTCCATCTCAAAAAAAAAAAAAAAAAAAAGAAACAAAAGAAAAAATACGACCAATTCTTAAACACATCAGAAACTTGACAGAAAGAAAAACATTAGTTATTTTTCAAGTATCTATGCTACATTCATAAATACTGATCCTATTTTAGATCATGAAGAAAGCTAAGTCAAAAAGTAGAATAAATAAAACAATGCTATCTGATTATAATATTAAAATAAACAAAAAATAAGACAATTAGGAAAAAACCTCTTTATTCTGGCAAGTAAAATAATAAATCACTTAAGCAATACTTGAGAGAAAAAATATACATCAAAATAATTCAATGTATCAAACATAGGTATATATGTATGTAGATACTGAAAATAGAACTATAATACTTCTAAAGGAATGATCACAGATAAAATTTTCTGATATTATATAACAGTGTGTCAACAACTGGAAGATGAATAAAACTCACTGAACCAATGTTTTCCAAATGACCAATGCAAGATGTGACCAAATTATTTATGGTTAAGAAATTCATTCAAATTACTCAATGGATTTTTGTATTACAAAGGTGAGAAAAAGTCATTGTTATGGTTTCAGATTCTACATTGCAACTAACTTTTAAGAAAACACTACTGTCAAGTTTTGGTGTAGTGTGAAAAAGAATATCCACAATTATCTGAAGTTGGTTAAAATAGTCCTCCCATTTCCAACTATATATTTATATGAGTATGAGTTTGGATTTTTTTTCATATATTATAAGCAAAATAAACATAGCAATAATTGAATACAAAAGTAGATAGAATAATCTGCTGTGTTCTACTAAGCCAGATTTTTAAGAGATTTACAAAATGCAAAACATGCCAGTCTTTTCAACTTTGTTTTTACTATTATTTTTCATAAAATACTTAACTTTTTATAAAAATATGTCATTTATGTTAATATGCATGGCTTTATCATGTTAAAATAAATATATATATTTCAAAATTTCTCAGTTTTGATTTCTAATATCGTGAATATCAATATATATGACCCATTTAAACAAAAGACCTTTGGAATCCTGAGTAACTGTTCAAGGTTTAATGAAGTCCTGACACCTAAAGGATTGGTTTCAACAATCTCTATCTTCAGTGTTGAGTTTAGACCATTCAGTGTAATTGTTGACATATTTGTAATTATTTGTATCATACTCTTGTTTTCCATTTTTCTGCCTTTATTTTTCTGCCTCTGTTGATTTCTTCTTTTTATTTGAATTAATTTTATTTTAGAATGTCATTTTAATTTTTGGCTGAGTTTTTTGTTTTAATTATATCTGTTTATTGGGGGACTTTCTGGTGGCTGATCTAGAGATTTAAACATATATTTTTAACTTTTCACTATATACTTAGAATTTTATATTTTTCCATTTTCATGGTCTTCCTTTATTCCTGAAGTTTTAAGTTTCTTTCAGGAATCATTCTTTTTCCATCTTAAAAACCTCTTTTGGCATTTCTTTTAGAAAAGATCTGCTAGTGAAAATTACCTGAGTTTTCCTTCATTTAACAATAACTTTCAAATTTATTTCTAGAGGATATTTTCACTAGATGTAAATTTGTGGGTTGGTGGTTATTTCCTGCTGGTATTTTAAATGGTGATTAACTGCTCTCTGCCCTCCCAGAGTACAGGAAAAAACAGAAACTAAACAAAGACAAGGAATTTCCCACCTTTTTTTTTTTCTTCTGATTCATATGGTCCACCCTACCCTATTCTCAAACCAGACAGGATTTCTCTTAGAACTCTGTCCACACTGAGGACGCTCTTTCAATTTTGGGTTGCTGTCCAGGCTAGGTCAGAAGATACTGGAGGAAAATAAAGTGGGATTCTCACTGCCACTTTAGCTATACTTTGAGTTCTGTTCCTTCCTTCCTTCCTTCCTTCCTTCCTTCCTTCCTTCCTTCCTTCCTTCCTTCCTTCCTTCCTTCCTTCCTTCCTTCCTCCCTCCCTCCCTCCCTCCCTCCCTCCCTTCCTTCCTTCCTTCCTTTCTTTTCTTTCTTTTCTTTCTTTCTTTTCTTCCTTCCTTCCTTTCTTTTCTTTCTTTTCTTTCTTTCTTTTCTTCCTTCCTTCCTTCCTTCCTTCCTTCCTTCCTTCCTTCCTTCCTTCCTTTCCTTTCTTTCCTTTCTTTCTTTCCTTCCTTTCCTTCCTTCCTTCCTTCCTTCCTTCCTTCCTTCCTTCCTTCCTTCCTTCCTTCCTTCCTTCTTTCTTTTTCTTTTCTTTTTGAATCTGTCTGCTACTGTTTAATTATCAGAGTCAAGTAGCTCAGATAACTGCTCCATGCATTCCATTCATAATTATTTGGCTGCATTTAGTAGGAGAGATAGTGGTGTATATGCTGTCTTGGCTGAAATAGCATAGGTCTTACCTTATACCAACTGCCTCTGCGCCTATCTAAATAATCATAGACTATACTGTTTATAAGAATTACACTGATATTAATCGTTAAATAAAATGTGATTTCTTGAATGAAATCTCAATAGATTCTGATCCTTCCTGTAGCACTGAATTTAATTTGCTAGTATTTAATTTGGATCTTAGCATCCGTAATACCGACAGGGATGATCTATAATTTTCCTTCTTTACTATCTTTCTCAGGAAAATCATAGTTGTGTTGGCCCAAAAATTCAGTTGAAAAGTGTACCTTCTTTATGTATTCTTGTACCTCTCTGGGTCTGGGTTTTCATTATTTGTATAGTGTGGATATTGTTTCTTTGAATTTTAATTGTGGTAAAAACCACATAACATTTACTATCTTAACCGGTTTTAAGTCTAGAGTTCACTCGTGTTAGCTATACTTGCATTGTGCAAAGATCCCTAGAACTTTTCATCTTTCCAAACTGAAACCCAGTACCCACTGAACAACTCTCCTCCACCCACCCCATGCTCTGCACGGCCTCTGGCAACTACCCTTCTACAATCTGTTTCCATGAGTTTCACTGCTTCAGATAGTTCATATAAATCTAGTCATACAGGGTTTGTTTTTGTGCAACTGGCTTTACGGGTTAAATTTTTAAAGCACATTTATAAGTCATCATACTCTCTGTTTTTGTGACATTTTAAATAAGTGTTATATTTTGAGAAGTTGGTCAAGTTCAAATTGTCAGTTTTTAGCATAAAATTATTCATAACATCTTTTATTATTTTAATGACTAGTGTCTACTGTAAATTTTTTCCCTTATGACAGATTTTATTTCTATTTTTCTCTCTATATATATATCTACATTTTTTTTTTTTTTGAGAGAAGGTCTGACTCTGTCACCCAGGATGGAGTGCAATGGTGCCATCGTGGCTTACTGCAGCTTCAACCTGCCAGGTTCAATATATCCTCCTGCCTCAGCCTCCCAAATAGCTGGGACTATAGGTTCCTGCCACCACACCTGGCTAGTTTTTTGTATTTTTTGTAGAGACGGGGTTTTGCCATGTTGCTTAGTCTGGTCTCAAACTCCTGGTCTCAAGTGATCCACCCACCTCGGTTTCACAAAATACTGGGATTACAAGCGTAAACCACTGCACCTAGCCTTTTTCTCTTTCCTTAACACCACTTTTTACCTTGTTTCAGTATTGCGAAGAGCTTGTCAGTATTATTCATCTTTTCAACCAATGTTTGATTTGCTATCGATTGTCTTACTTCTCACAATGAGGCAACAGAATCCACATTTTACGCTTTTTTTCTAATATATAACTTTTAAGTTTATAAATTCCCTTTTCAGCACTGTTTTATACACATTTTTGTATATTTGATATTTTATCATGTATTTTCGAATTTCCATTATGATTTCCATTTGTTAGAAGCACATTTGTTTGGTAACATGTTGGGGCTTTTCCTAGCTACACTTTTTATCACTGATTTCTGCCTTAATTCCACTGTGGTCAGCAAATCTACTGTAAATGATGTGAATCTTTAGAAATTTGATAGAGTTTGCTGTATGACCCAGGATATGGTCAATTTTGGTATATACTACCTGTTCATTTAAATAAATAAAGTTTAATAATGATGCTGGGGCATTGTTCTTTACGCCATTTAAGTTAACTTCGTTAATTATAATTTCAAGTCTTTTGTTTGTTTGTTTTTGTTTGTTTGTTTTTTGATGGAGTCTCACTCTGTTGCCCAGGCTGGAGTGTAGTGGCATGATCTCGGCTCACCACACCCTCCGCTTCCTGGGTTCAAGTGATTCTTCTGCCTCAGCCTTCTGAGTAGCTAGGATTATAGGCAGGTACCATGACGGTGCCTGGCTATTTTTTTTTTTTTTTTTTTTTGTATTTTTTAGTAGAGATGAGATTTTGTCATGTTGACCAGGCTGGTCTTGAACTCCCGACCTCAAGTGATCCACCCGCCTCAGCCTCCCAAAGTGCTGGGATTATAGGCATAAGCCACTATGCCCGGCCTCAAGTCTTTACATATATTCATAATGTTTATCTTTAAAAAAAATTTCAACTTTTATTTTAGATTCAGGGGGTACATTTGCAGATTGATTACATAGATGTATTGCATGATGCTAAGGGTTGGCATATGGATGATCTCATCATCCAGGTAGTGAGCATAGTAGCCAATAGATGGTTTTTCAGACCATGACCCCCTCTCTCCTTCCCTCCTCTAGTGGTTCACAGTGTCTGCTGTTGCTATCTGATGTACAGGTATACTCAATGTTTAACTTCCACTCACTGAGAGCTAGGTGCTCAGTAACAGTGAATTGGATAAAGAAAATGTGGCACACATACATCATGGAATACTATGCAGCCATAAAAAAGAATGAAATCATGTCCTTTGCTGAAAGATGGATGCAGTGAGAGGCCATTATTCTAAGAAAATTAATGCAGAAACAGAAAAACAATTACCACATGTATATATTTTTTGTACTATCAATGTGTGAGAAAGCTGTGTAAAGTCTTTCACTAAGATTATGCAACTTTTAACTTCCTTTTTCCACTTTTTTTTTGGAGGGGCATACGGAGCGAGGTGGATCTCATACTATCTACCTGTAGTTGGTCCCTAACCCTCCAGGACTTTTATCTGACAGAATCTTACATATTCTGCAGGCACCTTACTTCAGGCACTTCCAACCGTTGTCTCACCAGAGTGCAGAAAGTCTCCAGTCAGTGTTTCAAAAGCTTTCTGCTTTTTTGGTTAGTACCTGCCCACAGGGCAGGGTATACAACACCAAACTGTCCTCCTGGGGTTTGGTCAGTGTCCCAGGGTTAAACTGGCCAGGTGTTGGAAGCCCACGGGTCTCTGGCAAAGCTCTGTTTTTCTTTTTTTCATTGTTGTTTGTTCGTTTGCTTTTTTATTTTTATTTTTATTTTTATTTTATTTATTTATTTTTTTGAGACGGAGTCTCGCTCTGTCGCCCAGGCTGGAGTGCAGTGGCCGGATCTCAGCTCACTGCAAGCTCCGCCCCCCGGGTTCACGCCATTCTCCTGCCTCAGCCTCCCGAGTAGCTGGGACTACAGGCGCCCGCCACCTCGCCCGGCTAGTTTTTTGTATTTTTAGTAGAGACGGGGTTTCACCGTGCTAGCCAGGATGTTCTCGATCTTCTGACCTCGTGATCCGCCCGCCTCGGCCTCCCAAAGTGCTGGGATTACAGGCTTGAGCCACCGCGCCCGGCCTCGTTTGCTTTTTTAAATGGCTGTAAGCTCTGATGCTCCACCGCATCCTCCCTCCCATAATAAATCAGTCCCTGGGAAAAGTTCTGCAGGTCATTAACCTGAACAACATTCGTCACCTCACCAGATTCTTAACAACATTCTTCACCCCTCGAGATTCTTAGCTCCTCTACTTCCCTTGTCTATGAAATTTTGCTGCATTTCACAGACTGTATATCATTGTCTATTCTATCTTTTCCAGTTTTTTAAGGCAGATGTCCCAGTCTCTTATTGGAGTAGAACATTAGGTTCCAATCAGCTACTCTATTCTGCTTGGAATCCAAAGGCAGTTAAGTTCAGATTAATGATTAATAGGTAATTTCCTTGTTTCTTTTGTTTTCTTAGCTTTATGCAGGTGAGTTTTTCCTGGATTCGATGTATCTACATGTTTCTTCTCCTCACATTTCTGTCTCTCTCTCCCTCTCTCTGTCTCTTTTTGTCTCTGGAAGTAGAGGCAGGAAAGTGTTTTTGATTGCCTGGAATGTTTTTATGGCTCAAAGTTTAGGAGTACATTTGCATGTCTTTGCTTTTCCCTAACCAAGTGAGAGTGACATGTGTAGGAATTGTTTTTATTTTACTATTTCTGTTGTTATTTTAAATGCAAAACATTTCTCCCCCTCCCCAGAGATAGAATATATTTGTGAATACGAATTTTTCTCTGTAATTCCTCATTGGATCTGCAAAGTCTCTTTCTGAAACTAAACAGGATTTTAAGGGCTGGTGCCATCAGTTTATCTCGTCCTTTCTCTCTGTTTTAAATACATGGTCTGGATTTTGCACTTCAGATTTGCATTTGACTGGATCTTTTTTGATGATTAATATTTGAGTCTTTCTCGAAGACATCTCTGATACCTTCATCTCTGGACTCTTCACTCATTCTGGAATATTGTCCCGCTTGTTCTTACATGGAGGCTCTAATTTTCTCCTAGTTTCATTCAAAAAAGAAATAAAATCTGGTATTTGGGTTGTAGTTCTCCTTGTTGCTTTTCAATAATTTCTAGGAACAGAAGGGGAAGATGCCAGCTTTACACCTCTTCAAAGAGAAAATTAGCAAAAGTACCACTCTACTCATTTCTATGTTTTTCAGAGTAAATTATACAATATGCAGGGGTTGGCTCCGTAAAATATTTTTCTAAATTCTCAAATTCTGTTAAAAATATTATACCTGTTTACCCATATGCTACATTTTCATTTCAGTACTTACTGTAGTATCTTATTTACATAATAGCCAAAGATTGAAATATGTGGGACTGAGCCACCAGAGATCTACAAGCCATCTGTAAGCCAGAGATATAGTAAAAGAAACTGATAATTTCCATGAATAGAAATTAAACATGGACACACACAACACACATACACACACACACATACACACACACCACACACACCACACATACACACACACCACACATACACACACACCCACACACCACACACACCACACACACACACACACATACACACACACACATATACACACACCACACACACCACACATACACACACATACACATACACACACACCCACACACCACACACACCACACACACACACACACATACACACACACACATATACACACACCACACACACCACACATACACACACATACACATACACACACACACACCCCACACACACCACACATACACACATACACCACACACACATATACACACACACCGCACATACACACACACATACACATATACACATACACACCCCACACATACACACACACACACCACACATACACACACACATACACACACACCACACATACACACACACACACACACACACAGAAAAGATGCTACAAAAATGTGGCAATCACCAGTATGTTTCTAAAAGTCAGTGATCTAAAGTAAAACTTGGAGGATCTTAATTGACATCTATGAAACTGTAATGATTTCGATAGAAAAAGTGCTTCAGATAATTCATTTGCATCTCTGAATTAAAGGCGAGTTACACTGAAGGGTTTCTGTTGTTGTCATTGTTGTTTGTTTGTTTTTTTGAGATGGAGTCTGGCTTTGTCATCCAGGCTGGAAGGCAGTGGTGTAATCTCGGCTCACTGCAACCTCCACCTCATGGGTTCAAGCGATTCTTCTGCCTCGGCTTCCTGAGTAGCTGGGATTACAGGCGTGTGCCACCACACCCAGCTACTTTTGTATTTTTAGTAGAGAAGGGGTTTCACCATTAGCCAGGCCTGACCTCAGGTGATCTGCCACCTCGGGCTCCTAAAGTGCTGGGATTACAGGCGTGAGCCTCTGCTCCCAGCCGGAAGTTTTGAATTACATTAAATGTTTGTGTTTAAATATGTAACGTATCAGGTAGTTGATATAAAGTACTTCATCAGTGGATTAGAGAATCATGAGAAAACAGTTAAGTCCTAGTCTCTGGATCTCTATCCACAAACATGAACAACTAAAAAGATGGGGGAAATTCCAAGATACTTTCTTTTTACTTCTTAAATCATCTTTCAGGCAGTTCAAGCATTAAGTATTCTAGCACATTACTGTAGGTCAGAAATAAAAATGATGCTGTGTTATATTCAGGAACTTAAAAAATCTCGCGTAGCAAATAAATCAGTTGAATTTTTAAACATGATTTTCTGCATGTGTGTCTTACCTTAGACTAGCCACTTAGTTACCTTGTTGGTGGTATCATTGCAACTCCTGGCAAGCTCTTGCTAAAGAAACCTTCAAAAATTAACAATAGTTACAAAGCAGGAGGCAATAATTACCCTCATTAATGAGTCTGCTTACCAGATTTCACAGCAGTAGCACTCCCAACAGCAGATCCAGGCTATTTTTATGTCAGATGTATTTACCCTTGACAATCCTTAATTACTTTCCTAGTTTTTTCTTGACTCACCTTAACTACCATGACTGCTGTGAGCCCCAAGTTGACCATCAATTATCAATAATTCAGATGACAACAACCCCTTGTTGGACTTGATAGTACCCTGACACTGAAAAGGTTAAGCTTCTTTTGAATAAATCATAATCACAAATGCTATATCAAATTCCTAATTTTAGGTTTGTTTTTAAACCCTGTGAGTAACAATTTTAAAACTTTAAATGGAAAGACTGTCATTCATATACTCAATTTGTTTCAAAAGTAGTATTATGAAGTCTAATATAAGCAATGGTATTCACAAGAGAGTATGTGAGAGATCGGAATAATATCAATAGTCATACAATTACTATGTGCTGAAGATTTCTATTGTGAAGTTGCTCAACTTATTTCTTATTACATTTATACAAAATGCTGATGCAGTGAATTGAGCCAGTTGATTATCACAATTCTTGATGGCTTACGATACGGTAAGTAACTTGTCTAAATGCTAGGTCCTAAATTAAATCCTACAAAATTGACTTTTTTAAAAAATGCAATGACCTTTGGGGCCGGGGGATGGGGTAAAATAAATCCCTCAACAGTCTCATCTTTTCTTTTGTAAATTTAAAACAGTAATAATAACAACAATCAGCTTAGTATATATTTTGTAATACACAAAATGTGTATTTTGTAATGCAATGGTATGTATTTTTATAAAGTAGAGGAGACTTTGTTTGTGGAAAATCCCCAAATGTTTGCCAATATAAAGTAGTGATATAAAGTAGTGATTCCTGAAAGACATAACAAAACAAAACAAAAATACCCTTAAATGATTCTGCAGAAATCATCATTGACTTACAAAATTGTAAAGCAAGGAAATAAAGAGCTTCAAGGGGTCCAAAGTGGTATCAAAGGGTGATAGAACTCTTCCATAAGAGGGAAATGCAGATATCCTCGATCTCATACAGTTAGTATCATTTTCATGGTTCTTGCTTCATGGAGTTGAACTCGGATTGTTAGAGTAGGTAGTTAGGCAGACATGAGCAGGGCAGGGCAGGGAAGGAGAGGTCACCCCTACTGCTGCCACCCAGGAATGTCAGGTGACCATCAGGTGATGGTCAGACAATTGATAAACTGTCTCTCTAAAATTATGATTGGTCACAGCTGGACCAGGGAAAGGCTATTTCCCAATAGAAAGAAAACACCTGAAGCTGGTATCAGCAACTTCCCGATAAGATCTCAGAAGTTGTGCAAGTGGGCTCAAGCATGCACACTAAGAGACAAAATAGCAGAGTTTAACTGCCATATGACCTTCTTCTAGGACCACTCAATTAGTAAGGGAAAAAAGGCTCAAAGGAGCATGTGCACAACTTCAGGGGACACACTGCATGTGGCCCCTCACAAGTGCTGGCAGGCCACTGCACAGGTGGACAGCCTGCCCCAAGGAAACATGAAGGGAGGAGAGATGCAAAACCCAAGAAGCATGCCAACATATACAACCACAAATCAAAGATCAAACTGGGCACCTCTGGCTTCTGTTTTCCGTATGTTGCCATGCCCATTTGGCCTCCTTTCAAGTGTCCTTTTCTTCCTTTCATTCCTGCTCTAAAATGTTTTAATAAACCTTCACTCCTGCTCTAAAACTTGCCTCAGTCTCCCATTTTACCTTATGCTCCTCGGATGAATTATTTCCTCTGAGGAAGCAAGAATCAAGTTGCTGCAGACCCATACAGATTCACCACGGCTAACAGGATGACATCTTATGGTTTTAGGTTTTACATTTAAGTCTTTAATTCATCTTGAGTTAATTTTTGTGTAAGGTGTAAGGAAGGGATCCAGTTTTAGCTTTCTGCATATGGCTAGCCAGTTTTGCCAACACCATTTATTGAATAGGGAATCCTTTCCCCATTGCATGTTTTTGTCAGATTTATCAAAGATCAGATGGTTATAGATGTGCAGTGTTACTTCTGAGGCCTCTGTTCTATTCCACTGGTCTATATATATATATGTGTGTGTGTGTGTGTGTGTGTGTGTGTGTGTGTGTGTGTATGTTTTGATACCAGTGCCATGCTGTTTTTGTTACTGTAGCCTTGTAGTATAGTTTGAAGTCAGGTAGCATGATGCCTCCAGCTTTGTTCTTTTTGCTTAGGACTGTCTTGGCTATGTGGGCTCTTTTTTGGTTCCAAATGAAATTTAAAGTAATTTTTTCCAATTCTGTGAAGAAAGTCAATGATAGCTTGATGGGGATAGCATTGAATCTATAAATTATTTTTTCACGATATTGACTCTTTCTATCCACGATCATGGAATATTTTTCCATTTGTTTGTGTCCTCTCTTATTTCCCTGAGCAGTGGTTTGTAGTTTTCCTTGAAGAGGTCCTTCATATCCCTTGTAAGTTGTGTTCCTAGGTGTTTTATTCTCTTTGTAGCAATTGCAAATGGGAATTCACTCATGATGTGGCATCTTACACACATTATCTTCACTCTCTGGGAAATTATTTACAATTTCTTAGACATATGCTTTAAATTCCTCTCATTACTAGGAAAAGTCTGACATATTAGATATTATTAGCATAATGCCTCCTAAGAGGAAAATTGTTAAATGATGTTAATATTAATGAAAATGTATGTCTCTTGAAGACAAATTTTAAAAATTGTGACTAGAGAAACAGAGTTCCTCACACTGACTGAGATCTCATAAGATCTCATTGCTATATATCTAGGAACAGCCATGAAGATTATGTCCTTGCCTATTACTGTAAAATAATAATTTTGTCCATACAATATGTTGGCTGATGTGGGATGCCGACATTGTCATTGTCCTGTCTAATGTCATGGTTCTAACTAACTGAGTTTACCATAATGCATCAGTCTTAAAATTTGTTCACATGAAACCAGACCCTTCAGGTAAAAGTTAAAACAGAGGAAATCTTCAAGTTAGTGTCTAATTTTCTTCTCATTCTAGTTTTGTTTTTAAGTTTTAAGTTTTAATTTATGCAGTTGACTATAGTGTTTCTCTGGTCTTTCAATTTTTCTTTGATAATGCTTCATCCTTTATCTAAAAGTTCCTCAGTACACAGTACAATCTATCACAATGGAAAGAACATGAAATATTTTCCATGAATTCCATATTCTCACTAAGAATTCATGGAGAACTATTTATATTCTGATTTCATCATTATCTATTCTACATCATAATCATGTATATTATGAGTTGCAGTTCACACATGTTGAATTGAATAATATCTGCGTTCCAGAATTATATTTAGAATATTTGAGCCATACACAGTCCTGGTAGCATTAGTATCCCTCAACAAATAGAGTGCTTATTTCATTTGCCAGTGCATGTGATTAATTTATACTCTTATGCTCATTTAACTCATTTGCAAGGTTATAGTTTTAATTCTTTCTGATCTCCTAAATACCCCAAATCATTTTCCCACCACTCTATTATATATCCATGCTCTCCTATAATATGAAATTCTCATCTTTTTAGGATTACATATGTGATTTGACTGAACTCTAATTTCTCTTCCTGTACTAGCATTTGTCAAATTATAGGTGGTGCCCGTCTTTTATAAACCCAATTCACATTATGCCCATCCCTGCCATCAACTTCATGACATTAATGTCTACATATGAACAAGACTCTGCATTTTTTGATTGCATATCAAATGGCCTTGACCACTTCTTTACTGCTACTTTCATTCATAGACATATTCTGGGACTTGTTAAAAGTCTTAAAAATTGTCAGCATAACCATCTCAGTATGAGCCATTATTTTCTGGTCTTGCAGCTTGCCTGCTCAATGTTCCCAGTGAAGACTTGCTTTTGACCACCTTAGAAGTGCCCATCCATGGCCTGTCTAGCATTTCCCTATTTCTTAACCTTCTCATACTACTTTTCCTTTTAATCCAGATTGTGTAAAGTCACTAGAAATTTTTCTACTTATAAAATGACTAAACATATATTGCAGATAGCTTGAAAGCACAAATAATATAATAATAGTGAATAATAAAATGTCACCCATAATATCACCATCCAGAGATAACATTTTGACATATGATTCACACACACACACACACACACACACACACACACACACTTGTAAATCTGAGACAAAAAATGCTATGCAAAGTGGTTAAGAAAATGGGCTCTCTGTTAAGACTGGGGCCAAGCGCAGTGGCTTATGCCTCTAATCCCAGCACTTTTGGAGGCTGATGTGGGCAGATCACGAGGTCAAGAGATCGAGACCATCCTGGTCAATATGGTGAAACCCTGTCTCTACTAAAAATGCAAAAATTAGCTGGGCTTGGTAGTGCATGCCTGTAATCCCAGGTACTCGGGAGGCTGAGGACCCGGGAGGCAGAGGTTGCAGTGAGCCAAGAGCACGCAACTGCACTCCAGCCTGGGGACAGAGACTCCGTCTCAAAAAAAAAAAAAGAAGAAGAAGACAGATTTGGGCTATAATCCAGCAGCAATGTATACTAGTTGTGTGGCTTGGGCAGGATAGATCACTTTTACGTTCTTCAATCAGGAAAACAGAATGAAAAGGATGTTACCTCAAAAGTTGGTTGTGAAGTAAATGAAACAACCCTTAAAATATTTTAGTAAAATAAGTGGCACATCATATGCAAACAATTGATATTAGTTATTTTAATATTATCTTTTTTTCTAATTATTACTAATCATGAATAGATTATGAACATTTATAATTCCCTTATTTTTCTGTTTTCTAGATATGATTTGAAGGCATGATATTTAATGTTTGCTATGTTTTTTACTTGCAAATTATATATACATATATATTTTATTGATAGTGTTTTCTTCCAGGTCCCTTCACAAATTAATCAGCTGAACACAGTCAAAATTTCAGAGAAAACCCTTTTTTGTATCTACATATCTAAATCCACCTTCACTGAAATTGAATCTTCATTCTGCAACTATGAGCGAACACTAAGGATCACCAAATATTAAAGAAACGCTGATAGTGTGAAGCAAGGCAAAGACAGAACTAGCAAATATGTAGAAAAATTCCGGAAACAAAATATTGATTTCATATAATTCTTTCATTTTTATGTTCAGGATAACCTAAAATATAAAGGATTCATGAAATGAGAAAGGAAATTAATTTATCCTTTAGTTTTATTATTGACAGTCTATCTTTTCCAGCTAGAATATACACTCCAATAGAGCAAGGATCTTTTTACATTTTGTTCAGTGATACATAGTTATTGGTTACTATTTTAATAAAATAAATGAATAAAATCTGTTGAGAAGTGTTATTATGAGTACTATGCAATAGGTTTGGTGTAATGAAAAATAAAATACGTAATTTAGTTAAGAGCATGGCTGGCACAAACTAAGCCTTCAATAAATGCTATTATGTTATCATTATTTGTATATAAATGTACATTGTCTTACAGATTAGACAGTGCTGAAAAGCAGTCAGCAGATAACTTTTTAAACTTTATGGCAGTTAACAGTATTTTGAAGAAAGTATGTGTGGAAAATACTATTTGCTTTCCAGTTTTCAACACTACTGACATAGAAATGATAGTTATGTTGTATTTAGCCAAGTAGTAAGGTAATTTTAAATTCTGCCAGAAACATAATTTAAAAACTTGACATATATGTTTTTATGCACATATATATATTTTTACATGCATGTATATATAAACACATACATAGTCTATTGAAGTGTGTGCTTACTATTATAAAACTAAAGGTTTTATTCTAATTTTTAGAGTTTTATTAGTAAATAAAAACAAAAAGATAGCTGAGAAATTAATATTAGGTGTTGTATCGAATTTCTCGGCATATCACGAGAAAAATTCAAAGACAAGAGGAATACACTAAGTTGCTAAACTGTTAGAGAATTGTTTTTTTCGCATGTTCCTCTGTTTTATCTTCCCATAGTCGATTCCTTTTACAAAATCGCGTTTGCACTGTGAATATTCTTTAAAAAAAAATAGTTTTGAGGCTACATAGTGCTTGTATCTGTTTCCTATATTCTTTTTTTTTTTTTTTTTTTTGAGACGGAGTCTCGCTCTGTCGCCCAGGCTGGAGTGCAGTGGCGCGATCTCGGCTCACTGCAAGCTCCACCTCCCGGGTTCACGCCATTCTCCTGCCTCAGCCTCCCGAGTAGCTGGGACTACAGGCGCCCACAACCGCGCCCGGCTAATTTTTTGTACTTTTAGTAGAGACGGGGTTTCACCGTGGTCTCGATCTCCTGACCTTGTGATCCGCCCGCCTCGGCCTCCCAAAGTGCTGGGATTACAGGCGTGAGCCACCGCGCCCGGCCCTGTTTCCTATATTCTTATAAACAAAGGAAACACAACGGCATACTAACAACCCTTTCCACACAGGTAAGAACCTTGACACTGTCTCTCAAATCTGTCTCCTGCTCTCTACCCCTGTCTATCTCAGAGCAGGCATCCTGGCTTAAGACAAATGGCATCTAAATGCTCTCCACACACATGTACAATGGATCCTTCTCAATATTCAGAATACACTGTAAATCCAAACCTCATTATTCACTTCCTTGCTTAAAACCTCTTTTGGGCAGAACAAAGTTAAAATCCACCTCCTGGTAAAGGAAGTCCTGCATAAGCTCTCTGGTTTTCATATCTTTCCATTATATTTTGCCATCATCTGTCTTTCACAAGGACTCGAGTCGTTCTTGAGCCACATAAAGTCCCCTGTATGCCACAATCTCATTTCTGAGGCATCCTGCAACTATCTCTCCATGTGTAAAATTATACTTTCTCCAGCCCAGAGATTCTGCCGCTGACCTTGCTGGCTCTATTTATCCTTCAGAGCTCACACAGGCTTCAATTCCAGAAGGAGCTGTGCTGATTGCCATGATGGGGTTTGTTCCTGCCTCTCCTGCCTCTGTGTTCCCGAGGCATGTTTCATTTTGCCAACTATAGCATTTCCCAGGCTGACTATTCCTGCTTGTTTACTTGTTTATCTCCCACAAGAGGCTGTAAAAATCCTTGAAGCAGGAGCTATGTCAT
Source organism: Macaca nemestrina (assembly GCF_043159975.1). Taxonomy (NCBI): domain Eukaryota; kingdom Metazoa; phylum Chordata; class Mammalia; order Primates; family Cercopithecidae; genus Macaca; species Macaca nemestrina. The sequence continues at coordinate 9,857,064 of NC_092140.1, forward strand.
GCTACATTCTCAAACTAGATAGCACTTGATACAGGAGAAGCACTCAATAAAGATTTGCTGATTGCAGAACAACATAAAAATAGTAGCACGTTCTGGCCTCAGGGCTTAGAGACACGTGAGAAGACAGGATGGGCAGTGACCTCAGGTCACATCTCGTTTTTGCAAAAAGCAACCTGGCATCAAAATCCTTCTTAGAATCTCAAGGCCAGGTAATTCTAGCCTGGCATCTATCCTTAATTTCTTCGGTTACAATTTAAAATATTTCTTTTCTTTTTCCTTTGCTGTTTTCTATTTCACTCTTTCCTTCTTTGACATTGTCTCAAATATGATAGCTATTATTTTTACCAAAAATTTTTACTGGTTTGGTTTTTACTTTTCTGGTAAAGGCAACCTGGTTTCTTCACAGAATTTTATTTCTCATTGACTTATCTGATACTTGAATCTCTTCTCAGAATGCAGCTTCTATCATATTCTGTGGAGTTAAAGCCACTCATTGTTTTGTATTATTTATATTTCCAAAAAAAGTTGATGGCAAGATTGCTATCAAAGCTTCTCCGCACAGAATTTTAAATGTGCCTTTTATCAAAACCTCATCTTTCACACCCATTTTACTTAACTGTTTATTCTTGAAACATATTTGCCACTGATTCTTCAGAATGCCAAGCCCCTCCCAACTTTTTAAAATTGTCCCCATACTTTCCTCCCCCTGAATTACTGCCAATACCTGAATTATATTTTGTAGACAACAAATATGATATCCAGCCTTATGGATTGCTGGTCTACTCTACTTTCGTGACTGTCTTTTACTTCTCTTCCTAATGGTATTGCCTGGTCTGAGATTTCATTGCTTCAACTATTCCTACTATCAATTTTTTTTATTATTTTTTTATTTTTATTTTTATTTTTTTTTGAGATGGAGTCTCACTCAATCGCCAGGCTAGAGTGCAGTGGGACGATCTCTGCCTCCCTGGGCTCAAGTGATTCTCCTGCCTCAGCCTCCTGAGTAGCTGAGACTACAGGCACGCATCACCACACCCAGCTAATTTTTGTATTTTTAGTAGAGATGGGTTTTTACCATGTTGACCAGATGGTCTCGATCTCTTGACCTCATGATCCAACCGCCTCAGTCTCCCAAAGTGCTGGGATTACAGGCATGAGCCACTGTGCCCGGCCCCATCATCTTTTCTTTAAATTTAAATTTAAATTTTTAATTTTGTGTGTGTACCTACTAGGGGTGTATATTTATGGGGTACATGAGATGTTTTTGATATAGACACACAATGCATAGTATTCAGATCAGGATAAAGGGAGTATCCACTCCTTCCAACATTTATCCTTTGTGTTACAAACAATCCAATTGTACTTTTTAAGTGATTTTAAAATGTACAATTAAGTTATTATTGACTATAGTCCCCTGTTTTGCTATCAAATAATAGGTTTTATTCATTCTTGCTATTTTTTGTACCCATTAACCATCCTTACCTTACCCAGCCTCTGGTAACCATTCTTCTATTCTCTATCTCCATGAGCTCAATTGTTTTTGAACTTTAAATCCCCCGAATAAGTGATAACACGTGACATTTGTGTTTATGTGCCTGGCTTATTTCACTTAACCTAATGCTGTCCAGTTCCAACCATGTTGCAGATGACTGAATTTCATCCTTTTTTTATGGCTGAATAGTACTCCATTGTGTATATGAAGTATATTTTCTTTATCCATTATCCTGAGTGTGCCAAGTGTTTCAAATTACAAGTGATCCCACCTGGCTGGATCCTCAGAGCCAGGAATCAGCTTCACTGCTGACTTGTTCCCTTTCCTCGGCTTCATAGCAGCCATTCAGAGTTTACCTTTCTGCTAGCCTCCCCTTCTCTATGTTGCCCACAACCCTGCTCCAGCCTCCTGATTTCCAAAAGTAAAATAAAACATTACTAGACAGAACTCCTTAGCTTCTTGCAGTGTTTCATCTACAAAGTAGTATCACATAGTAGGCTCACAAAAAGAGTGGAAGCATTTGTCCTAAAAATTTTCTCCTTACCTTACTACACCTCTTGCACACGGGCAGTCATTCTTTTCCTGAGGAGGACTGGAATGACACATCACTTACCTACCACAGTCCCCGAGCTGAGGCAAGACCTGTCACACAGTGGCTTTGCATCCTGGTTGCCTTAGCCAGCAATGGCCAGAGGGAAAAAAAGGGGGGTAAGCCAAGAGAGTATGACAGAATAATATGAGGGTTCTGACTGGGATTACAGGAGTAAATATTGTACATGGTCCAATAAATATTGAAAAGGTAAATATTGTACATGGTCCAATATTCCAATATAATTTAATAAAACGTTAATAAGTATTTTAATATTTTAATATTTATTTAATAACATTTTGATAAATTTTTAATACTTAATAAATTTAATTTATTAAATTTATTAATTTCAATAAATTTAATAAAGTTAATAAAATTTATTTTCATTCATTAATAAATTTATTAATTTATTATTTTCAATTTATTATTAATTTATATATTTATATGTTTATTTATTTATATACTTATGTAAAATATATAATTCATTTACAATAAATTATAATTATTAATTAATTAATAATAAAATTTAGTAATAATTTTATTAATTTAATAAATTTAATAAATAAAAATATTTAATAAATATTTTAATATTCACAGCTTAAATTTACTTTGAAGATGGATTCCCTATGAAGCACATTTATAACATGCTTATGATCCTATAAGGCTATGTCAGTATCTCCCCCCTTTACTGCTTCCTGAGCAATGACATGGTATGTAGACATCAAGAGAAAACACAGATCAAAATCTATATGTCTCAATGTATTCATATTACCTTATATGGTGTTCAGGGCTAGCTTCATAGAGGCGGTGACCTGTGCCTGGGCACTAGAAGGGCTCTTTGGTTTAATGGTGTGCTGTTGCTGTCTTTAAATTAGGAATATTTTTTTGAGCAAGGGAACCTGCATTTTATTTTGCACTTGGCCCCACAAACTATGGAACTGGATCAACCAGTATTTTAATTTGGATCCCCGCAAAGAGCTGAGCTAGAGACCAGCATCTGCATGCTTTCTCAGGAAACAGAAGTTGAGGTACTAGGAAGAGTAGGCTGATTATTTTTTGTGGAACTGAATATCAAACTGTGAACCCTTTTAGAATGCATGTGGAATACACCTCCAAGTTGTCCATCAGAGACACAGAGCAGGAAAGAAGGCCTTTAACACCTCCCATCCATCACTGACCACAGCCATTGTTGACTCCCTTGCATTTCCGGGTGTGCACTTACTGAAATGACTGGGTGAGCTCCTGCAAATCTTCCAACATGGAGCAGAAAATCTCTGCTCCAAGGTGAGCTGTTTGGGAAACAGACATGGGGAGGGCATTTTGCATGTGAAGGATATGTAAAGGAATAACACAAATGGGGTAAAAGAAGGGAAATGGAAGTTAGCCAAGAAAGGCTGTCAGACTGAGTCGTCCCTGGACTTCTGAGCCAGAGTGCTTATTAGGGCAGAAATGACTGGGTTGTTACATTGCCACCTTGCCATTAATGACTCAAAACGATTGTGACCTGGACAGCACTACCTTGCCCAATCATTGACCAGGGGACACATGGATAAAAATATGACTGGCCAGGGCGCAGTGGCTCACTCCTGTAATCCCAGCACTTTGGGAGGCTGAGTCAGGTGGATCACAAGGTCAAGAGATCGAGACCATCCTGGCCAACATGGTGAAACCCCATCTCTACTAAAAATACAAAAAATTAGCTAGACATGGTGGTGCATGCCTGTAGTTCCAGCTACTTGGGAGGCTGAGGCAGGAGAATTGCTTGAGCCCAGGAAGCAGAGGTTGCAGTGAGCCGAGATCGTGTCACTGCACTCCAGCCGGGGTGACAGAACAAGACTCCATCTCAAAAATAAATAAAATAAAATAAAATAAAATAAAATAAAATAAAATAAAATAAAATAAAATAAAAAGTAACTGGCCAAAAGGTTTAAGTGGACCTGGAAAGAATTAGCAGATGGAGTCTGCCAGCTAACTACACCTCTTGCACATGGGCAGTGATTCCTTTCCTGAGGAGGATTGGAATGACACGAATGACACAGAGCTTATCTACCACAGTCCCCGAGCTGAGGCAAGAGCTGTCACACAGTGCCTTTACATCCTGGTTGCCCTAGCCAACAATGGCCAGTGGGAAAAAAAGAGGGGTAAGCCAAGAGAGTATGACAGAATAATATGAGGGTTCTGACTTCATAGGTAGTTTTCATTTTCTGATCCTGGACATTTGCCACTTCATTGTCAAGCATTTGGTCCTCATTTGTTTCATAGTAATGCTCTATTTTTTTTTAAGTAGACAGTTCTCTGGTTCACTCTTTATGTAATGAAGAGTAACCCCACCATACTGTTGAAGGTGGCTATAGTTTAAGTCAGTCTGGAAATCCCAGTCTACCAGTCAAGGGGATTGGTGCAGGGATGTGTAACTAATCCCATTTAGGCCAAAGGAATCCACCCCAAAACTTGTATTCATACACTTAGAGAGCAGTGTCTCTTCCTCCTCTATTGGACTTGGGGGTGAGGATGTCATCCTGGAGATCCAGAGTTCTGCTCCGTAAATATCACTGCATTAAGGTGGAGTTCACACAGATGTGAACAGAGCTGAGATAGAGAAATGCCAGTCCCTGCGGACAAGCAAAGTTCCTAGGTCATGTTTATTCAGGTATTCTCTTGAATATTATCTCAGAAAACACAATGAACTCTCTTGTTCTTGCGCAAGTTTGAATTGGGCTTGTTGTCCATTGAAACCAGATCCCTCTTGAGAAACACAGTTGTCCTCAGTTTACTGATAGGACAACTCAGATGCTAAGGGGTAACGTGGTCTCTCTAAGAGCTGTACTTTGGGCAGAGTCTGAAGCCTAGAAGCAACTCGAATTTGAATTCAGATATTCCACCTGCTTCCACTGAATTATATGCTTTTAACACATATCTAATCAATGTCTGCATTGAATAGCTTCTTGAGTAGCTTTTCTCCTTTCAATTTTGCCAGTTCTCTCTCCATGTAATCATTCTGGCATTTTCATAGCAGAATTTTCTTTTCAAAACATATATTTGATCATGTCTCTTTTTCCAATTTAACAAAGTACTGTTGTTCTCTAGAGTTTCCTAGATAAATGTCTCATTTAGTAGATCGCATGCTAACTCTATGATTGAGTCACATGCGATACGCTTGCTGCACTATTTCTTCATTTCTACGTAAGACCTTTTCCCTGGATGAGATTTCTGCACTCAATTCTTTTATAGACAAAAGAGTCACATCATCTTGCATAGATTCATACCTTTCACAAATACCATGTAATGCTGGAATTTTTCTTTACATGTATCTTCATACCACTGAACCATGTGCTCCTTAATTGAAAGGACTATGCTTTATCCTTCCCCTCTTCTCTTTCAAGGAGAATGGTGCTCAATACATGGTATGTATGCCTCTAATTGTAGATCGAATTAATTATCTAGTTATTTTATAGCTTTCACTTCTGTGGCAAGACTTCAAAAACTGAAACATAAACTTTTCACCAGATTTCGTAGTGTTAGCAAAGTCAAGGGGGCAAAAATACAAAAAAATATAAATGGTCACCATGTCATCAATAAGGTATTATCTATCTCCTGATAGAAGTGATTACTGATGAAACAGTCTTCTCCACTCAAAAAAATCAAATCAAACACTACTCTGATCAAGCATCTACTAATTTACAGAAAAACAAGAGGTAGAGAACATAAAACTGACATCAATAAATACTGTCAGAACAATTTACACTGTGGCAAACTCTATGGGATAAATGACTCAGTGTCATTCACAAAGGCATGACAAAGTAAAGCAATGTCAACAAGGAGGAACCTGCAGAATAAAAGAGACTTGAGTCACACCATCCAATGATACTATATGACTTTTTTGAATTCTGATTCAAATAAAGAATCTGTTAAATGAAAGCATCCATAGGGAAAACAAGGGAATTTAAACAGTGACTAGATATTATATGAATGCAAATATTTTTTACAGAATAATTGTATAATGAATTATTTTTGTTAAAACCTTTATCACCTAGAAATAGATATTAAAATAGATATAAATAGAATGAAATGATATTGGCATTTCTTTTGAAGTTATATGGGCTTAGAAGAAGGGAATGAAGGGTGTAGTTGACATGAAATTGAAAAGGGAATTTAAAGCTTTTGATACAGAGGGATGAGTACATCTCGCTTCATTATCTTGTGTTCTTTATTTTTACATACATTTGAGATTTTTCATATTTAAAAAGTTTTAAAACTCACTCATCATGTAGTATTCAAATATGTTGCATTGCTATATGAGCGTGTAGGATGCAGGAGTCTATTAAAAATGAATTCAGGTTCTCTGACCACTATGCACGATTAAAGAATGCTTGTCCACAGCAATGCTGTGTTGAATCCTAACAGGTTATTTTAGCATCATCATAGAAAGCAAGACAAGTTTAGTATGTTTCATGAATTCCCTTTCCCTGCCTCTTACCCCATGAAAACAAAGCAAATATACTTGCTGTTATCTCTATAGAAGCCAGTTTTCTGGAATCTGTTTCTCAGGACTGTTAAGGGCTACATTCTGGCATCCAATTATGAATAGGTATACTTCCTATTCAAACAGAGTGGAATTTTGGTGCTTTACAGGCGTTTAGCTATGGATATCAAATCAACAGTGAAAAGTGATGCAAAACAATGATTTTGTAAGTAACTTTTGTGCTGAGATTTACTTTATTATATAAATGGCAAATATTTCTTAGCTCTAAAATAAATCCTTTTTCATCTATCATCAAATGAAGGAGCTAGCTTGTCTCTGTTTATCAGATTGATATCACATTACAAAGTCATAGCTATTTTTGATATTTGTTTAGAAGTAATTTAACTCCACTTCCTTTAGAGAAGTACTTACAAAAGTAAGACTGGAAAGAAAAGCATTGTGTTTTTTACCATTTATGAATCAATATCCTAGTTGCTTCTTGCCATGGTTTTAGAAACGGTAGCTAAATTAAACAAAAACAGCATGGCATTAGATCACAGAATCAAAACTCCTTTGGGATCCTACTTTATGCAAATTCCACTTTTGGAGTTGAAAGGAAATTAGAGAAGTTTAGAGTGGATAAAATGTTTCAATTCAGGCATTTAAAAGAAACTGGATAAACTATTGAACATCTGTTCAATGTAATCACTTTGGGGAATACAACATCTTGAAATGAAACTCCGAGAAAATAAAACAGCAACTTTCCCAAAGCCTAGCATCCAGTTTAAGTTATACTGTTTTTGAATGACTTCCATTGGTATATTTTTTGAAAAACTTTTGAAAACAAAACAAAGTCTTTACCATATTAAAACTGTAGATAACACATGGGTGAATAAACTATCCGATACTTAATCCATAACTGAACCGTCTTTATGTTTCTGGTACCTTCTTCCTGGATGAAAATGACTCTACCCGCAAGCATTATATCTTTATCTGTTTTGCTTATCCTTGATGGCTGATAGAATAATGGTGTGGTCACTTGGTGGTCTGAAACATACAGTGCCCCATTTATTCTGCAAAGTCTTAATCTGGCTCATGGTGGAAAAAGAACAGTTTACAGGTGCGCTGTTTTCAATAGCTATTCTCGGTCACCTGATCCAAAGACCACTTGGCAATGGAAAGACTAATGATGAGGAGATAGCATCAGCCAGCTATTGATAGCTGCTAGCCTTTGAAGCTCCTTTCAGCTTAGATGTAAATCATACACAATGAAGGCACAGAACATTAAAGGCCGAAATTCTGTAAAACCAGTTGAGCTGATTAGTACCAAATTACTGATGTTCCATCTGCTTGGACGATAATAATTTTTTTTTAACTGCCTGACTGAAAAGCTTCATTTCACAAAGAATCCATGTTCAGTGGTCCCAGGAGATGTACTTTATGTATGCACAAAGGAATGAGATGGTGAAAAATACTCAATCATTTTATGAGGATTTAATGTCGCCATTAAGAAAACCAGCAATTCATATATGAAGACATTACAAAAATATGTTGCCAATAGTGCACAAATTTATGTTTTGTCATCACACTGCCAAGTGAAAAATTAAGATTTGAACATCCAAATGTTTACACATGTATATAAAAATATGAATAAATAGGTGATAATTTATACCAAAATCATAATATTCTATTTAACTGCAAATGTTGTGGCCCATATTCAACCATGAGCTGCCCAGGATAGAGGGAACCATGGAATTTTGAGTATTCCACTCCTGTTGAACTCTTTCAAAAGTAAAGATAATTATACCTTAGCCTAATACAAATAAACATTTGATTTATCTAACTTACTGTACAATGATCCTATGTTTTACAAATTTTTAAAATAATAGTTTATCTTCCCTTATGAATTTGCCTATAAGATCAGTAAGCACACATAATAAGAACGTGAGTCCTTCTTGGCCTCTCAGCAATGATATTGCTTTATAAAAGATACACATTGTTGAGAGACTAATCTTGTAATATTTATCATTATAAATTAATGTTATAATTCTAGTTTTATATATCATTTACAGATTCTATGCACAAGAGGTGAATCCATAATAAATATACTAACAAATCAGTTTGCTAGCCAGTAACCATTTTGAAGGTAACAGGAAATGTAAATTAGGCAATGTATCATTGAGTGATTATAATTAGATAAGAACTTGTTCTGACAAATATATATGTCACACAGCTTAGGCTCAATAATATAACAGGCCCCAGTAGCCCTTATATCTCAGCAGCTTCCTAGTGCAAAAGTTGGTTGAATACAGGCATTTTAAGTCCTTTTTGTGGGTCATGATTTTGCCTCTTGTTACCATCATGCTAGAACCCAGCTTGGAGAAACAACCCCTGTCTGCAGAATCACAGGTTTCACAGTGAAGGAAAAAGAGATATGGTGGGCAAGACGGTGGTCTGAGAGTATTTTTTCATAACTCACATGTCACTTCTACTCATAATCCACTGGTTTGAGCAAGACTCATGGCCAACCTGGTATTGGTGTTGAGGGTATGCATGATCACTGCTGAGAAAATTAAAAACAGCCCTGCTGGCAACCAGAACATGGTATTCCCAAACTGAATACAAATAGCATTCAAATAAAGCCATACTGTAAGCCTGTTTGCAACAGGACAAGGCCAAATACAATTAAAAACTGATTGAACCACTTGACTTTTACCTAATGTGAATGATGGCTGCTTTTTAAATCAATGATAACATCAGCCCTGTTTTAATGCTTCTTCCTCTCAGATAAAATGTTTAAGATAAACAATTTCTGAATTCCCTCTGCTTACAAGAAGAATCCAATTCAAAACCAGGCATATCTTTCTGAATTTCTCCCAAGAATTATTCAGCATAAGCCTGAATTCTATAAAATGCTCCTCCCAAATCTCTTTCTTGAGACTTGCCACTGTTGCCCTGGGATGTATTTTCCCTTTCTGCAGCAAACTAAGTTAGCCTAACTTGTTGGACTATGGGTATATCCTTAGTAGTCTCGATCAGTAATCTTAACACCTCATAGGAAGAGAGCACTTTTTCAACAATAATGACAGCTACCATACTTATGATGATCTACATGTAAAATATCTATAATTATAGCAGCACCAAAGAAACGATGCCATATGTTCTGAGTACTCTCTCTAATTGATACGTCATAATGCATGATTAATTGAACCCTCCTTTGAAAAAAACTCTACTCAGATTGACTTTAAATATGCTTTCACATTGGCAAGCATTTTTCCAAATCATTACTTCATAATGTTTTTTTCTTTGAAAATTAAAAATCGAGTAAATTCATTTTCTCTTTCTCAAAACTGAGAAAAGGAGAGAAGATGGAAAAGTATCCATCTCCTAGATTCTCTTATGATAAACACAAGTTATTTAAATTATACATCTATAAAATAACATAAACTTATGTTTATCATGTTATTTATGTTTATATATATATATAAATTAACTTACTAGTAACTAATATTAAGAAATTAGTTTATGGGAGGTACTGTGGTCTAAATATTTATGTTTCCCCCAAAACACATTTAGCAAACTAATCCCCAAGATGATAGTATTATAAGGACCTACTGGAGGTGATTAAGTCATAAGCCCTCAAAACTGGGATTTGCTCCTTTATGAAGGAGGCTTGTTCACCCCTTTCATCATGTAAAGGCATTGCTAGAAGGCACCATCTTTGAAGCAGGGAGTGAGCTCTTATCAGACACCAGCTCTACTGGCACATTGATCTTGGACTTCCCAACCTCCAGAGCTGTGAGCAATAAATTATTATTGTTTACAAAAAATTGTTGTTGTTTACAAATATCCTGGTCTAACATATTTTGTTATAGCAGCATGAAAAGACTTAACCAGGGTTTAGGAGTGTTCTCAATCAATTCTTTAGCGGTAATGATATCTGCAGTAAGCCTGAACGAAGAGTTACACATCAAATTTTTCCATAAAAAATAAACACATAAATGTGGAAATTTCAATTGTTAGGGCATCAAAGGTTGATAAATAAAACATTTTTTAATCTCTGTGAATGATATTTGTTCCTATTTTCAACCAGTAAAAAGACAAGTCTTTGTATTTCTTTGCTAGAGGGCTTTAATATTGCTGTACAATATGAACTATTATCAAGGCAAAAGGGCGGGTGGAAGGAAAAGGGAATTGATATTTTGCAATCAGAGGTAAATGTTCCTGAAAGACTTGAGACAAGATAGAGCATTCCGCATCTAAGAAATTGACGCATATTCAGCATAGCTTAAGCATGGAGAGAGTGCTGGTGAATAGTGATGAGAGAAGCACTGTAAAGATCAGCAGAAACCAACTCATCCACAATGACCTCAGCAAGCATTATAAGAAATTTGAACTTCATCCTAACAGCAAAGGGAGGCACTGGAGAATTCTCTTGAGAGGTAAGCATCATAATATTATTGGCATAATAGGTAATTCTGAGTGCAATATGGGGTACAGTTCGTCATATATTAAACTGAAGTCAGTAAACCGAATGAAGATACTGTTGCAGTAACCCACGTAAAAAACAGGAATAACCTGAAACAGAAAAGTAACTAAAACATACCCAAGTTTGTGAATGATGATGACTTTTATTACATGAAGGAGGCAGGGAAGGAAGTGGAAGCAATCTGAGGGATGAAATGAATTTAATTTTGGCATGATGAAAAATTAAATTTGCATGGGTGAAAAGTATGTTAAGTATGTGCCTACAGATGTCCAGAGATAAGTTATGCATATGGATCTGACATTTAGAAAAAAATTTGGATTGAAAATATTGATTCTAGATTCATCTTCATTTACATGGTACTAGAAATACAGAAATGGATACAATTACATAGGAAAAGTGTCTAAAATAAGGTATTAGGTTTGACTAAAGCAGAAACCCAAAGTACATCAATGTTAATTTTGCAGCCTTAGATAGAGAAGCCCACAAACAAAATTGAGGAAGAGGAACGTGAGATGCAAGAATGGGAGCAGTTTTGGAAGCCAAAGGAGGAGTTTTATAAGAAGATGGTATCATTCATATTGCCATTTTTTTCCATGAGACTAAAAAAATCTAAAGGCGGAACTGGAAAACTCTGCTAAGACAGTACAGTTTCAATATAATATGACGCCATCAAAACGCAGGATGTTGTAAATGAGAAGTATGACTGTATTTATGACAACTGATGTCAGTGAGCAAACTTGATCCAAATATTGTAGTCGAACCAAGAGATGTATTAGCAACATTAAATAAATCATTGTGTTTGGGCCTCAGGCATTACTGGAATCAGCATCTTGATGCCAGGGGGCACTGTATTTAATTCCTAACTTTTGTATATATGTGTTATTCTCTCTAGTGGGATTTCTCTAATGTCAGGAAAAAATGGCTGCCAGTGGCCTTGACACCAGGAGAACCTTGGTGTGTGCTTGTTCTGCTGAGCTTGCTCTCTTGCATCTCAACCCCCTGCCTGGAGGACTTCCATCCGAGTAGTTGCTGCCCCTTTAGCCTGAGCCACAGAATGAACATATGAGAAGCAAAACTGAGCCCCACGCACAGCAGAATCTCAGCACAGCCAGACTTGCAGCTTGAAGCAGATCTTCCCAGTTCCACTCAACCTAAAGCAGCAACAAGCAGCCAATCTGTGGTCCACAGTGAATAAGCCTTGTTGCAAAAAGCTCTTGTGTTTTAGGGTCATCTGTTACCCCTCCTTTTATGAGACAAGAGGTAAATGACACAACTGGGGTTATGTTTGTCACTCTCCTCCAAAACTACACTTTTAATTAGGGAAATGTAATTTCACTGAAATGGGGAGGGAGGCTTATCCAGGATAAAGAACAGGTGCTGGAGAAATAAAAAGGCAGACACTCAATTGTGTGACAGAGTGAGCAGAGTTGTCAAAATGAAAGAATAGAGTCAACAAGAAGTCTGGGTGTGAAAGTAGGAGATATTTCAATGTCGTAGCTGCAGGGTGTTGTGAAGTTGAAGTTTGGTTTAGTTTTCCTTTTTTTTTTTTAATTTTTAAGCTGTTCTGTTTTTCTACTTTATATAAAAGCTGATAGGGTAGATTGAATAAAGCAGGAGTCTTTGAAAACACCAATAAAATACTGGCAAACCGAATCCAGCAGCACATCAAAAAGCTTATCCACCATGATCAAGTGGGCTTCATCCCTGGGATGCAAGGCTGGTTCAACATACGTAAATCAGTAAACGTAATCCAGCATATAAACAGAACCAAAGACAAAAACCACATGATTATCTCAATAGATGCAGAAAAGGCCTTTGACAAAGTTCAACAGCCCTTCGTGCTTAAAACTCTCAATAAATTCGTTATTGATGGAACATATCTCAAAATAATAAGAGCTATTTATGACAAACCCACAGCCAATATCATAATGAATTGGCAAAAACTGGGAGCATTCTCTTTGAAAACTGGCACAAGACAGGGATGCCCTCTCTCACCTCTCCTATTCAACGTAGTGTTGGAAGTTCTGGCTAGGGCAATCAGGCAAGAGAAAGAAATCAAGGGTATTCAGTTAGGAAAAGAAGAAGTCAAATTGTCCCTGTTTGCAGATGACATGATTGTATATTTAGAAAACCCCATCATCTCAGCCCAAAATCTCCTTGAGCTGATAAGCAACTTTAGCAAAGTCTCAGGATACAAAATTAATGTGCAAAAATCACAAGCATTCTTATACACCAGTAACAGAGAAACAGAGAGCCAAATCATGAATGAACTCCCATTCACAATTGCTTCAAAGAGAATAAAATACCTAGGAATCCAACTTACAAGGGATGTAAAGGACCTCTTCAAGGAGATCTACAAATCACTGCTCAGTGAAATAAAAGAGGACACAAACAAATGGAAGAACATACTATGCTCATGGATAGGAAGAATCAATATTGTGAAAATGGCCATACTGCCCAAGGTAATTTATAGATTCAATGCCATCCCCATCAAGCTACCAATGAGTTTCTTCACAGAATTGGAAAAAACTGCTTTAAAGTTCATATGGAACCAAAAAAGAGCCTGCATTGCCAAGACAATCCTAAGCCAAAAGAACAAAGCTGGAGACATCACGCTACCTGACTTCAAACTATACTGCAAGGCAACAGTAACCAAAACAGCATGGTACTGGTACCAAAACAGAGATATAGACCAATGGAACAGAACAGAGTTCTCAGAAGTAATACCACACATCTACAACCATCTGATATTTGACAAACCTGACAAAAACAGGAAAAGGGGAAAGGATTCCCTATTTCATAAATGGTGCTGGGAAAATTGTCTAGCCATAAGTAGAAAGCTGAAACTGGATCCTTTCCTTACTCCTTATACGAAAATTAATTGAAGATGGATTAGAGACTTAAATGTTAGACCTAATACCATAAAAACCCTAGAAGAAAACCTAGGTAATACCATTCAGGACATAGGCATGGGCAAGGACTTCGTGTCTAAAACACCAAAAGCAACGGCAACAAAAGCCAAAATTGACAAATGGGATCTAATTAAACTAAAGAGCTTCTGCACAGCAAAAGAAACTACCATCAGAGTGAACAGGCAACCCACAGAATGGGAGAAAATTTTTGCAATCTACTCATTTGACAAAGGGCTAATATCCAGAATCTACAAAGAACTCAAAGAAATTTACAAGAAAAAAACAAACCACCCCATCAAAAAGTGGGCAAAGGATATGAACAAACACTTCTCAAAAGAAGGCATTCATACAGCCAACAGACACATGAAAAAATGCTCATCATCACTGGCCATCAGAGAAATGCAAATCAAAACCACAATGAGATATCATCTCACACCAGTTAGAATGGCAATCATTAAAAAGTCAGGAAACAACAGGCACTGGAGAGGATGTGGAGAAATAGGAACACTTTTACACTGTTGTTGGGACTGTATACTAGTTCAACCATTGTGGAAGACAGTGTGGCGATTCCTCAAGGATCTAGAACTAGAAATACCATTTGACCCAGCCATCCCATTACTGGGTATATACCCAAAGGATTATAAGTCATGCTGCTATAAAGACACATGTACACGAATGTTTATTGCAGCACTATTCACAATAGCAAAGACTTGGAATCAACCCAAATGTCCATCAGTGACAGACTGGATTAAGAAAATGTGGCACATATACACCATGGAATACTATGCAGCCATAAAAAAAGGATGAATTCATGTTCTTTGTAGGAACACGGATGCAACTGGAAACCATCATTCTCAGCAAACTATTGCAAGAACAGAAAACCAAATACCGCATATTCTCACTCATAGGTGGGAATTGAACAATGAGATCACTTGGACACAGGAAGGGGAACATCACACACAGGGTCCTATTGTGGGGAGGGGGTTTGGGGGAGGGATAATATTAGGAGATATACCTAATGTAAATGACGAATTAATGGGTGCAGCACACCAACATGGCACAAGGATACATATGTAACAAACCTGCACGTTGTGCACATGTACCCTAGAACTTAAAGTATAATTAAAAAAAAAAAAAAGAATATATTTTAACAGAAAAAGAAAAGAAAAGGTCAGACTTGGAGAATGTGACTCAAAAGTGTTAGGTGTCCAAGAATATTAAAGGTGATATGGTACAGAGTGAAGTGGAGAGCTGCCTCATGCCCTCAGGAAAGATGCTTAGCAAACTAGGAAGGAAGAAGTAAAAGGTTGCAGGGAGAAGGTCATTGTGTAATCGGAGGCAGTTAAACATTTATTTGATGATTTCATGTTACTTCTATGACGTTAATAGTAAGTGCATCAGCTAGAAGTTAGGATGTGAACTCAGGGCTAGAGATATGAAGAGAGGGATGGAAAATTGAAATACTGCTCTGTAGACTAAAGGGTGATAGGAAAACAGAAATGAGGTACGCTCACACTGCCACGCCCCTTAGAATTTATAATAAAGCCATTTATAGAATATGGGAGAAATTTTCAACTATAGTGTAATTCAATAATTGAGAAATAAAGTAGAGGCCCCATGTCATTCTTTTTTTTTTCTTTTCTTTCTTTCTTGCTTTTTTTTTTTGAGAGGGAGTCTCGCTCTGCCGCCCGGCCTGGAGTGCAGTGGCGCGATCTCGGCTCACTGCAAGCTCCGCCTCCCGGGTTCCCGCCATTCTCCTGCCTCAGCCTCCCTAAGGCTGGGACTACAGGTGCCCGCCACCACACTCAGCTAAGTTTTGTGTGTTTTTAGTAGAGATGGGGTTTCACCGTGTTAGCCAGGTCTCGATCTCCTGACCTCATGATCCGCCCACCTCGGCCTCCCAAAGTGCTGGGGTTACAGGCGTAGCCACCGCGCCCGGCCCGCCCCATGTCATTCTTATTTGCTAGAGTTATTGTAATCCCGCCGTCCAGACAAGAGGCAGGAAAACACTTTCCCACTATTTGTCCCCAAACTGCAAATCGTAAGCTCTTTCCCCCGACACAAACAAACAAATAAAACAAAGCAAAAGAATGCAAAGCAAGTAATACCAGCCTGTTCTCCTTTACTGCTTTTTGAGGTAGCCCCAATGTTGCTGACCTGCTTCCACCAGCACCTCTTCCTACAGTCGGTGGAGACGGGAAAAATCTCACACCAAAATTCAGAGGAAACAAACATGCAAAATGTGTTAAATAATCAATGCGGCCAAACAAAGCAAAAAACCAAAAGCAAAACTTCTGAGAATGATCATAAGCTGGCTAACTTCCCCTTTGATGTTCAGATTACTTTGAGATATTAAACACAAATAAATACTGCATTGTAAAGACACATGTAAAACAAAATTTAACACGAAATTTTAAAACAAAAGTTGACAATGATGTGGCTGAAGAACACATAAACAGTGCACAACTGGCAAATGAGTTGCAGACAAAGAAGGATGTAAGAAAAAGGCTTTGATCAAGACAAATAGGGTTAGTTGAAATTGACAAAATGTCCAATCCACAGTGACTAATCACTCAGGAATGTTTATGTAATAAATAGGACGGCAACAAAATGTATAAACCAGAATCCTGTTAGAATGACAGTGATAACTAAGAGAAACACAACTGTTCTGTGACTTTGACAAGCTTCTTCCTGTTCTCATTGGTGGAATAGACCTCAAACTAAATAAACTAGTGATTTGAATAATAAAATTAATAAGGTAGAAATAAAACATACGTAGAAAATTTTACCTACGTAAATAATGAAATAATTAAATATTAAATCATAAGAGGAAATCACAAAGGAAAATATTTAAAATATTGATAAAAATAGAACATGTTAAAAGATAAAATATTCAATTTTCTTTTTATCTTTTGCAACAATTTTGACAAATAAATAGCTGATAATCATGGTGTAAACACCTATGTTTGAAATGTACCTATGTTTGTTTATGCAAAATATATGCTTCCCAATTAAACTTTTAAAAAATGCAACACAAATTTTAAATTTTCACCAAAAAAAATAGCTAAATAAAATATTCAGTGAAACTAATAATCAAATAGATGCACATTAGATTAAACACCATTTTTAAAATATAACCATTTAATAGGATAACACGTATTGCTGGAGAGCATGTGGTAAGAAAGTGTGTATCTGAAAATGGCACATATTACTAGTTAAACTGTGGCAATAAACTTTGGGCTCATTGTGGTGTAACGCATAAGTAAGTGGAAGTCACTAGCCACGGGAGCATTAGAGAACTTTAAATCTCATTTTTAAACAAAATGATGTTGTGTTAGGACATGCTTAAACTACAAGTGCATTGAAGGACTACAAATTTTACACGCAGAATGAATAGGCTCACGACATACATAGACCAAAGTAGAGTTTAATATGGAAGGAAAACAATAACCTACTAACAGCAGTTGGTATGATTATTCTTCCATGTGTACTGTTAAATACTATTCACAAATATTACAAAATATTATTTCTTTTATATAAGTATATATTTTCACAAAAATAAGATGATATGCAAAAGAGAACATTTAACTGAACCAGTTTACATCTCTGTTATCAAGCCTTGGTCTTATAGTGGCCTAAGAATTATTCTAAGCCCCTCATGCACTATGCATGTGGTCTTTTCGGATTCCTTTACTACATACAGTTCATATCTCTGCTCTACTTTTCTTGAGTATTTTGGCTCTTCAAAATAGTATAAAATTTGGTAGTGTCTCTAGGAATTCTGGACTGCAATTTGTTTTTTTGTTTGTTTGTTTTCAATGCAGCTACTGCTACTGGTAGAATGTTGAAATTTTTATTTAAGTTGAGTGCATATCAACACAACTGTAAGACTAAGTTGGAAATGGTAATACTCTTAGAATTATGTTTCATGAGTACCCAGTTGGGGTCAAACAAATAGCAGAGTTGGTAAATGGTGCAATAAATTAAAATGACACTAATTAATGTGAATTGTTTTGTGGTGCTCATTAAAAGACAAATAATAAAAAAAATTATTAGAGCAGCGCCTAAAGCTAAATGCCATCAATGCAGCAAGCAGCACATTCTACTGAAGTTTTGAAAATATAGGTGACTTGAATATTGAATAATGTGGATAAGCAGAAAACAAGTAGCATTTCCAGATATTCTGGATGCTCATGCCTCTGTAAGTGGTCCTGCTTATCTGTTTGAATTTTCTCTACCTCTAAATTAGAACAAGTCAGGTAGCAATAATTTGGCAAATAAATAAGTCCATAAAATTATATGACATGTTTCTAAAAATAGTATTGGAATCATTTGATCAGGGCAGTATATATTTTATAATATAATATATTATTCTAAATAAATATTTTGCAATGAATTTCTAGTATTAAATTCAAATGTCCTATTTACTAAGTTACTGGACTACGTAATTACCCATAGATCACTAAAAATATTTTCTTCGAGTTTAGTCCAATTTACCAATTTTGTTCTTTCCAAATCTTGTCCTATTTGACTTACAAATTTTTTCCCTTTGATAAATGTTGTATAATTTCGGGGCAATTCACTCATATTCATTTTTGAATAGTTACATTCTTTCACCAGTACACTTAGTCTTCATTTGGAATCTTGTTCAGAATTCATTTTAAATGCAGTATCTTGAAGAATTATGTTACCAATCATACTTTACTGGTAACCAATACGTTTTGCAAGCTGCATGACTGATTGCTAGTTTGTGAACTGCATTCTTTAATTTGAATCATCTTGCAAATTAATTGTGTGTATTTATTGTTTATATTAAAATATGACTTGAAACTTGCTGTTTGAAGAACTCTTCTTTAGACTTCTGTCCAGGTGACATATTTATTTATTTATTCATTCATTTATTCATTCATGATTCGTTAGGTAAATCAACAAATATTTTGAAACAACCATTTTGTGCTATGCCATATGGGGGGTGCTAAAAATGTAAAAAGATTTTCAGAAAAACAAGACCTTTTAGGAAACCCATAGAATTGTGCCAAGCCTTTTGTTTTGAGTTTATTGTGTGATATAATCTCTCTTGTAGTTTCCTGCTTTCAGGCCTCCTTATCTTCCATTTGATGTTGCTGCGTTCTTTGTTAGAGAAATGACTTGTGCCACATCACACTGACTGGCGGATCTTTTCGCCTGGGGCATTGGCATCTTATTTCAATTGCCACCTTTCAGCATTTTCAATTATCACTTTGCTGATTGACACCTTTGAACATTTGTCAACATGTCTTTTTCTTTGGAACAGCATAGGCGCAGTCTGAAGAAAATACTCAGGCAACTCAGTAACTGTGGATGTTAGAAAGCGTCATTGTTGACAGACAACGGGAAGCCAAGCCGGCCAGTGAAGGAAAGCCATGTGCAGGACCTGATATTAGCAAATGCAGGGCTTAGAGCAGGAGGTGGGAAATTCATGATAGTTTCAGTAGAGAAGCTGACAAGTGAAAAACCAGATAACAGTGTAAAATATATGACTGGCCATATGCACAAATCAGCACTGAATGTGTGTGTATGTGTGTAGAGAAATGTAGAGATTCTTGTTGTTGTAACAGAAGAGGATCAACAGCCTCTCAGCACTTGTGATAATACTGAGGGTCAAAAGAGAGTGAAACGCTTTCTTAAGGCCACAAAGATGGAAAAAACAAAAATTAGAACCCAGGGTCATTTTCACTGTCTTACTGGTACTTGTGTACCAATAAGAATTGTTCATCAGCTGGGCCGGCTTATGCCTGTAATCCCAGCACTTTAGGAGGCCGAGGCAGGTGAACCACGAGGTCAGGACTTCCAGAACAGCCTGGCTAACATGGTGAAACCCCATCTCTCCTAAAAATACAAAAATTAGCTGGGAGTGGTGGTGGATGCCTGAAATCCCAGCTCGGGAGGCTGAGGCAGGAGAATTGCTTGAACTTGGGAGGCAGAGGTTACAGTGAGCTGAGATTACACCATTGCACTCCAGCCTGGGCGACAAAAGTGATACTCTGTTTAAAAAAAAAAAAAATTGTTCATAAACATTCCATTCTATTCAGGGTAGAAATAACTGGGTTATCAGTCTCATATTACACATACACATGCACTGTTATCCACAAAACAGGCTTGGTATATTGCATCTTTACACAATGATTTCCCAAGTGTTAAGAATGAACTTGATGGCCAGTGTCATTCACAAAGAAACTCCCGGTCATAAAAAATTTATAAAATCTATAATAGTCAAACTATTGACTACAATGATAAACATAAACATTAAAGCAACGTTAATGAATCACGAAATAAAGTTTTTATGAATTCGAGATGAAGTACTGATCAGTGACACATGGATGGGTAGACAGATAGATGATGAATAGTTAGATAGATAGATAGACAGATAGACAGATGGACAGAGGAATAGATAGATAGATAGATAGATACATACATACATACATACATACATACATAGATAAACAGGAGAGAGAAACAGAGAGAGAACTTTTTTTGTTTGTTTATGGTTTTTTTTTTTTTAAGACGGAGTCTCACTGTTTGTCCAGGCTGGAGTGCAGTGGCAACGTCTTGGCTCAGTGCAACCTCTGCCTCCCGGGTTCAAGCAATTCTCCTGCCTCAGCCTCCTGAGTAGCTGGGATTATAGGCATGCGCCACCACAGCTGACTAAGTTTTGCATTTTTAGTAGGACTGGATTTCACCACGTTGCCCAGGCTGGTCTGGAACTCCTGAGCTCGTGATCCATTCACCTTGGCCTCCCAAATGGTTGGGATTACAGAGGTGAACCACTGCACCCTGCCACAGAGAGATAATTTGACTTGCATTCGTATGTACATACACGCACACACATGCACACACACACTAGGTATCCACAACATTACAAATACAAAGTTTTAAAACTCAAAAATAGAAGGATAGTTATATGAGAGAGACAGACAGAGAATTTTTGCTTGCCTTTGTAAATAGTACACTTTTTTTGGAGGAAAAATATATATGAATATATATATTCATATGATATATAAATGAATTATTTAAAATTAAAAGGTATACTTCTTGTGACAATGAACTTTTTTGCATTTCATTTAAAATTAAGTATCTGTAATCTCTAATGATGAATATTCCAGGTAGTATTTATATACCATAGTTATCTTTGGACCTGACTTAAACCTTCCTAATAGAGTCAAGGTTCTATGCTTCACAACAAGAGACACATAAGATATTTCTTAGATGTGAAACTCAAATATATTAAAATATTAGTTAGTATAAATGTAGACATTTGGACCTTAGGATAAAAGAATTCCCAGTACAGAAGTAAGTATGTTTAGATATGTAAGAATGTTTGAGCCATTGAATTTTTGGATTGCCCAAATACAACACTAAAACCCACATAGAAGAAAAAAATTAATTACCATAGTAGAATCACCAAGGGGGAACTCCCTTTTGTTATAAGAAGTTGTTTTTAAATTGAATTAGTTTTGAATTAACCCAATTACACATCACTATTCAACTGTGATATTAAATTGAGGAAGTTTAATGATGTGAAAATACTTTTAAAACAGTATCTTGGTGATAACAGAACATTTAAAATGTTCACATGTAGAAAGTATTAATTACATATATTAAATGATTTAAAGACTGTTTCTCACAAATTATCATGTAAAATAGAAAATCATTTTTACTTGCAGAACATACGACTAATAGAGTTCAGCAAGCAGAATTCACAATATTATGGCACAAAAAGGGCCGTAGCATACTTAAAATTCCTTGGCAAAAATTCTTTGTGATTTGGAAAAGGAAGATATGTTTTCAGAATGGGATTTAAATGATTTCAATTTTACTATTTTTCAATTTATTTTGGAAGAAAATGAAAATTCCTTGGAATGCATAACTACATTTTCATCAAAATTTTAACAATAAACAAACAAAATGAATTTATAGGACTTTTGTAATGCTTTTCTATCATATAAAGACAAAAGACAGGAAAAGCCATGTTGAAAACAAAACTTTCCTTAAGAAATACAGTAATCTTGCAAAGACACACTAAAAGATGAAAATTTCTTACAGATAAATAGATATAGTACTCGTTACAAATCTACACTTTTTGCAAAAAATCAAATGTGATTTTCATTTTGAAACAAGAAAAAAACATGAAGAAAAAAGTTCTATATCTTAGGTGATTATAAAATAATATTCCCATGATATTTTTATACTGTTGTATTTTCATTCTAATTGAAATGAGTATCATGCATATCAATGTAATGAAGCAATTGAAGCAAATCATTTTATTATAACATAACTCCCCTGATTAGGTATAAAAATATATGTCATATATAGAGAAATCCCTTTAGTTTTAAATCTATTTTTCTCATTGAGAGGTGTAATAGAAAAACATTTAACTATGCTTAATTAATTTACAATAAAATTTTTTATGACTAAACTTATGATCACACTCCAATACAGCTTTATCAGGAATAACATTTTATTGTCAGGTGGAAATTAATACTTTGAGAAAATGACAGAGATTATTACTTTGCATGTACATTGAACTAAATCTTAGCACAGTGGTTATTTAATAAATGCAGTGTAATGAAAACTATTTTATAGTGTATTAATTGACAGGGAATTGACTAGAATTAAACAATTTCACTGTTCATTCATTATCACTTTCTGCATTATTGCCTTAACTTCTCTATAGAAATAATTCTTAAAAAAATAAAATATATAGTATACTGATACATGTGAAAGGAACTATATCACAAATCGTTCTTTTTCTGGGTCATAACTATAATAATTTCCAGGCATTATTTGTCTGTCACTGGAATAAGATACCTTTACAGAAAAACCTTTTCTCTCCTTATTAAAAATATAAAATCTTTTTTTGTAATAGTTTATTAAGCCTCTGATGTGAAAATATAAATTGTGTTATAAGATGTAAATCTAACGTGAATCTGATGACAACATAGCCTTAAATTGTTTAAGTATTGTATATACTCATTGTTAAATCACATTTAAATCAGCTTTAAATAATGAAATTTACATAAGTTTTAAGCAAAAATAAAAAGATTAAGAAATCTTTGCACTAAACTTAGCCAAGACTCTATATTAAAACCACAATTATTAAAATGTTCATGCTGCTGATAAAGATACACACGAGAGCAATTTACAAAAGAAAGAGGTTTAATGGACTTAGGGTTCCCTGTGGCGGGGGAGGCCTCACAATCATGGAGCGAGGCAAGGAAGAGCAAGTTATGTCTTAGGTGGATGGCAGCAGGCAAAGAGAGAGAGAGCTTGTGGAGAGAAATTCTGATTTCCAAAATCATCAGATCTTAGGAGACTTACTCACTATCACGAGGACAGTATGGGGGAAACCATTCCCATGATTCGATTATCTCCCATCAAGTCCCTCCCACAATTTGTGGGAATTATGAGAGTAAAACTCAAGATGAGATTTGGGTGGGGACACAGAGTTAAATCATATCAGATGTGTTTAATAAAATAAACAGTGATAAACCAAAGTTTTAGGTACTATGTTATTGTCATGTTCTTCAAGCTCTCAGAATTTGTACATCTGTCCTCCATGACAAAGCTTCCTTTTCTTATTTTAAATGAATATTAATTACTGCAATATCAAATGTGTTATGATGTTTAACATAAACATACTTTATAATTTAAATATTTCCCCTCTCATTTTCCAGAAAATTGTATATAAGATTTTTCTCAGTAGATTTTCTAATGTAATACAGATAGGCAATAATAAGTATTATTCACTGAATGCTTACTGTAATGTCATTTGTTGGGTTAAGAGATTTACATGCCGCATTAGTCAGGGCTTTCTAGAGGGACAGAACTGAGGATATATGGATACATATCCTCAATGACTTTTTGAGTCTGTCTTAATTTTTCCACATTTTACAGGTTGGAAATCCCAGGTTCAGAAGTAAAGCAATCTGCCTAGATTCATCCAGGTAATAAATGATGAGGTATTACAATCCAAGTCTGTTCGATTCTGATGGTGTACTCTACATCCAGGAGGTATTTCCTAGGTTTGTTTAACTAATAGTGGTGAATAAATAGCACATGAACTGCCATTATTTGACCTTCAGCAAAAGGAAAACATCACTAATCAATAGTGTCACCTATTTTCAGAAGCCTTGTTCCAGGACGTTAGTATTCCCCCATGTAAGCATGTAACATTAATACAATTTGCAATTTTTAAATATTGACTGACCAATAAAAAAAGAGTTACTTAAAAATTATTGTATCTTCACCTGGGTTCATACAGTGGTTTCCTCCCGTCCTTTTTGTTTTTCTTTTTGTTTCCCAGAAAATACCTTCCTTACAATATGCAACAAATATCAGTTTGCTGATGAAAAGAGTCAATCTCTGTAAAATATTTGAAGAGATTTATTCTGAGCCAAATATGAGTGAC
Organism: Macaca nemestrina; assembly: GCF_043159975.1. NCBI lineage: Eukaryota > Metazoa > Chordata > Mammalia > Primates > Cercopithecidae > Macaca > Macaca nemestrina. The sequence goes on from NC_092140.1 coordinate 9,881,455, forward strand.
CCAAGGCCTGTAACACAGCCCTCAGGAGATCCTGAGAACATGTGCCCAAGGAGATCATGCACAGCCTAGTTTTATACGTTTTAAGGAGATGCAAGACATCAATCAAATACATGTAAGATATACATATACATTGGTTGGGTCCAGAAAGGCAGCAGTGGTGGTGAGACTTCCAGGTTATAGGTCAATTTAAAAGTTTTCTGATTGACAATTGGTTGAAATAGTTATTATTGATAAAATGGAATATCTGGGTTATACTAAGGGGAACAACATTTTATTAGGCAGATGAAGCCTCCAGATAGCAAGCTTCAGAGACAATAAATTATCCAGGTTTCTCATCAGACTTAAGGTCTGTGTTGATGTTAAATGCTGGTCGACTTTTCCTGAATTCCAAAAGCTAGAGGAGGGTGTATAATGAGGCATCTCAGACTCTTCCTTGTTATCATGGCCTGAACCAGTTTTTCAGGTTAACTTTGGAGTGCCCTGGCAGAGAGGAGAGGTCCTTTCAGTTAGTTGGGGGGCTTTCGATTTTTTGGTTTACAAGTTCAAAAGAAAAAGTATGTTTTACTAGAATTCTCACGTATCTATTATGATGCTATTTGAAATACTAAGTGGAAAGAAAAATTCTAGAATTAGTCTTATCTCAGCCTTTAAAAGATTCATCTCCTATTAAGATTACAACATAATGAATGCATAATATAATCTGTCTACTGCCAGTGCTCTCAACCTCTTATCACTAGCTCCAAAATATTTATTTAGAGGTTACTAAAAGCTCCCTTTAGGAATATTTTACTTGTTTTGTTAATCTTGAACATGGAAGATAATGGGGTCTCATTCTTCTATAAAGTTGAAGAAAATTATTAAGTAATTATAGAACTTCCCTGCATGTTGGCTTAATTTTGTTCTTTAAATATATGCATTTTGATCAAAATAAATATACATATAAAAGTGAAAGAGTATGTCTTTTATTTAAGGGGTACAGAGAGATTATAAAAGTTTTGATTAGATAAAAAAGGGATTAAAAAGCTATCACTTTTTCTTGATTACTGAGAGGCTCAAGCAAAGAAACTAGGGCTGTATATGAGCAAAAAAAAAGAACCCAAAATATTTTGTATTAAAACTGTCTATTCCATTACAAGAACCATGCTTTGGAAGTTATGGTTTTCTCTTCTTTTTTCTCAGAGTATTGTGTCACATGTAATCAACACTTGTCCTTGTGTTTGTGTCTAAGTAATCAAACAGTTATCTATAAATAACTGAAAGTAAAAGCATGTTTCTATGTACCTCAGGCAGTATTTAGATCTTGAATCAAGCCAGATTTCTTCTCCTTTTACCACCTTATCTGGACTAAGTCTGTAAATGTTAGTTTATATTTCTCTGCTAGCTTACCCCAGTCATCATTTGAGAGTGAGTGAGCAGATCAGATTTATGGAAAGGAACTTTTGGGTAGCAATGACAGATTATGGAGTAACAGCTAATTCTAAAGAGAGGAGTTTTCAGAAATTTATATGTAGATTTAAATTAAGGTGGCTGGAAAATGGACATATTCCAGCAGAAATAAGAGAAACACAGGACGATGGAATGAGAAACACAGGATGATGGAACAAAATGAAACACTGAAATAAAACCTTCAGAATTTCCTCAAGCTCTTTTGGTTGGACTCTGGTCAAGGGATATTCAACATAGAATTTTACATTTGATCTACTATACATTGTACTTCTATTTAGATTCTCCTATCCTCTAGCTAGACAATTCTAAACAGTTATATAGTGAATGCAATTGCAGTAAATCATTTTCTATTTGGGTGATTGATGAGGCCACATATTCATTCTCCTGTCAATTCACTTTCCCAATTTGTGCACATCCTTGCAGAGATAGCAGCCATGTACCAAGGTCACTGTCTTCCTTTACTTTCAGCCTCCATCAGGCAGAAGTGGATTAGGACATGAAACTCAGCACAAAAATATGAGAGGTTTATATGCACCTACACATACCCTTTCTTTAAGGAACGTAATTGAAGGAGTTCGTTTATAAAGAAAATGAAGACTGACATTTGGAAAACACATCCAACTTAGTTTCTGAAATGATTAACACGTTCATCAAAATGAAATTCATTATCAATGGACTAAAGAAGAAAAATACATGATCATGTCAATTAATGTATAAAGAGCATTTGACAAAATCAAACATCCATATCAATGATGTACAGCCTCAGCAAAATAGTAATAGAGAGAAACTATTCAAAGTTGGTAAAAGGCACCTACAAATGTTCAACAGTTAACATCATACTTAATGGTGAAAGACTGAATACCTTCACCTGATCAGGAACAAAGCAAGCATATTCACCCTTGTCAATGCAAACATTTAATTTTAAAAAAGGAAGTGAAACATATTTAAAGAGAAAGGAAAGTAGTAGTTCAATCTTCATTAAACTACCACTATCCTGGTTGTTTCTAGCTATCAATGTGACATCATTGGAGGCAAAACTAGAAATAGATGCAAAGAGTTTCTCTTGCACCAGCAAAAGCTGACTCTAGCACACCACTGCTCCAGTGACATGGAGTGATTGGTGGTAGACTAGTTCTTCTTCCTTACCAACTAGAAAAAAAAGTATTTATAATACAACAATATTATTATATTACAAATAATAAAATATTATAACATACGCTATACTTAGAATAAAAAATGTTACAGAAAAATGAATAACAGGTATCAATAGATAATTGATAGAAAAAGAATGCAAAAGACTGTAAATGAAGAGATGCTCTACCTGACTCACAGTAAGAAAAAATACGAGCGGACACTGTGCTGAAATGCCATTTCTTACCTCTTAGATTTGCAAAAATCCAAAAAATTGGTAATATAATATATCTGTGAGGCTGTGAGGAGACAGTCATTTGTGTACATTATTGGTAAGTACATGGATGGCATATGCAATGACACAACTTAGAAAGAGCATTTGGCAATTCTTAGCCTTCAAATGATTTCAGTCCAGTAATTTGTTGATAGATCCAGTTTCCAAAGGTGGGCTGTGGATATACAGCCTTGATTCATGGCAATTTCAATCTTCACTGAACTACCACTACCCTGGCTGTTTCTAGCTATCAATGTGACATCACCAAAAGCAAAACTAGAAATAGATGCACAGAGTTGTCTCTTGCACCAACAAAAGCTGACTCTAGCACACCACTGGTCCAGTTCAACCACCATCTGACTGCATCCTCATAAGAAATTCCAAACAAAAACTATTTGTCAGAGTCCAGTCAATCCACTGAAGTCTGAGAGAAAAACAGTATATTTTTGTTTTAAGCCATTAAAGTTTACAAGGATTTTTTTATGCAGCAACAGATAAAAGTAACAGACTTAAGATCCCATTCATCAATCATGATGCGTAGAATGCACGAGGATCCCTGTTACAATTTGGAAAATAAACATTAGTATTTATGTATATTAAAGAATTATTGGTAAATTTTAAAGTATGATAATGATCACTTGGGGACTAACCAAGGGAGATTTATTTAACTTCTTCACAATTTAATTTTCTCATGTATTAAACATGAGTAACAACGTAGGGAATTAAATGGAAAGAAAATATATGTAAAACCTAGCACAGTAACTGGGTCATATGAGTTTCTTGATAAATTTGAGTCTCTTCATACTGCACTATATTAACTAAACATTTTAATGAAACAATATTTGGTAAAATTAAACATTAGAAAAACTTGCGAAATAAAATTAGGCAGGGCAACATTAGAACTTGGAATACCTTTGACAAAAGAATACTGAAAGACTCTCCCTGGGACCTGAAAGCTTGAGGGAATGAAGAACTCCCTTCTCAGGCCCAGTACTAAGGCGCAAGACTACTTGCACCAGCAGTGTGCATCAGCAAGATAGCAAAAGCAGAAAGGTAGCTGGCCAGATCACACGTACCCCCTGAAGACCCAGAGAGAGGCTGTCTGGGCACCATGTAGCAGTTACATCACTTCCTGTTTGCAGGACACACTTCCTGTTTACAGGAGACTATAAAACCCCTGCCCTGTCCTCTCATTGGTGCTGAGGCCATTTTAGGCCTCAGCCCGTCTACAACCAGGTGCTCATTAAAAACAGTGTGTTGCTGCACCCCACCTTGCAGTGTTTGTTGACCTGCTCTCCTGGTTCCAACTGATACAAGAGCCTTGCAAATAAGAAAAAGCCTGGCTGTTGCTGAGTCTCTGCCAAGACCCAGTGCCTAAGACAAACAATTAAATATTCATATTTAACTTTACATAGTGCTAACAACCAAACTTATTTAATGATAAGAACAAACTAACCCTAACCAAAGCAGTGTTAGAAAATAGCAGTTTTTAGGAAAGGTCTTTTGTAAATAAGTTTCAGATGAAAATTGCATGACTAAGGCTAAGCAAGTGACAACTGTATTTAGGGTGGAAAAAAGAGAAGCATTTACAAATGTTAGCAAAAACTGTAAGTACACTGAATGGTAAGGGAATAAATAGGTGTTCTCTGGATCAAAGGACATTCCTAAAGGGCTCTGTTTATAAAGAATCACTTCCATTTTTTTGTCAGACTGCTTTTGAAAGAAGCTGTGAAAGAATGAATATAAATATACTGCTGTTGAAAAGAATTTCATTTTATATTTAAATTGTTGTTATAAAGTCCCTCTAAATGCAAAGAATAGACATTTTTAATGTCTTCCTTTTAATGATTAAATGTCTTTGTTGCTGTCCAATTCCCAAGAATGATTTGAAGTAGCTTACAAAGCAAAACATATACAAGAAAATGAACATTTTGAGGTTGAAAGAAGATCTATGGGGAAAAAAGAAAACTGTTATAAACAGCAAATTTCACATGACTGTTATACATAGTAACATCCGATAAATGTTAATTGGAGGATATTAGCTATGTGATATGGAGTGATTGGTAGTAGACCAGCTTTCCTTCCTTGCCAACTACAAAAAACGAATAAAATAATTTTAAAAAAAGGTTGCTCAGAAGGCAGTGGGGCCTGGGGAGGCAAAGAGAACTTGAGGCATTAAGACTACTGCCATTGGAGAACCTTGTGTAAGTGAGCTGAACTTCCAATGTTACTATGAAGCAATTTGTTAATTCTGGTTCATTACAAGAGGCTAACCATCCAGGTTGCATGTCCAGTGAGGATAACTGAGAGAAAAGTAAAACTGACAAATATTTTTGCAGATATTACAGGGATTGCAGTCATACAGGGTTTGCCTCAGCAGCCCCCATTACCTTCTTAGAGACGTTTTTTTTTCTGTTTTATTCTTTTTTTTCTAGTTGGTAAGGAAGGAGAACTAGTCTACTACCAACAACTCCTAATCACTCAACTAACATCCTTCAGTTAACTTTTATAAAATGTTCTTTTTTGCTGTTTGGTAAGGAAGGAGAACTAATCCACCACCAACCACTTCCTATCACTCAGCTAACATCCTGCAGTTAACTTTTATCAAATGTTACTATATATAACAGGAATGTGAAATTTGCTTTTTATTTTGCTTTTTAATTTTTTTTCTTAAGGACACGTGCAGAATACTGGGATTCCAAGACTAACCACCTAAGTTGACAACCTATGGAAAACACAACAGAGCATTTTTTTTTTTCAGTTTTCTGAGACAAAAATAAAGATTTCATTAAGGAAAAGGACCCTTAAAAACCCACTGTGATCTTATTTTACACCCAAAAAGTTGAGGGAAGAACATAGATAGAATAGACTTGCTAGGACTCAACACAGCTGTGATATAGCAAGTCTCTGATTAGATTGAGCTGAGCAGAAACTGTTTTATTGCCAGAGGGCTTTTGGCTCAGTAGTCCATATTGCGTCTTCCTGCCGCTTCTTAGGTCTGCCATTGTATTGTCAAAGCGACTATAGACAATATGTAAATGAAAGCGTGTGGCTGTTTTCCAATAAATCTTTATTTACAAACACAAAACAAGTTAGCCAGATTTGGCCAATGAACTATAGTTTACCAATGATTAGCCTGGAGTATGGTAGTATTGTGGGGATTCTACAATTTTTATACACAATGTCAATGTTGAAACATAATCAAAAATTACTAGCTATGCCAAATGATAGGCTGAAAGCCAAGGAGGAGAGAACTAATAGAAAATAAAAACAGAACTACACATCAAACTGAAATTGAAATTAGCTGATGAGGATTTTACAACGACTGTTATAATTTTTAAAAATGGTTGGAGAGAGTAGATGAAAATATAGAGTACACTCATTGGGAACAGTAAAGGGAAACATAAAAATTCTGGGGCTGAAAAATAGGACATCTGAAATTAATAGCTCTAGATTATATTAACAGAAGAAAATAGAGAAAAATAGAAGTTAAAAGAATGTATGTAAATTAAGGGAAAAAGTTACAATAATGAAAAAATGAAGACATAATTTCTTCAAATGGGCAAGCATAAGATTGACAGCCAACTTCTCAACAGAAATCATGAAAGTAAAAGGACAATGGATTGACTTCTTTCTAGGCTGACATAACCAAGAATCCTGAACCCAGGAAAAATAGCATTGAAAAATGAAGGCAAAAATTCACAAGTTCTAAAGATCTGTGTTAAGAAAATGAAGACGAAAATTATTTTGAGGCAACCCTGTAATATTCTTGTTGGTCTTCATGTCAGTAACATGAAATTTCATTTAATTGTACGTGCATCTCATGGGCAGTGTTCTGTAAGTATATGTGCTTTAATAAAATATATATGAAAATTAAAATGCAGTAAAATGAATACCAAAATATAAAGGATAGTCTGTAAAAGAATTGGTTAATACACCAAAGTGGTCAAATTTCTGACCACCAGATGAACTTACAGATAGAACTCATAATACAGAGAAAAGTAAATGTGTACTATGTAATAAAGACAATATCCTCTCATAGCATTTCTCTCAACCAAATTCATGGCAAGGTATCAACTCAGAATTTTCTGTCTAAAGAGGCTCTGGAATACTGGTATTTTATTTTGTTGAGTGAAGGTATCCCCTTGTTCCAGGATTCAGACAAGGAGGTAGTAGTGGTGAACAACTTTTATAGAAATCTAGAGGTATAATGATCTCATGTTTGGAATACTCCAAAACTCAATTGCTAGCTAAACCCACATAATACAAATTATAAGAAAAAAATGACTTCAAAGTAAATATTATTAGTAAATATTATATATTAAATAAATATATAAATATAATTTCAAACTGCATTCTTAGACTTTTTAGCAGTTGCAATACCTTTTTAAAGTGTTTGTTTGATTATTAACAGGCACATAAATGTAATACCTCACTTCCACTTTCTGCTGGACATATGTATCAGTGTCCATTCCTCTTTAATTAAGGGCCACAGGCTTCCTTAACAGGGTCCTGGGAGCCTGGGGACTTAAGGAGATAAAGGTGATTTGTGAAATGGGGGAACAGGCTCAGAATATTTGGTTGCATGAGAACTACAAAGATTTTCTAGTTGAGGTAATTTAAAGGGAATTTTTTAAAATATAATTTTTTTATTATACTTTGTGTTCTAGGGTACGTGTGCACAACGTGCAGGTTTGTTAAGTATGTATACATGTGCCATGTTGGTGTGCTGCACTCATTAACTTGTCATTTACATTAGGTATATCTCCTAACGATATCCCTCCCTCCTCCCCCATCCCACAATAGCCCCCAGTGTGTGATGTTCCCCTTCCTGTGTCCAAGTGTTCTCATTGTTCAGATCCCACCTGTGAGCGAGAATATGCAGTGTGTGGTTTTCTGTTCTTGCGATAGTTTGCTGAGAATGATGGTTTCCAGCTGCATCCATGTTCCTACAAAGGACATGAACTCATCATTTTTTATGGCTGCATACTATTCCATGGTGTATATGTGCCACATTTTCTTAATCCAGTCTGTCATTGATGGATATTTGGGTTGATTCCAAGTCTTTGCTATTGTGAATAGTGCCGCAATAAACATACATGTGCATGTGTCTTTATAGCAGCATGATTTATAATCCTTTGGGTATATACCCAGTAATGGGATGGCTGAGTCAAACGGCATTTCTAGTTCTAGATCCTTGAGGAATCGCCACACTGTCTTCCACAATGGTTGAACTAGTTTACAGTCCCATCAACAGTGTAAAAGTGTTTCTATTTCTCCACATCCTCTTTTTAATGTAGGAATTTTGTCTTCTGTTAAACTTATTGACTACTAGATTTAGGTAAACAAAAGAAAACCAGGAAGTGTGGGTCTTTATAGAACCAGGGAAAGTCATAGCACTAAAATTATCTTATATAATATTCATGTTTGTATTTTACATCTCCTCCAAAATGATTTCAGCTAAATGAGCACAAGTGTGTATTTCTGTCTTGTTCTGCTAACCTCTACAAACAAGATCAAGTAAACTACATAGTTGTGAAGAAGGAAAGAAAAGAGGAGGAAGGGAAGGTAGGAAGGAGGGTAGGAAGAAAGGAAGATGAAAGAAAGGGAGAAAAGAAAGGGAGCAAGGGAAGAAGGAAAGAGTTAAGGAATTTTTCAGTATAAAGATTACTAAGAAAAGTAACTGCTTTCTTAATTTGTTTCTATTTTGTTGCATTTTTTTTTTTTATTTTTATTTTTTTTGAGACGGAGTCTCGCTCTGTTGCGTAGGCTGGAGTGCAGTGGCCAGATCTCGGCTCACTGCAAGCTCCGCCTCCTGGGTTCACGGCATTCTCCTGCCTCAGCCTCCCGAGTAGCTGGGACTACAGGCGCCCGCCACCTCGCCCGGCTAGTTTTTTTTTTTTTTTGTACTTTTTAGTAGAGATGGGGTTTCACCGTGTTCGCCAGGATGGTCTCGATCTCCTGACCTTGTGATCCGCCCGTCTCGGCCTCCCAAAGTGCTGGGATTACAGGCTTGAGCCACCGCGCCCGGCCTTTTGTTGCATTTTTACAGAAACGATGGGTGATGTTTAAACATGTAATAATTTAATATTTATGCTAAATTGATTTAATAAGTTAATATAAAATATAACTAAGAGAAAATGATTATGACCCAATTAAATAGTGTAGATCATGTAAAAATAACTGTTTTGTGTTCTACCTAGAGCAGCTCATTCATTTTGCAGATGCATTATCTGCCCTTACTACATCACTACAAAACCAAAGCATGCTAAGAGCTCAGGATATGAATGAAATGGTTTCTGCCTTTGGAATTATAAACTGATTTTGATAGGTAGATAAAAGAAACACAAAGGAATGGACCTGCTTGCTGCTGGAAAAACGTTTGTCAATTTGATAAATAAAACAAACGAAAAATAATGGTTTTGCAGAGCTGCTTGTCACTACCTATTCACACAACTCTTTCCATTAGTCTAACTCATTTCAGAACTGCAGAACTTCTTAGGTGAGTTTTACTACGTCTTGTAAGTAACATCCCTCCCCTGTTGTTATATTTTAGGTTACCTGGATTGGAGGAGACAGGAGTCTCTAAAATCTTCACATGGTTATTGTTCCTCTCGTGTCCACTGAAAATATATATGATAGTCCATATTTGAACCAGAAATTCTAATGTTCTAATCAATTTTAGTATAAATACTTGCTCTTAAATTACAATGTTCAGCACAATTTATTTTCTCACATTCTCAATTTCTGTATGAATAGTTTTCATTCTGGTCAATCAGCTTTCCTCTAAGACTCTACAGATAAAATTACATTTGTTCTTTTTGACTTATTAAATCTTAAGTCATACGAATCTTGATATTTCTATTATGTTTATCTACTCTCTACCTCTCACTGCTGCTACTTGTAATATATGTTACAAACAGTCAATCATTCCAGTGTACTGATATCTGTCTCTGATACTATCTATCAAAAATATTTTTAGTGTCTATAAGTGTGTTGCTTCATTTTATTCAATTATGAACTCATTTGTCATTATTTACCGAAAACAGAATATAATTTCCATAAATTATTTTCAAACATATATTATTTTCAAAGAAACATACATTGTAGTATGTATATTTTGGTATAACCTGATCCAGGAAGTTCATTATAATAATGCTAGGTATTTTTTTCTTTAATTTTTATACAAAATATTTTCTTTGAAACCAAAAAAATAGTTTTAATAAAAGACAAAGTGAGTACATAATCTAAAAATTGAGCTTAGTTTTATTATTTTATTGTTCTAATTGTTTTACAGTTTAAATATATGTATAAAATGTACATCCAAGGAAAACAATTATAATTTCCTTGTTCTAGATTTTCATTTTATCATTATAAGAAAATGTTACACAACTTAAGTAATTTTAATTTAGAATGTTATATATTTTCATTGAATATTTGTGGTTATTTTGAATCAGATTTTTCTCTGTGGCTAGTCAAAGCAATGTAGAATTTTCAACAATTCTGCCAGAATAACTATTATTTAAATTGGTTTCCTTTAGTGTGTTAACTGTTGGATAGCTGTCTAATTTTTGCTTCAGTTAATCTGAGCATTAAATAAAAAGAAAACAAGTATTTCTTTTTTATATTATTACTTTTTTTTGAGACAGAGTCTCACTCTGTCACCAGGCTGGAGTGCAGTGGCACAATCTCAGCTCACTGCAACCTCTGCCTCCCGGGTTCCAGCTTTTCTTCTGCCTCAACCTCCTGGGCATCTGGGACTACAGGCGTGCGCCACCATGCCTGGCTAATTTTGTACTTTTAGTAGAGACGGTTTGTCACCATGTTGGCCAGGCTGGTCTCTATCTCCTGACCTTGTGATCTGCCCTCCTCGGCCTCCCAAAATGCTGGGATTACACGCGTGAGCCACCGCGCCTGTCCAAGTTATTTCTTAAAATATTTTCTTTGCTGGTAAGAAGGCCAGTGCTGTTAGAAAGTTGAACAGCATCTATGAAAGAAAATCTTTTTGAATGGTTGAATAAATACCAAGTGCTAGTAATAGTCATTGTTTGATTTGAGAGACCAACAATGATGCTGGTGTGTTTTGCTTAGAAGTAAACTAAAAACAGATATTCTAAGCTTACTTTGATATTACTACTCTTAAGCTTTTGTTTTCTCTGCCAGTTTCCAAGAAACCAAGGTAAACTGTGAACCAAAAAATTTATGTGTGATTAGCACTGAGGATGACGAGAAGAAACACAGAAGCAATAAAAATCATGTTTTGAATTCCCATGGAAATTCAATACTGCAGAAGGCCTGTTTAGCTCCTTGGGAGTGCATTAAACGTATCAGGAGTCTGTGACTGTTTGCAGACTATTTGAAGTCAATGGAGCAGTTAGACAATTAGACACAGTTTTCCATTTGGCTTAAATGAGTAATCACCTCATTTCCACTATTCTATTTCTTGACATCGAAAGCCATTTCATACTCTGCTACTAGAAAAAAAGAAAATTCTCACCCCAGAATAGTAATTGTATGTTTATGTTGATTTGGAGGTGACTTTCAGCAATGAGCATGATTATTTCTTCAAGAGAAAAGCAAGTAGAATAAAAGGTATCATGAGTGTTTTATTTTGAAACGATTGTTTTCATTCAGTGGTGGCTGCATTTTGTTTGCAATATACAGAAACATGCAACTTGTGCAGCCAAAGGTAGTTCTAAATCCTCTTTGTCTGCAGAATAGCATAGAGAGAAAATCCTACCACACTCACTGAAATTGGGTAAATGCCCCCGTTGCCTTGAAAAACTTCTGCTAATTTGTATTTTCTTGCCTAAAACAATTGAGGAATCCAATTTTGAATTCCCAAAGAACTTCTAAGCACTATTCTTATGTAACTTGGATAAATAAAAATTCAAATAAACTCTAATATACTCATATATTAATGAATGAATACTATGATCATGAACAGCTTATTTAATATATCTTACATTTTAAAACATAATTAAATTGTTACTTATTCTCAAACCATTAAATATGTTTGTATTACTCTACAAGTTGATTCATTTTTTCCAACATCATAAGAAACCGGTATCGAGCATCTGAAAATATAATCCATGACATCTGATTCTCTCTTTAGAATCTATGTCATATCATAATTTTAGAGAACTTGATGGCTCTACCAGGTCAAGTTCTACTATTTAAAGTCTACCACTAGTGAAAATAGAACACAATAGGTGGGTTTTGAAACTTATTAGGTGTGTGTATGTGTTTTTATATATATATATAATTATATATATTACCACATATATATTAGAACTGATAAAATCCAAAGAAATATAAAAATTACTAAAGAAGAAAATACATTGTATTGCAATATGAAATTATTTAAAAATTAATTGAATCTTTGAAATTTGGAAGATTCAATGCTGGCATATTGTATATGGTGAGAATGTAAGTAACATGATTCACTATTGTTTTGTAAGTTATATCTTCTAATTACTGAATAATACACATGAAAGTATGATATGTCAGAAAGGCAAATTATTTTGCACATGATATCTACACGTGAAAGATACCAGTGACAAATCTCAAGATTTTATGATGGTCAAGGTATAGGTGGACTTATGGCAGATAAAATGGTCCTAGATGTTATGGAGAAAAATAAAAATCTGTGAGTATACAAGCAGTGGTTATTGAAGGGTAGCTTCAATAAGGGTGGTTATTTGTATGTAGCTGGGAAGCTGCAACACAGGCACAAAGGCAATATATGCCCTCCCCACCTCATTCCTCTTCTAAATCCATATTTGCACAAAGCAGAAAACAGTAGTGCAGGTCAAGCTGCTCTAGTTATTTTACTGGTTGTACTGGAAGGAGAGCCAAACACTCGGTCAATTAAATGACCAAGATTGTCTGAGAAGCCCAGCAGCAACAGTGGAACAGAGAGACTATATCCTCTTCAATCAAAAATGAGTTATGGCTGGGCACGATGGCTCACACCTATAATCCCAACAATTCAGGAAGCAAAGGAAGGTGGAGAGCTTGAGGCCAGGAGTTTTTTGAGATCAGCCTGTGTAACATAGCAAGACCCTGTCTGTAAAAATATAATATTAAAAAAATTAGCTGGGCATGGCTGTACACACCTGTAGTCCTAGCTACTCAGGAAGCTGAGGCAGGAGGATCCTTCTGAGCTCAGGGGTTCAAAGGTGTAGTGAGCTATGATCATGTCATTGCATTCCAGCCTGGGCAACAAAGACCTGTCCTCTCTCTCTCTCCATATATATATATACAGACACACACACACACACTGTACCCTGTCTCTAAACTCTCTCTCTACATATATAACATATATAATTATATAAAAAATTACATATATGAAATAAGTCCAAAATGTCATTTTGTCATCTTGGAGAATTTCTAGTTTTTTCTTGGCATTATATAATTTAAGATTTGTTATGTATTATTTAATGATTATTGATATTTCACTAGAAAGTACATAACCACTTCACCCAGTAATTGTGAGAAAGGAATATACAGTACACAGCATGAGTCAACAAGGGAAGGAGGCAAGTCCTAAACTAGAGACCTGGAGGGATTTCATGAGAAGGGTCCAACTTACCCCATGTGATGGTGGCAATTAAGTGCTAGACATTGCTTTAACACATATTTCAGGGATTTTCCACCAACTAGATACTGCCCCAGAAATTGCCTAAGCTTGGGAATTGTGGCCTTTTTCTCCCCAAGGTCATAATCTTGAAGAAAAAGCAGCCAAACAAAAAGATAAATAAAAATACACAGTGGTAAAATTATATAAAACTTCATGATAAAAGTGCCACGGGAAGTCAAAGGAGGGTTCCATTAACTGAACTCAAATATGGGATAAATTTAATAATTAATTTTTCAAAGATGTAAAATTATATCACTATTTTTATAAACAACTTCTCTTAAAATAGCTGATGAAAATTTTATATTATGTTTATAGTAAATTATAATTATTTTATACCATTTTTCAGTATTTAATTTAATTATGAGAATTGACTTGAATATCTTTGTTCCATAAGATAAATTAATGATAATATTATTAGGGAAAGTTGTCAAAATTTGCAGCATCTGTCCCTTGGCAATGTTCTTATATTGAATATTTATTCTTATTTAGGATCACAGCTTTTATTATGGTTTTCGAACTATTGAAGTGTAGGTTGAATGAATTGATTATGCTTTCATGCAAGATTTAGCCTTCAAATCAAGAAAGTAAATGAAGTAATAATGCCAAATGGTAATGAGGAGAAATCTTGTGTGAAACTGATGCCCAGTTCTTTTTCAGGGAGTCTACCTTGTCTTGTGAATGTTACTAGAGTTTCTGTTTCCATGATATTCTGTCACTTATGTATACAATTTATCCTTTGTGATTTATTATTATTAATTGTGTTATTTTTCAATTATATATGTAACTAAAATTGTTTTTTTCTTATACTGTTTTTAGACTATTTGGTTGACATTGTTTCCTAAAAAATGAAAACTGCTTGTCATTGCTCTTTTTTTCCATACTCCTGATGAAGTCTCTAGTTTAGTCTTGTTTTCATTCTTTTTGGACTAGTGACTGGTTTTGGTGACATGTGAGGGGTGTCTATGTGTGATTAGTTTTATCCATTCTAGAATCTTTTATGATGATCTACTTTTCAAGTAATTCCTTATCTTTTATAATAATGTGCCTTCATATACACCATGGAATACTATGCAGCCATAAAAAAGGATGAGTTCATGTCCTTTGCAGGGACATGGATGAAGCTGGAAACTATCATTCTCAGCAAACTAACACAAGATCAGAAAACCAAACACCACATGTTCTCGCTCATAAGTGGGAGCTGAACAATGAGAACACATGGACACATGGAGGGGAACATCACACTCTGGGGCCTGTCAGGGGGTGGGGGACTAGGGGAGGAATAATATTAGGAGCAATACCTAATGTAGGTGATGGGTTGATGGGTGCAGCCAACCACCATAGCATGTGTATATCTATGTAACACAACTGCACGTTCTGCACATGTAACCCAAAATTTAAGTATAATTAAAAAATAATAATAATGTGCCTTAGTGTGGGTGGCTTATCATTCATTCATTCAGTGATACTTGATGGAGCATTTGAGACTAAATCGAAATTTCCTTCAGCTCCCGGAGATATTTTGCTATTGCCTTTTGGATGATACTCTTCTATTCATTCTTTTTCCCATTGCCTAGTAATGGTAGTAAATCAGATGCCTGATGCCTTATTATCTCATTCTGTTGGAATTTTGTGTGACTTCCCTCTACATTTTATGAACATTCATCTGGTTTTTCTTTCAAACATTGTAGTCATTTTTAAGCTTTGAGAAGTCTCTCTAGCTTCCTATTTCATTTTGATGGTGTATGTCCTCCCAACCAACCCTCCTCCACCCTCCACAGTGGCAATATCTTCTTGGGAAACACAAGGAATTGTTTTTTTCTCACTGATGTTGTTAAGGCTTCATCTACTTTCTGAATTATCTCAGCATATTTCTGTGATGAGTTTTTTGCTTGTTTGTTTATCATTTTTCACTTTAACTTTTTATTTTGAAATAATTTCAAGCACAGGAAAGTTGCAAACATAATTTTAAAAATTCTATACATCCTTTACCCAGATTCACCATTTACAATATTTTAACTCATTTGTTTTTAATCCTATAATAACAATAATAAATGTATCTTATTATAGTAATCATTTCACAATACATATATCAAAACGCCACATTGTGCATCCTAAATTTACACAATTTATAATATGCAATTTATTTGTAAAATACACCTGAATAAAGCTGTACAAATACTAACTTATTATTTTTATATTTTCAGAATCAGCATCTCAGTTTGTTGCCCAGGTTCAAGTGATTTTCTTGCCTATAAGCCTAAAGATGCATGCCACCATGTCCAGCTTATAATTTGTTATTATTGTTTTAATTTTAAATAAAATGTGTATTTTAGAATATCTTTAAGTTTATAGAGTATTCACGAAAATAATACAGAGGATTCCCATCTACACGACTCCCAATTTTTTGTAGTATAAACATCTTTCATTGTGATGGTGTATCTGTCAACACGAATAAACCAATATTGATGATATATTATTTTAAAATAAAGTATAATGATCTTTTCAGTTTCAGATCCCCTTCAGGATCCCACATTACATTTTGTTTCCTTTTGCCTGTGACAGTTTCTCAGATTTTTTGTTGTTTTTAAGTCATTTCTTTTTACGTGTTAGCTATTTTTGCATGTCTTGTAAACCTCAATTATCCATTCGTATTCATTCGCAGAAAACTGCTGGAGTAATCTTGCCCCCACCTTTGTTTCTGTAGATGCATATCTAGGCTCCTCTTCCCTCTCACCGCCTCCTCACCACATTGCTCACAGGCGAAAATGGGCTAATGATTACGAGTGATTCTGTTCGTGAGAAGAGTTTGTTTTCTTGGAAATATTAAATCTAAATCAAAGTAGAACAATGACAGATCTGGATGATAAGCTGGGTTTTGAAGTGTCAGAATGATGGGGTTTTTTTGTTCCTTACAAGGTCACTGCTACCTTAATTCTCCTCCGACGCTTTTCAATAGCTATAGAGGAGGTGCTGATTTTCTGTCTCTTAGCTTGGTGATGAATAAAAGACTATAGAACTTAACCTGTACGGACATCCGCAAGAGGCAAGAAGATGGACGTGGGATCAGAATTTAGTATTGTGTTGCCATAGACATATTTTTAACTATTTCCCTGTCTGTGTACATCTGCCCTCAGCCATAATTACTGGCTTTGGAACAAGACACTTTCAAGGGTTTGTCTTTTGCATATTCAGGAACGTTTCACCTCACGGTCACTCTACTTCTTTCTTTGTAAGATTTGCTATAATCTCTTGTCTTCTATTGGACTCCACTCAGTCTCTGTAGCATTTGTCTTTTTTCCTTCAAAAAATGTCCTTCCTGGCTGGGTACAATGGCTCACGCCTGTAATCCCAGAACTTTGGGAGGCCGAGGGGTTGATCACGTGGTCAGGACTTCAAGACAAGTCTGGCCAACACGGTAAAACCCCATCTCTACTGAAAATGCAAAATTTAGCTGGGTGTGGTGGTAGGCACCTGTAATCCCAGCTACTTGGGAGGCTGAGGCAGCAGAATCGCTTGAACCCAGGAGGCAGAGGTTGCAGCGATCTGAGATTGGGCCACTGCACTATATAGCTTGGGCGACAGAGCAAAACTCCGTCTCAAAAATAAAAAAAGTCTTTCCTTAAAAGCTTCTTGAGAATTAAGACGACAGTCATTTGATCTGCCTTCCTATTTCAACAAAACTATTATTGTTATTCTTTGTCATTTTTGACCATGCAACAATATAAATGATATATGCTGGGCACATTTCTTTGATTATTATTAAAGCATATAGTTCCTTTAAAAAATATTCATCATATTTTTCTGCAGTTACCTTTTAATATTTACTTCTGTAATCACAGTTCTGTGAAATTTTCTCTTTTACTTCTATTTTTCATCATCATACTTGCGTTATTTAGCAAGCTGAACTTTCTGATTTATATTTATGGAAGATACTTATTTGTCAAAATAAAAAAAACACACACACACATTTTCCTTAGTTAACACTGTCACATTTTGTGCTTTGTTCATATTCATATTATAATTTCAGGTAATTTTAGAGTAAAATAGTTTCCCTAAAAGTGGGAGTTCCTCATGTATACGATGGAAAAAATAGTACTCACAAAATAAAATTGCATGAGGCAGAGTTAACGTACATAACAAGGAATTAGTACTAGATCAAAACTGCATATATTAATGTTATATTTAATAGTAATTGTCTACTTTCTTGTGCATCTGTTCCAATTACTTTAATTTTAAACTTTTTGAGTTTTTTTTTTTTTAATTGATTACTTCACCTTTATCTCTAGCAATGTATGCTAAGGAATTCTTTGTAGATGAATTTGAGGATTTTACAGTAGAAAATTAATCACAGCACCACAATATAAGGAACAATTAAACATTGGTTAAGAATATCCATTAGATGGAATACTATTCAGATATGTATAGAAAATTTCAAAATACTTAGGGCCACTGGGAAAAGTTCACAACACATTTTTCAGAAAAATCAGGGTACATATATGTAAAAAACAATTTGTTCCATTGTTAAAATTAGCATGTATTTGTGTTTGAAAAGAATAAAGGAGGGAAGAAAATGTAACAAATTGCAGCAGTTGTTATCACTTTGTTAGCTGCTTAAATGTGTTTACTTTCCATTCATGTGTTTTAATGGTGCTTCTTTAATGGTATTTAAAGAAATACCATTTATATAGGCATTATCAGATAAATATAAAAATGCTATGAAAATAGAAAATTATATTAAGCAACTGGGACAGATTTTGAAGAGCAAAGAAAATAAGACAATATTAAAGGCATATGTTTCTAATGGCAATGCATCTTATGAGTAGAGAAATACTTGAGATATGACTAGTGAGAGAAAATAGCTGAAGGGACAATTACTACATAGTATCTTAGAGAGAAATTAACAGGGAAGTAAGTAAATTATGTAAAATGGTTAATATTAAGATATCAAGAAAAAGAGAAGGGACTGGAACTGGGTGAGCGATGAACAAAAGTCAAGACAGAGTGATAGGGCAAAGAGCAGGAGAAGAACAAATTATAATATGTTCTAGACTTAGGTATGCAAACAACCCACAATGAGATGGCTTCAAACATACATTTAAATTAAATACTTATCTTTACATATCATGGGTGAACAGAAAGAAGGTTTTGCATACGGATGCATCTCAAGACATGTTCTGGTTTTCTGTTTGGAGTATTTATAGATGTGGGCTAAGGTTAATGTGCAATTGTTTGAGGTCTGTGAAGGTAGTAAATTGGGGATTTGCTACGGGGGAAGGATTAGGCTAACTGTCAGTTGTGCACTCTCGGTTACCTCTATAGCAGCTCTTATCTGGTGGGATTTTAATAACTTGATCGTTTGCAGGGTCTCCCTCTACAAACAGACTATGAACTTCTTTACTTGTCTTTATATCCCTAGACCCTCCCATAGTGCTCAGAATGAACTTTAAATGAGGAGGTGCATGGATTATTCATAATACCCTAAAGATGATCAAGACCGCAAAGAGATTATCTGTGTGGAGAAGAATTTATGAGTAAAATTGAATTCCATCACATTGTTATTTAACTTTAGTAGAAGAAGGACATTGAAAAAAGAAGAAAGGTCTCTGAATTACCAACAAGAAATAATTTAGTCACAGTAGAAGAAAAAAATTGCATTTCGGAATCATGTATTTAAATAATGTTTCAAGTGTATTTTTATTTAATGTTAATAAAAATACAATTTCTACCTATATTAATATACAATAGTCAAATATGTTGATGTAAAGAGTCATTTATGGCCTTATATGTTTTTATTTGAAAATTTTACCCATCAATCTGAAAGTCAAATTATACCCATTAGTACCTTCCCTGCCTTGAAATTAATAGATTTAATAACTAAATAACTATACACTGTGCTTAGAATAGTCAGTACTATGCCATTTATTTTAAATACATATTTTTTGAGAAATCCATTTACTTCACAGAGTTAATGCAGAATTACAGAACTTTTAGTAGCTCTGATTGGTTTGAGAAACAGAAGAGATAAAGAAATTAAAATATAAAAATGAATAAATATTGATAGACCTTAGGTACACACTTTCTTTTCTTTTTTCCTTTTTTCGTAGAACACAATTGAAAAACGAGCAAGCCCTTCTACAAAATGATAAGTTCTTTTTCTTGGCAAATTTGTTAACTCATAAATATATGTAAATATAAGTGGGAAAATGAATTTGATTGTGTCTACTTTAGGTATACAAATGTTATGAGAGACACATAGATATTAAAATGCTTACTAGAGTGAAACAAATTAACATATCTATTTTCTCACACAGTTACCCTTTATGTATGTGTGGCAAGAGCAGCTGAAGGCTCCTCATTTAGCAGAAATCCCTAACACCGACAATTTATTACTGTAGTCTTGATGCTGTACATTAGATCTGTAGACCTGTTCATTTTACACGTCTGCTACTGTGGACTGATCAATGGACTAAATATTGATACTTAGAGGAAACTCACGATTATCTAGCCCAGGAGTTCTCAAATTAAATTACATATTAGAATCCTCTGGGAAATTTTTAATTAAACTCCCCAAATGATTACATGGTGCAATCAAGTTCGAGAACCAATAGTATAATCTTAATTTTTAATTAATCAACTTAATAAAACAAATGAAAAATAAACAATATTTTCCAGCTTATTCATCTTGCAGACATCAAAATGGATATTTGAACCCAGATTTTCTGATTCTTGCAAGTTTTTTTTTGGTTTTTTTTTTTACCTTGCTAACTCCTGTTGGAATTCAGTTGGAATAAATAACATTATTAATGTACATGGTTGAATGGAAGCTTTATTTACAATGGCTTCTACTATCTGCCCTCCAAAACAGATTAGAAGATGGGATTGAATATCATGTTAGATTTTAAGGAAAATATACTTTAAACTTTGTTGTTCCTGAACTATCTATGTTTACAAAATAATTTCAATTGTGTTTTGGCAATGCCCAGGTAATTTGACTTTTTTGGTGGAACATTAAAATAGTTTCCTTGTTATCTATGATTCACATGCAAATGAGCAGATATTTTAACCCTTTAATTACATTGAAGATAATTAAATAATTAACTATTCTTGAACATTTGAAAATATAAGCCTTTAGAAAACATATTAATAAATTGTTCACATATTTTAAGCATGTAAAATTGATAGCTCTGTCAGTTAATAGTAATGATTCAAGTTTTGCTTTGATATTTGTTATCAATTTCAGTTAACATTCTTGAATGTACTTCCGTTTCATATTTGGGAAACACCACAACTACCTTTCTATTAAGCTTTGAAAGTCACAAGTTACCAATCTTTAAATTTCAAAGATTTCAAAGGCATTTTCAGAGATAAAAGTCTCTCTGACAGAAGAATAATGCTGCATTTTATTCATTCATTTAATAAACATTAAATGAGCACCTATTATGTGCCACATATAGTTTTCTAACACTATCTGCTATTATTCTAAAGACACTCTAGCTATAAAACATGCTCACTTGACATATGTCAGAAATGTTTACCCAGGTTAGTGTAGAGTAGCTTTCAGTATAATTTGTGCTATTGTTACTTTTCAAGAAGTATTACATTTTTTCCATAAGAAAGAACACAGATTTTATGTGAAATTTTAACCTTACATGTGGCAAAAATTTGAAGACAAATAATAATACAAGAAGAACTGAAGCTATGCCATCATTATTGACTGAGATCTTAAATTATGCAAAGGACTTTGGAAATACCATTGACTTATTGCCTGGCTGTGTTATATTTTTAAAACAAGAATTGATTTTTATGTCTTTGGTTTGTTTAGGGTCAAAGTGCTAAAATGGGTATTTCAGAAAAAGAAAGATAAATGCCTTCAAAAGAGGATGTTAATAAAAGTCAACCCCTTGTAGGATAATACCAGAATCATGATTTTGCCAATCAGCAGAAGGATTTCAGAGCTGGAAATTGTGTTATTAAATGTACAGAATCCGTCTTTTAATCCGGGAGACACTTCCATCCACATGAAAAACTACGTGTTTGCTATTTTTGTTATGTTTTGTATGATTTTGTATGCTTGCATATTTTCAGTAGATGCTGGGGTAAGCAAGTGTCAGAATCACTCCAAAAAAAAAACCTGAGATATATTTGCCAAGCCAACAGTCTCCAGACTATTGCTTTCAGCAAGACAAAGGGCAAGACTCTTTGTGGGTCTGAGTAATCAGTAAATACATAAAAAGAATAAGAGTAATAGTGAAGTTAGTGCTAGACATATTTCCTTACATACGAACTTTTTCTTTCATTTGCAACACCTAACCTAGAATCAGGTGCTTCCAGAAAATCTTGTCAAAATCATGTAGCTTCCAAGATTTAAGGCTGGCCTACATAACATGAACATAATCCCATGTCTTATCTTTACTCATATATCAGGAATTCTCCAAATTTCTTGGAGAATATTGTGTAGAAGACAATCAAGGAGCAAATGTATGTATTCTTAAAAAATACTGCAAAACTTACTTTGAATTACCAATTGCTTAATAATTCATATTTTATGCTGCCAAAGAGAAGTTCAAGGAACAAAAATGATTATAATAAGTATTATATGAATGAAGAAAATGTCATATACAGTGTCAAGTAATATACAAGGGGATTTCAACAGTCATTATAATCTTGACATTAGGGAGATTATTTATTCAACATGCATTCACTCAATTGTGGCACCTTTGATTCCCATAGGAGTTATAATGGTAGAATTCATTCCCATGGACAGAAACTTCAGACTATAGACCCTTTGCCTCAGAGGTCCAAGGAATTCCTATCATTACAATGTACCCTGCAGGAAGCAATGAGGCATGAAGAGATACAATTTATGTAATATATAAAGTGTATGGAGCAATATTAACAGAAATATGAATATGAGTTTATGATACATTTCTTAAGCTCATTATTATGGAACCCATTATGTTGCTAAGCCTAAAAATCAATTATATTAGTAAAATCTAGTAGTTGTAATATTACAGTTAATAAAATACTAAAAATGCACTATACATTTAAAGTGAGTTAATTTTTTCAATATTGTGTGTGTTTACATATTTCTCATATGCATTATCTCCTAGTTATAGTACAAATTATATTTTCTTTTGCAAATATCTTTAGTGGAAATATGCAATATAATTTCATCATCAAAAAATGGTTTTTGATTCCTTGAACATGCAAAAAGAAAATGCTCTTTTGAATAGTTTTTTAAAAATTACGTTAGTTTAATGGAATTTTGAACATCTTAGAACAATCATGTTTGTACATAGAATGGTTACTAACAGATACTACATGTACTTAAATATAATAAAAAATTTAAAATAATTTGCTCAGAAGAAAAAAACCTTTGAATAAAATTTATGAGCATTTCTAGATTAATAAAATAAAGAGATGGAGGGAAAGAGAATTAAAACATTGGGGTAGGAAGAGGAACAGCTCCAGTCTCCAACTCCCAGCGCGAGCGACACAGAAGACCAGTGATTTCTGCATTTTCAACTGAGGTACTGGGTTCATCTCACTGGGGAGTGCCGGACGATCGGTGCTGGTCAGCTGCTGCAGCCCGACCAGCGAGAGCTGAAGCAGGGCGAGGCATTGCCTCACCTGGGAAGCGCAAGGGGGAAGGGAATCCCATTTCCTAGCCAGGGGAACTGAGACACACAACACCTGGAAAATCGGGTAATTCCCACCCCAATACTGTACTTTAAGCAAACAGGCACACCAGGAGATCATATCCCACACCTGGCCGGGAGGGTCCCACACCCACGGAGCCTCCCTCATTGCTAGCACAGCAGTCTGTGATCTACCGGCAAGGCAGCAGCGAGGCTGGGGGAGGGGCGCCCGCCATTGCTGAGGCTTAAGTAGGTAAACAAAGCTGCTGGGAAGCTCGAACTGGGTGGAGCTCACAGCAGCTCAAGGAAACCTGCCTGTCTCTGTAGACTCCACCTCTGGGGACAGGGCACAGTAAACAATAACAAACACAGCAGAAAACTCTGCAGACGCAAACGACTCTGTCTGACAGCTTTGAAGAGAGCAGTGGATCTCCCAACACGGAGGCTGAGATCTGAGAAGGGACAGACTCCCTGCTCAAGTGGGTCCCTGACCCCTGAGCAGCCTAACTGGGAGACATCCCCCACTAGGGGCAGTCTGACACCCCACACCTCACAGGGTGGAGTACACCCCTGAGAGGAAGCTTCCAAAGCAAGAATCAGAAAGGTACACTCGCTGTTCAGAAATATTCTATCTTCTGCAGCCTCTGCTGCTGATACCCAGGCAAACAAGGTCTGGAGTGGACCTCAAGCAATCTCCAACAGACCTACAGCTGAGGGTCCTGACTGTTAGAAGGAAAACTATCAAACAGGAAGGACACCTACACCAAAACCCCATCAGTACATCACCATCATCAAAGACCAGAGGCAGATAAAACCACAAAGATGGGGAAAAAGCAGGGCAGAAAAGCTGGAAATTCAAAAAATAAGAGCGCATCTCCCCCGGCAAAGGAGCGCAGCTCATCGCCAGCAATGGATCAAAGCTGGACGGAGAATGACTTTGACGAGATGAGAGAAGAAGGCTTCAGTCCATCAAATTTCTCAGAGCTAAAGGAGGAATTACGTACCCAGCGCAAAGAAACTAAAAATCTTGAAAAAAAAGTGGAAGAATTGATGGCTAGAGTAATTAATGCAGAGAAGATCATAAACGAAATGAAAGAGATGAAAACCATGACACGAGAAATACGTGACAAATGCACAAGCTTCAGTAACCGACTCGATCAACTGGAAGAAAGAGTATCAGTGATTGAGGATCAAATGAATGAAATGAAGCGAGAAGAGAAACCAAAAGAAAAAAGAAGAAAAAGAAATGAACAAAGCCTGCAAGAAGTATGGGATTATGTAAAAAGACCAAATCTACGTCTGATTGGGGTGCCTGAAAGTGAGGGGGAAAATGGAACCAAGTTGGAAAACACTCTTCAGGATATCATCCAGGAGAACTTCCCCAACCTAGTAGGGCAGGCCAACATTCAAATCCAGGAAATACAGAGAACGCCACAAAGATACTCCTCGAGAAGAGCAACTCCAAGACACATAATTGCCAGATTCACCAAAGTTGAAATGAAGGAAAAAATCTTAAGGGCAGCCAGAGAGAAAGGTCGGGTTACCCACAAAGGGAAGCCCATCAGACTAACAGCAGATCTCTCGGCAGAAACTCTACAAGCCGGAAGAGAGTGGGGGCCAATATTCAACATTCTTAAAGAAAAGAATTTTCAACCCAGAATTTCATATCCAGCCAAACTAAGTTTCATAAGTGAAGGAGAAATAAAATCCTTTACAGATAAGCAAATGCTTAGAGATTTTGTCACCACTAGGCCTGCCTTACAAGAGACCCTGAAGGAAGCACTCAACATGGAAAGGAACAACCGGTACCAGCCATTGCAAAAACATGCCAAAATGTAAAGACCAACTAGGCAAGGAAGAAACTGCATCAACTAACGAGCAAAATAACCAGTTAATATCATAATGGCAGGATCCAGTTCACACATAACAATCTTAACCTTAAATGGAAATGGACTAAATGCTCCAATTAAAAGACACAGACTGGCAAACTGGATAAAGAGTCAAGACCCATCAGTCTGCTGTATTCAGGAGACCCATCTCACACGCAGAGACATACATAGGCTCAAAATAAAGGGATGGAGGAAGATTTACCAAGCAAATGGAGAACAAAAAAAAGCGGGGGTTGCAATACTAGTCTCTGATAAAACAGACTTTAAACCATCAAAGATCAAAAGAGACAAAGAAGGCCATTACATAATGGTAAAGGGATCAATTCAACAGGAAGAGCTAACTATCCTAAATATATATGCACCCAATACAGGAGCACCCAGATTCATCAAGCAAGTCCTTAGAGACTTACAAAGAGACTTAGACTCCCATACAATAATAATGGGAGACTTCAACACTCCACTGTCAACATTAGACAGATCAACGAGACAGAAAGTTAACAAGGATATCCAGGAATTGAACTCATCTCTGCAGCATGCAGACCTAATAGACATCTATAGAACTCTCCACCCCAAATCAACAGAATATACATTCTTCTCAGCACCACATCGTACTTACTCCAAAATTGACCACATAATTGGAAGTAAAGCACTCCTCAGCAAATGTACAAGAACAGAAATTATAACAAACTGTCTCTCAGACCACAGTGCAATCAAACTAGAACTCAGGACTAAGAAACTCAATCAAAACTGCTCAACTACATGGAAACTGAACAACCTGCTCCTGAATGACTACTGGGTACATCACGAAATGAAGGCAGAAATAAAGATGTTCTTTGAAACCAATGAGAACAAAGATACAACATATCAGAATCTCTGGGACACATTTAAAGCAGTGTGTAGAGGGAAATTTATAGCACTAAATGCCCACAAGAGAAAGCAGGAAAGATCTAAAATTGACACTCTAACATCGCAATTAAAAGAGTTAGAGAAGCAAGAGCAAACACATTCGAAAGCTAGCAGAAGGCAAGAAATAACTAAGATCAGAGCAGAACTGAAGGAGCTAGAAACACAAAAAACCCTCCAAAAAATCAATGAATCCAGGAGTTGGTTTTTTGAAAAGATCAACAAAATTGACAGACCACTAGCCAGACTAATAAAGAAGAAAAGAGAGAAGAATCAAATCGACGCAATTAAAAATGATAAAGGGGATATCACCACCGACCCCACAGAAATACAAACTACCATCAGAGAATACTATAAACACCTCTACGCAAATAAACTGGAAAATCTAGAAGAAATGGATAATTTCCTGGACACTTACACTCTTCCAAGACTAAACCAGGAAGAAGTTGAATCCCTGAATAGACCAATAGCAGGCTCTGAAATTGAGGCAATAATTAATAGCCTACCAACCAAAAAAAGTCCAGGACCAGATGGATTCACAGCTGAATTCTACCAGAGGTACAAGGAGGAGCTGGTACCATTCCTTCGGAAACTATTCCAATCAATAGGAAAAGAGGGAATCCTCCCTAACTCATTTTATGAGGCCAACATCATCCTGATACCAAAGCCTGGCAGAGACACAACAAAAAAAGAGAATTTTAGACCAATATCCCTTATGAACATTGATGCAAAAATCCTCAATAAAGTACTGGCAAACCGGATTCAGCAACACATCAAAAAGCTTATCCACCATGATCAAGTGGGCTTCATCCCTGGGATGCAAGGCTGGTTCAACATTCGCAAATCAATAAACATAATCCAGCATATAAACAGAACCAAAGACAAGAACCACATGATTATCTCAATAGATGCAGAAAAGGCTTTTGACAAAATTCAACAGCCCTTCATGCTAAAAACGCTCAATAAATTCGGTATTGATGGAACGTACCTCAAAATAATAAGAGCTATCTATGACAAACCCACAGCCAATATCATACTGAATGGGCAAAAACTGGAAAAATTCCCTTTGAAAACTGGCACAAGACAGGGATGCCCTCTCTCACCACTCCTATTCAACATAGTGTTGGAAGTTCTGGCTAGGGCAATTAGGCAAGAGAAAGAAATCAAGGGTATTCAGTTAGGAAAAGAAGAAGTCAAATTGTCCCTGTTTGCAGATGACATGATTGTATATTTAGAAAACCCCATTGTCTCAGCCCAAAATCTCCTTAAGCTGATAAGCAACTTCAGCAAAGTCTCAGGATACAAAATTAATGTGCAAAAATCACAAGCATTCTTATACACCAGTAACAGACAAACAGAGAGCCAAATCAGGAATGAACTCCCATTCACAATTGCTTCAAAGAGAATAAAACACATAGGAATCCAACTTACAAGAGATGTAAAGGACCTCTTCAAGGAGAACTACAAACCACTGCTCAGTGAAATCAAAGAGGACACAAACAAATGGAGGAGGGAAGAATCAATATCGTGAAAATGGCCATACTGCCCAAGGTAATTTATAGATTCAATGCCATCTCCATCAAGCTACCAACGAGTTTCTTCACAGAATTGGAAAAAACTGCTTTAAAGTTCATATGGAACCAAAAAAGAGCCCGCATCTCCAAGACAATCCTAAGTCAAAAGAACAAAGCTGGAGACATCACGCTACCTGACTTCAAACTATACTACAAGGCAACAGTAACCAAAACAGCATGGTACTGGTACCAAAACAGAGATATAGACCAATGGAACAGAACAGAGTCCTCAGAAATAATACCACACATCTACAGTCATCTGATCTTTGACAAACCTGAGAGAAACAAGAAATGGGGAAAGGATTCCCTATTTAATAAATGGTGCTGGGAAAATTGGCTAGCCGTAAGTAGAAAGCTGAAACTGGATCCTTTCCTTACTCCTTATATGAAAATTAATTCAAGATGGATTAGAGACTTAAATGTTAGACCTAATACCATAAAAATCCTAGAGGAAAACCTAGGTAGTACCATTCAGGACATAGGCATGGGCAAAGACTTCATGTCTAAAACACCAAAAGCAACAGCAGCAAAAGCCAAAATTGACAAATGGGATCTCATTAAACTAAAGAGCTTCTGCACAGCAAAAGAAACTACCATCAGAGTGAACAGGCAACCTACAGAATGGGAGAAAATTTTTGCAATCTACTCATCTGTCAAAGGGCTAATATCCAGAACCTACAAAGAACTCAAACACATTTACAAGAAAAAAACAAACAACCCCATCAAAAAGTGGGCAAAGGATATGAACAGACATTTCTCAAAAGAAGACATTCATACAGCCAACAGACACATGAAAAAATGCTCATCATCACTGGCCATCAGAGAAATGCAAATCAAAACCACAATGAGATACCATCTCACACCAGTTAGAATGGCGATCATTAAAAAGTCAGGAAACAACAGGTGCTGGAGAGGATGTGGAGAAATAGGAACACTTTTACACTGTTGGTGGGACTGTAAACTAGTTCAACCATTATGGAAAACAGTATGGCGATTCCTCAAGGATCTAGAACTAGATGTACCATATGACCCAGCCATCCCATTACTGGGTATATACCCAAAGGATTATAAATCATGCTGCTATAAAGACACATGCACACATATGTTTATTGCGGCACTATTCACAATAGCAAAGACTTGGAATCAACCCAAATGTCCATCAGTGACAGATTGGATTAAGAAAATGTGGCACATATACACCATGGAATACTATGCAGCCATCAAAAAGGATGCGTTTGTGTCCTTTGTAGGGACATGGATGCAGCTGGAAACCATCATTCTTAGCAAACTATCACAAGAACAGAAAACCAAACACCGCATGTTCTCACTCATAGGTGGGAACTGAACAATGAGATCACTTGGACTCAGGAAGGGGAACATCACACACCGGGGCCTATCATGGGGAGGGGTGAGGGGGGAGGGATTGCATTGGGAGTTATACCTGATGTAAATGACGAGTTGATGGGTGCAGCACACCAACAAGGCACAAGTATACATATGTGACAAACCTGCATGTTATGCACATGTACCCTACAACTTAAAGTATAATAATAATAAATAAATTAAAAAAAAAAAAGAATTTGAGGGAAAAAATACATAAATTATAAACATAATTTATAAGAAACAAATTTATATAGGCCTACAACATAAAGACCTCTATAGTTGCTCCCAAATAGAATAACAATTTCTAATTTCCTGAGTATCTTTTTAATACATCAAATTATGTTTAATTGTCTAAACATGAAAATGGCTAATTTTTCCCACAGTGTTTTGTGTGAGGCTGTGTTTCAACAGACTGTCACAAGAAGTTGCTTTATTCAAAACGTTTTTAAATCATTGATATGCATTTTCAAAGGATTGTTCTAGCAAAGTATAAACTTTTGATACTGATAGTGAAAACTATGTATTTTTCAATAACAAAATACAAAGTAAAAAAATACCAAGTACAGAAGCAACCTATGTATTTCTAAATCTTTCGAACATTTAATGAAAGTGATCAGGCCTCATCTGTATAAGGTAAAATAGAAAAAAAAAAAAAAACAAAAAAAAAAACATTGGGGTACTTATTGTAAAACTACAAAAATATAATTGGCCACAGTATATTTTATATATAAATATATATAATATGTAACATACAATATGACACATTTATGAGGTAAAAATAATATATCTGTATTTTAGATGAAGCATTTTAAGAAAAAGCATTACTCTCTTTTAAGGTAGGTAAGTAATATGGTCAAAGACCTTTAAAAAACTGTATGGAGTTTACTTCATGGGTTTTTTTTAATACGGTGAATTTTTTCTTTTTTTACTTCTACCAGAAAAGAAAAAGAAGGTCTGCATTACTGAATGACTAGGAGCTAATGAAGAGTTCCAAACAGGTCTCTCTCCATTAGAGAGAGGCAGCAGGGAGGGGCTCCTAGGAAATAACTTGAGAATGTAGCCAAATTAGAGTTGACTAAAAAGTGATTGATGTATGTGTTCTACAATTTTAATAAAATGGCAAAACATATTTTAATGTTTTACTACCATTAAGAAATACTGAAACAAAATATTTCTACGAAAATTTATTAAAACAGAAATGTGTAAATATTAGTTAATTTTTTAATAATTGTTGAATTTACAGAAAACAAACAATTTAATCTTAATACACACAAGTATATTAGTACTTCTTACATTCAACAAGAAATTATAGGAATAGATGACCTGTTAGTTTCCTTGGTGGTCTTGCATTTTATAGTAACTGATTTAAGTAAGAAACTAATAGGGTCGTACAACAAAAGCAGAGTGTTTTAAAGCAAACTGCTTCTCTTGATTCTCAAAATGAAGACATCCTTTGCTATGAGTTTGCTCAACCTTATCATTGAGTTTATTTATTGAAACAAGAAACAGGAAAAATAAAAATATATTTAAAAAGTTGAAACATAAATATTATTAAATAATTTTTCAGGCTCCAATAAATGTCAACAATGTATTAAACATTAGAAGAAAAGTAAGGTCTGCAACAGAGACACTCTTGTAAATGTAAAACAAAGCAAGTTAGATATCACCCACAATATCTTCAGACTGGCAATTCCCCTCAAACAGAAACACTTTATTGTTGGATAAGAAGTTGAGGAAAAGGTGAAGTATTTCAAATACAAGAAATGAATAAAGATCTATGTTTAATGGAAAATTTGTACTCTTCATTTCTATTATTTCTGGATTATTCTAACAGAAAAGCCAAGAGTTGCTTGCTCTTTTATGTATAATTGTTTCATCATATGAAAATGATATTGTCTAAGTCCATTAATAATGTAAATATCATACTAGTAATGAAAGTAAAAGACATTCTTACTCTTCCACTTAGGAGCAAAAACTACTTAAATCAAGTGTTAACCTTTGAGCAAATTAAGACAATCAGTTCGGTTGCCAAATAATAATAATTTTGAATGATTCCTCTGCTATTGTTTCTCTTCAAAAATAAAAGCAGAAGTTTGGACAAATAACACATCTAATTTTATATTTTTTACTCTAGTCTTAGCAAGGGAAGAGATGTATTATTCTCCAACTTGTGTGCAATTTATCTGATAGGAAATATGGTAAAACAAAAACCTAAAACACAAAAAAGCGGAGGAATAAAAACTTACAGAAGGCTCTCAGAGAGATGCTGTGTTTTATTTCTCCTCAATTTTTTTTCTTCTCTGAATCTACCGCCAGGGCAGACACCAACTAGACAATTCCCTAGCCTCGATGTAGAACAGCAAGAAAGCATTGCCCACAACAACAAATAACTATAGAACTCTATATTTTTGCATTCATTCTTCCATTAATTTTTTCAAAGTTTCTATGAATTCTTTGGAGAACAGCAAATTTTGGTAAAGTTTTAATAAAGGTATGTCATAAAATTTGAATAATATATTTTTTAAAAACTTCACCTGAAATGCCTTTAAAGATTAAGAGTTGCCAGATTTATGGTATGTGAAATTATTAGCAATCATTATAAACCTGATGATGCAATAAGGAATCTCCCAAGTCCATAACCCTATGAAAATATCATGTCGTGCTTTCTTATTGGAGCTGGTAAAGGATAAAATGAAATAACCTTAATAGAAAATATTTTGTAAAATAAAATTATTTCTTTCTTAGCATTCGTTGATAGAGTCATACAGTTAACATTACCTGTAAAGATGAAATACCAGTACAAGAAGCCAAGTGACCTGAAATGTCCTTTTGCTCAGTGTCTGAATGACTACCAGTTGGAGGATAGGGTATTTCTTTATCTAATAGTTGAGTTCCGTTTCATATAGGATATTACAGGTCAGAAATTACACTGAGAATATGGATATTCCTTAAAAATCAGTAATAATGGCCAATTTATATGTTATTATAGTGTTTCCCCAGACATTGTATTTAACCTAGAGTAGGTAGAGGGCTGTTAAAAACTGTATTAATTCTTCAAAACAGTGGAATTTTGTTGACTTTGCATGGTTTGATAGCTTAGAAACATAGAAGACAGCTGCTAGCTACAGAGTGCTTTTCTACAGTGTGGAGAATCTAGGTACAGCCTGAGCATTCAGGCATAGAGTTTCAATCTCATTCTGGTGGCTGCAAACGAGGAGCACATGGAAAGAAAAGACGGAGGAAAGGTTATTCCCAGCACGATATCCAAATACACACATACACACATATATATATATATACACATACAAAAAAATAACTCAAACTGTGAATGTCCATTTTGAACTTTTTGGAAATATTAACATTTTCTTTAATTTCTCTAGCAAATTTGTTTTGAATTTTAATTTACCTGGTATCTCTAATATTGGTGAAGAAAAGCAGCAGTTCAATTCGTGGCCTAACCTCTGAAACAGAGCCCCAACTACAATCTTCACTCCGAATTTGGCACCAGAAACAAATAACAAAAAAGTGTATCATCAAATCTGCACTTGCTGCTGCAGTTCCTGTCTGCGTGTTAAAAAGATATTGC
This sequence comes from Macaca nemestrina, assembly GCF_043159975.1. Classification (NCBI taxonomy): domain Eukaryota; kingdom Metazoa; phylum Chordata; class Mammalia; order Primates; family Cercopithecidae; genus Macaca; species Macaca nemestrina. The sequence goes on from NC_092140.1 coordinate 9,913,921, forward strand.
ATTTAGTTGCTCTAATGTCCCTGGGTTTGCAGATCTGGTATATTCAAAAGTAATAAAATTTAAAATGTCAAGCAATTCAGAGGCTAACGTTTTACCGGTTTATACCTTCTAAATAGAGTAGAAGGAGGCCTTGGGTCAGACAAAATATAGTCTTTTCAGGATACTTACTTAAGGACCTTACATTTAGAAAATCCTTATCACAGGAGAATTCCTTCTCAGCCTTCTCAGAAACCTAATCTATTGTTTCCTGGCTTGCTAATTAGGAAATGGAACTAGCCCAATTAATCTATGCAGGCTGCTCAGTTGTTGAAGGTTGGTTAGTTTGTGTATTAGTTTTCAAGGATTGTCATAAGAAAGTACTGCAGACTTGGTGGCTTAAACCATGGAAATAAAGTGTCTGCAGGTTTAATTTCTTCTGAGGCCTCTCTCCTTAGTTTATTGTGTCATCACATGGTCTTTCCTTTGTGTGCATGAATCGCTGGTGTCTCTCTGAGTGTTCTGAACTCCTTTTGTTACAAGGACATGATTCACATTGGATTAGGACCACATTCAAACGGCCCTATCTTTAAATCCACTAACATTGTGAGGTGCTGGGTCTCAGGGTTTCAACACATGAAAGAAGAGCGTACAATTCAGCCCATGACAGTTTCTAAAAAGAAATGGCCAGGTCCACCAAAAATAAATAAATGGGGGACTATCAGAGAGCTTTTGTGTATCTAAGAAAAAACAAAACAAAACACTTTTTTTTGATTGTTGTTTCATGCATAGCTTAAACATCCACCCATCTAGGAAATAACTCCTCCTGAAAAATAAGGTTTGGAGGTTGTGAAGCACATCACCTTGAAAAAAATAAAAATTGTAATGTCCTTATTGACTTAACCAAATGGAAACATATCACAGCCTGGCATAACAATCTTTAAACAAAAATAAAAAGGCAGAACCACATTATGTATTTAAAACTTGGGAAAAGATTATCTTCATCCTACTTTTCTATCATTATATATAGATCCAATGAAAACTCTCAGCAACATCTAAAGATGAGCATAATTATTCTGTAATCCTACTTGTGAAAGGGGCTCTCCAGCCTGTAAAATGCAACCACTGTGCTTGAATCTGGCGACATCCCCAATACATTATGCAGTTCCATATGGTCTGAAAATAGCTCCTATTACTTCCTTTATCTTTCCAAAATGAGCTCTATTTGGAAAGTGATAAATAATGGAAACGATGAACAATTTACTTTGTTCTTCTCTCTCTCTCCCTCTCTCTTTACACACACACACGCACGCGCGTGCACACACACAAATTGTATTTGGTTTCTTCTTTCCTGTCATTTCATAGAGTATCATAAGTCAATAAGTTATACCTCTATTTCTAAACATTAAACCATAATTATTTATAGAAGTAAATGAACCTAATGCCTTGCCAAGGATTAGAAAACTGCAATTTGAGAAAACGCTAGTATCCAGAATGGGTTTTGAATAAAGAGATCGTTATTATAAATATGTATATGAATGTTAACCTCCAAATGCCACTATGCTTTATACAGAAAGCTTTCATAACCTGTTTATCAAGTATATACTTGACAAAGTGACTAGAGTGACTATGAGACTCTGAGATTATCTGAGTCTCTATGACTGGGAACACAGTTCTTGATCATTTTTATCAGTAAACCCATTTTCATTTTTAATTGACTTTATCCTAATCCTAATCAACAACATCTTCATGGCTGATATTCCTGTCAGGCGTATGGTAACAGCTTTTACTGAGATACAAATCAGATAAACAATCTCCAGTGACACTTGTATGTGCCTCTTTTTTATTACTTCTTTATGTTTTTCATTTTGTTAATGAGATGATCTACTTTTTCATCTTTTGCTTTTAAAAATTGAGAAGAGGCCGGGCACGGTGGCTCAAGCCTGTAATCCCAGCACTTTGGGAGGCTGAGATGGGCGGATCACTAGGTCAGGAGATCGAGACCATCCTGGCTAACACGGTGAAACCCCGTCTCTACCAAAAAATACAAAAAACTAGCCTGGCGAGGTGGCGGGCGCCTGTGGTCCCAGCTACTCCGGAGGCTGAGGCAGGAGAATGGCGTAAACCCGGGAGGTGGAGCTTGCAGTGAGCTGAGATCCGGCCACTGCACTCCAGCCTGGGCGACAGAGCCAGACTCAGTCTCAAAAAAAAAAAAAAAAATTGAGAAGAGAAGCGATGGCTACAATCTGTTTCCCATATAATGAAGGTCAAATCTTTTGCAAAAAAATTATTATCTCTGATAATTCTATTATTACTTAACATAAGAATTTTCTTTCTCACTCAAAATGAATGTCATGAAACAAACTCAACCCAGTAGACAACTTGACTACATGGCTTTAAATCCACAAAACTGTGTAAGTCAGAGAACCACAAACCAGATTTCCTCTGGGATGTGCAATAATATCTGCCTTCTAGAATGGTCCAAAAAAGAGTTAGCAAAATGCATCCTCAATCATTCTTTTCAGCAATTAAATATAATGGGGATAGGTCACTGTCTTGCACATTCTCTAGAATAACATTGTTTCTTACCTCATTCCTGTTTTAAATTTATTTTTACTAAAATATGGTATATGCACAACAAAGCACAAGTTATAATTGTACATGTTCATGAATGCTCATGAATAAAAACGCATCTATATAACCATCCCCAGATAACCAAGACACAGATTATATCTAATACTTAGGTGGCCCTTTGTGCCCTCTTCTAGTCAATATCCCTCTGTCTGAGATTCACCAGCACAGAGTAGTTTTGCTTGGGTTTGTTAATTATGTGAATACAATCCCACAGTATATGCTCTTTTGTATCTGGCTTCACCCATACTGGTGTGACAGTTGTAGACTGCTCATTCTCATTGTCATCACACATCCCATAATGTAAATAGGCCATTATACTAATGGTGGGCATTTGGGCAGTTTCCAGTTTTTCGCCATCATGATTATCACCAATGTAAACATTCTAGTGTGTCTTTGGTATACATATGTATGGACTTCTCTAGTTTTATATCTAAGACTGAAAGTAATGGAAACTCAGATGCTTTAGGCAGAGCCATAGTGTTTGTCAGAGTGACTCAAAGTTGGTTTTACCAAACAGTATTTCAAGCTGCAGTATCAGAGACTTTCAGTTTTTCCACAGCCTTAATATTTTGTACTGTGCTTTTTCAAAAGAAGACATGTGCCCAGCCAATAAACATAGGAAAAAATGCTCACCATCACTAAGAATAAGAGAAATGAAAATAAAAAAGAAATTCCATTATTGGTTATACACCCAAAGTAATATACATCATTCTACTCCAAGGACACATGCGTTTGTATGTTCATCACAGCACTATTCACAATAGCAAATACACAGAATCAGTCTAAATGCCTATCAATGGTAGACAGCATAAAGAAAATGTGGTGCATATACAGCATAGAATGTTACACAGCCATAACAAATAATAGGACCATGATCTTTTCAGCCATGTTTACACTACAGGCTACAGTAACCATAACAGCATGGTACTGGTACCAAAACAGATATATAGACCAATGGAACACAACAGAGATCTCAGAAATAACACCACACATCTACAGCCATCTGATCTTTGACAAATCTGACAAAAACAAGCAAGGGGGAAAGGATTCCCTATTTAATAAATGGTGCTGGGAAAACTGACTAGCCATATACAGAAAACAGAAACTGAATCCCTTCCTTACACCTTATACAAAAATTAATTCAAGATGGATTAAAGACTTAAATGTATAACCTTTGCGGAAATATGGATGGAGCTGGAGGCCATTATTCTAAGTAAACTAACACAGTAACAGTGAAGCAAATACTGCATGTTCCCACTTGTAAGTGGGATCTAAACATCAAGTACATATGAACACACAGAAGGGTACAACAGACACCGAGGCCTACTTGAGGATGGAGGGTGGGAGAAGGGTGAAGATCCACAAACTGCCTATTGTGTACTATGCTTATTACCTGAGTGGAAAAATAATCTGTACACCAAACCCCCACAACACGCAATTTACCTACATAAAAAACCTGCACATGTACTTCTGAACCTAAAATTAAAGTTAAAAATAATCCTAGTTCCTTTGATGTAAAATTGGAGTAATATACCTGCCTCACAGGGTGGTTAAGACAGGTAAATGAAATACGCTGTGACTGTTGTTGGCTTTTGGGTAACACTAGACAACAGTTGATTAAAGACATTTTCTCTTTTCTAGTTTCTCAGAATAAAAAACTATTGATGAGAAAATTTTTATATTTTCTTACTTTAAAAATATTGTTACATTTGTTGTTATTGTTACCATTTTTATTAGCTATTTGGTGTTATATTATTGTGTAGGAATTTTAGTTTATAGATCAGCGATAAGAATCTACTTTCATATGTGTGTTGATTACATGGATATCTTTTCCAAAGTGTTCCTTTAAACCTTTTGATATTTTTCCACTAAGTTGTCTGCCTTTTAAAAAATTATTTGTAAAATTTGCCTATGTTTTCTGGGCATGTGCATTTGTTGAATAAATGCATTTTCATTCACTGTATATTGATTCTCTAATCTGTCGTTGCTTTGTAATGAACATACTTTTTGACTTTTATTATCGTTCAATTCATCATGTCTTTCTTTGCAGTTAATGATTTTGAGGTCCAATTGAAGAAATATTTGCTAGCTTCAGGACTGGAAAACCTACCCCATTTTTGTCATGGGTTTAACTTTCATGTAAGTAACTGTATGCCATTTTGAAATTATTGCCATGTGAGATTTGTAGCATATCTATGTGATTCACATGAAAGACCATACTTTCTCCACTGTGTTGAAGAGAGAGCTTAAATAAAGCTCAGGTGAATCTCATCAATATATCTGAATGGTTTTGGTTCTGGGTTCTATTCTGTGTCTATGGTTTGCATCTGTTCTGTGTCTAGATCAGTTTGTGTATTCATGTTACAATATCACACTACCTAAATTATTATAAATGTAAAAATAACTTTTTATATCTGGAAGCATCCTACAGATTTGTTGTTCCATTTAGGAATTTCATGGCTATTTTTCACTCATTGCATTTGCATTCTGGAATCATCTTATTATATTCATTTATTTTCACATGTTGATGTTAATTTGATCAACTGAAACTAATAATAATCTTATTATTTTATTAAATTGATTATGTTGTTACTAAAGAGTATTTCTATGAACTACAAAAATTAAGTGTTTTCATTTTAAATATTTTTACAATGTATGTACTTCTACATTTTCAAATGACCAATCCTAATTGCAGCATATCCATGTTTTTGAGTGGTTAAGACTAAAACTTCATATGTCAGATTCTTCCACCTTTGTAGAAAAAGGAATAGAAGGAAACTTCATCAACCTGATAAAGGCCATCTATGGCAAGTCCAAACATTTAGGGATGAAGTACTTAATGGTAAAAATCTGAAGGCTTTATTAAGGCAAGGAACAAGACAGGAATGCCTGTTCTCAACACTGTATGCAACATTGTATTGGAGGTTCTGGCCACGAAAATCAGGCAAGAAAAAGAAACAAAATTATTCAGATTTAAAGAGAGAGGCAAAACTGACTATATTTCTCAGGATATGGTCTTGTATAAAGATAAACATAAAAAATCTACTAAAAATCTATTTTACTAATAGGTAAATTCAGGTAGATTGTAGAATGTAATATTAACATAAAATCAATGTTATTTCTATGCACTACATATAAACTATTTGAAAACAAAATTAATAAATTATTTCACTTACTAAAACATTAGAAAGTACTCAGAAATAAATTTAACAACAGGTGTACAATTATTGTACACTGGAAACTACAATATATTCTTGAAAGGTATGCAATAACATTTCTCTACATGGAAAGAAAAGATATTTAATGTTCATGAATAGGAAGATTTAATATTGTCAAGTTAGTAGTAATCGTCAATGTGATCTATGATTCAGTGCAACTCCTTTCAAAATCACAGATTGCTCTTTTGCAGAAATTGAGAAGTTAAATCTAAAATACATGGAATTACAAGGGACCTGTAATAGCAAAATAATTTTAAAATAAAGAACAAATTTACAGGACTCACATTTCCTAATTTCAAATTTAATAATAAAAATACAATAATCAAGATCATGTGTTATTGCATAAAGTAAGACGTATAGATCAATAGAATAGAATGGAAAGTGCTGTAGTAAAACATAGCGTTTATGGTCAATTGGAGTTGACAGGGTACTAAGATAATTCAATTGGGAAAGCACAGACTTTTCAAAATTAGTGCCAACCAAATGGACATCCACATGAAAAGGAATGAATTTGGACCTCTACTTTACAAGATACACGAACTCGATTGAATATTGATCATAAACATGAATATGCAAGCTAAACTAAAAATCTTTTAGAAGAAAAGATAAAAATAAATCTTTATGAGCCTGAATTAGGCTAAGTTTCGTTAGATTTGATTCCAAAAGCACAAAAGCCAAATGATAAAATAGATAAACTGGGCTTCATCAAATTGAAAACTTCTGTATTGCAAATGATAATATCAAGAAAGTGAAATGACAACCATTATAATAGGAAAATATTTGCAAATATTTTATCTGATAAGGGACTTGTATGCAGAATATGTAAAAAGTTTTAGAACTCGATATCAAGAACAAATTACTCAATTAAAATAACATTTAAATAAATATTTCACCAAAGAAGATATGTAAATGACTAATAAGCACATGAAAATTGGTTTAACATCATTAGCTAGTACAAAAATATAAATCAAAATCACAATGTGATATAACTTTATAGTCCATTGGATGGATAAAATATTTTTTTTGAAAATGGACAATAAAAAGTATTGACTAATGTGAAGAAATTAGAAACCTTATAAAATGTTGTTAGGAATGTTAATTGCTGAAGCCACTTTGGAAAATATCTGGGCAATTTCTCAGAGTAATAAATACAGTCATTATATACATAACCCAGCAATTTCATTTGAAGATATCCATCAATAAAAAAACATATCCACACAAAAACATGTATGCGTGTTCATAGCATCATTATTCATGATAACCCCAAAAGTGGAAGTAAATAAATATACATTACGGTCAAATTAACAAAGCATGAGATATTTACACTACAGAATATTATGACATATGGATGCTTGTGACAATGTGGATAAACTTTGAGAACATTATGCAAGGAGAAATAAGGCAGTTTCAAAGAACACATATTGTATGATTCACTTGTATGAAATGTCTAATATATGCAAATCTACAGAGATAGAAAGAAGACTGGTGGTTATAGGTCTGGGGATCAGGCTTGGGGTTGTGGACTGACTGCTAGTAAGCACAGAATTCCATTTTACAGCTAGGGAAATCTTCTAAAATGATATTGTAATCGCATTGCACAACTCAATTAATATACTAAAAATTTTGCATTATACACTATAATTGGGTAAATTTTATGAAATGCGAATTGTATCTCAATAAAGTCAATACAAATATTAAAGCAAAAACTGCTAGAAATGCATAGAAAAATCAAAAATCTGTGATAATTCCTAAAGATTTTAACATTCCTTCACAATAATTGGTATAACAAACTAATAATGAATCATTAAAAATATAAAAGACTGAAAATACTCTCAACCAATTTGACCTCATTAGTATTTATTAAAAAATGCTATAGCAACACTCCAGCTCATACTTTTTTTCAAGAAAATACAATGTATTTACTAATATAACTCACATTCAAGGTTATAAAACAAGTTTCAATATATTTAACAGCATTCACATGATATTAAGCATGTATACAGAATGCAGTAGATTGAAATTAGAAATCAAAGACATAAAGATAAAAGTTTATAAGTATTTGGAATATAAATTGCATTCTTCTATCTAAACACATTGATCTACAAAGAAAGAAGAAGTTAAATTAGAAATTGTTTTGAATGGACTCAGAATAAAAATACATATATCAAAATTGTCCTGTTTCAGTAAGTATTACCTAAAAGGAAACATATCACTATTGACTTTGTAAGAATAGAAAAAAATGGTCTCACATCAATGTTTCACTTTCAGAAAGTAGAAAAGAAAAAAGTATATTAAGCTTAAATAAAATAGAATAAATGAAATAACACTCAGTGTAGAAAGAACAACTTTATGCAAACACATCTGACAACTTCAATTAAAAGGGTGGATTGGTGTATGACAAAAACTACCAAAGTTCACTCAAGAAATAAATAACCAGAATATCTCTATGTCTACTAAAGTAATTGAATTTTTAATTAAAACTATTCTCACAAAGGAAACTCTTTCCCATATTACTTCACTGGTGAATCTACCAATCATTTAAGAAAGAAATAATATCAATTCTACACAAATTCTTCTGAAAAATGTGAAAGGAGGCATACTCTCCGACCCATCTTGTGTGTCCAGCATTCACCTGGCACTAGTTATTATAAGGAAAAAAATCTGATACTAATATTCATGAATATAGTCATATGTATTATGAATATATGACTTTTACCAATGCATACTTTTAATATGTAAAATTCACAGTTCGTGACCAAATAGATTTTATCTAGGATTGCAAGGTTGCTTTCACAGTTAAAAACAAACCAGCATTAGTATATTCATGAATTGAAAGAAAAAAATATGATTTTCCCAGTAGACACAGAAGAAACATTGATATAATTCACTAAAACGGATAAACCTCTCACTAAACTAAAAGTAGGAAAGGGAACTTTCTCTGACAGAGACCATCTATGAAAATTTTATGCTAACATCATACTGAGTGACAAACTACATGTTTTCTCACTAAAATCAGGAACAAGGTAAGAATATCAGTTTTCTCTAATTCTCTTTAATGTTTTACTGGAAGATGTAACCAACAGAATAAGGCAAGAAAAGGAAATAAAAGAAATCTGCTGTGGGCTGGATGTTTGTTACCCCCAAATATTGTATGTTGAAATCCCAAGGTGATGATATTAGAAGATGGGGGCTTTTAGGAGGTGATTAGGCTCCACTCTCATAAACAGGATTAGTCTCTTATAAAAGGGACCCTTTGAGAGATCCCCTACCCTTTCTACCATGTAAAGAAAGAGTGAAAAGGCCTAATCTGTGAACCAGGAAGGAGGTCTTCCTGAACCTGCTGGAGTCTTGCTCTTGGACTTCTTAACCTCTAGAACTATCGCAAAAAATTTCTGTTGTTCACAGTTGCCCAGTTCATGGTATTGTGTAATAGCAGCCTAAATGGAATAAGACAAGATACAAATTGGAGAGGAAAAATATATACCTTTTTTTTTCCAGAGGATATTACCATCTACATTACAAATCATATGGAATGTATATAAAAAGCTGCTAAATTAAATAAATGAGTTTAGCAATGAAATCTACATGGATATAAAATTAATATATACAGGAAATTATTTCTATATACTAGAAGAGAACAATGAGAAACAGCATTTTTAAACACCATGTGTAAAAGCATCCAAAACATGAACTATGTAAGGATTAATCTGAAAAATATATGTAAAAGGTCCACGATGCAAACCAAAAACATTGCTGAGATAAATTAATGAAGACTTAAGTAAATGGAGAAGTGTTTTGTGTTCATAGGTCGGAAGGCACAGTATTGCTAAAACACCAATTTTCTACAGATTTATTTGTAGGTTTCTCTTAGTGCCAATCAAAATTCCAGCAGGTTTCTTTAAAAATCAATCTGGCAGATACACTTGCCTTGAGCACAAACAAGGCATAGCTAATTACTGATACAGTTGCCAAAAAGGGATTCTGACAGTCATGATACCTGAGCAAATTCCTCCTCCAAGTAACAAATCAAACAGAGGTTATTAAGAGTCTTGGACACTGGCAGCTGGGAAGATGGGCTAGAGAAAGTGTCTGCTTGCTCATTTTCCTTTACAGGGAGAGAAATGTTCTAACATCATCTCAGACAGCTGAGTGACTTAGGTATGCTCATACTGCTTCATTAAATGTTCAAAAATATGTTTTCTACAAATGTTTCCAAGAGAACTTGAAAAATTCAACTGTTAGTTTACCTATAAAACCTCTGCTTCAATTCTTGGCATCTACAAGATTTACTAGCAATGTGTCCTTTGCCTAAATCACATACACTTAAGTCACACTTTAATCATCCACTTTTCCTATGGAAGAAAGTATTAAATTTAAAATATACAAGGCATAATAAGACTCAAAATGTTTATTATTGCAAGATCTCCTCTTTATGTGTCAAATCCAGAAAATCATGAACCATCTGCAGAAAATTAGAAATTATGGTGCTCCATGCAAATAATTATATAAGCATGTTTGTGTAATTTAATAAGAAATGATTTCTACACATCAAAGAAAACAAACAACAGACTGAAAATACAACCTATGCAATGGGAGAAAATATTTACAAACCATGAATTTGATAAGGGGTTTATATAAAAATCTCAGAAAACAGAATAGCAAAAACAAGCAACTGAACAAAGAAACAAACACTTTTTTTTTTAAAAGAGTAAGCTGATTAAAAAATGAGAACCACCCAGTTTGTGGTGCTTTGTTACAGGAGTCATAGGAAACACACATAGTGTCAGCAGTTGAGGAAAAAGACCATTGCAAAAGGACAGCTAAGGAAACTGGAAGTGGAATCTTAGCAATGCTGGATGATGTGATACAAAGTGAAAATATCTTCAAAACTAAGTAGAGTACTTTTCCACCTAGAATCCTCTACTGAGACTAAGTTAAACAAAATAAGAATATTTTAGGTAATCAATGATTTATTAATTTAAACCCTGTGTATCATTTCTTATCAATTTAATTTAGGATGTGCTTCAATTTTTTAATTTGTCTAATTGTGAAATAGAAAAACATGATATCTGCAATATAAGATGCTGTATTCAGAAAGCAAACGATGAGAAGTTTACAGAAGACATTGGTGTGCAGTGCAGACTTAGAAAGCAGCCAGTCTGAATTTTAGAAAGATAGAGGCCATTAAAATTATAGTTTTTTGGGAAAAATATATTTCTTAGTATGCTTGAAATGTTTAAGAAATGTTGAAATTGGATATTCTGATATTGCAAAGAATAAAGCCAATGGCAAATAGAACCTTCCAGGCAAACAAAATACATGATGAAAAATCAGGTGTAATCCTAATACACTCTTTGGATACATATTGAACAAAATGCAATTATTATTTTGTGAATATTTATGTATCATCTATGAACATTTATAATTTGTATATATGGCTTTATTATAACATGAAGAGAGCACAGTATAATTATTTAAGTGGATAATTTCTTTTCTATCAAGTGGAATGTTAAAATGTAGCAGTAAGTCAACATTTTTTGTGTAATATGTAAAGACTTGACTATAAAAGAGAATGGTGGGGGTGTGTGTGTGTATGTTTGTATCTGTGTTCACACATTTGGCAAAGACTTCCAAAATTAATTTTCACAGAAACGAGATAAGGGAAGAATTGACATAACTGAATCTACATTGATAATATTTCATCAATTTGACATGCAAAAATCACAACTTCCTATGGTCCAACCTTGTCGTTTTCCACATGGTTTGACTTAATAGGATCTATGTTCAGATACTTAGTCCAAAATAACCAGAATATATTGTCTTCAAGTTTCTATAAAACGTTTAATGTGTGGAAGGATTTTAAAAATACATTCACTTTACTTCATGGTAATCCATGATCCGAGTGGTTCTGATTTTCCTATATTGACAACCAAATGTGTTGGCCTTAACTGACAGATCTTTCATCAGACATCAATCATCTTTCTTATATTATTAAGCTGTATCTGTATACTCAGTGACTCAAGGAATAATAAAAGTATCATAATAAAAATATTATAAAAACATAGTCCTGGTAGAATATGAAGGAAGAAACAGAAAAAATCCACCTATTCTGGTCTGTTAGAGTAGCAGTCCCCAAACTTTTTGGCACCAGGGACTGGTTTCATGCAAGACAATTTTTTCATGGACCTGGGGGTGGGTGGGGGATGGTTTCAGGATGATTCGAGAACAATACATTCTTTGTGCACTTTGTTTCTATTATTATTACACTGTAATATATAATGAAATAATTATACAACTTACCATAATGTACAATCAGCGGGAGCCCCGAGTTTGTTTTTCTGCCACTAGCTGGTGCTACCTGGGGGTGATGGGAGACAGTGACACCTACAGTGTGTTGTTGATGTCCAGTCTACTTCATAATCTTGTTTTGGTGGTTGCTGTCACTGCAGAAAACCCTGTTTCACAAAGACAGGATGTTAGTAACGGAAGCAGGCTTTTCAGTGCTTTTGTGTCAATCTCAGAATATTCCACCTTGACTTTAACCCAGAGCATATGGAGATTTGAAATTGTCTCAAACAAACTTTTAAGGCCACCAGATGCAGCTGTAGAATTGAAGTACATCAGCTCACTTGCCACTATAAAGCCTGCCAGAAGATGCAGCTCATGTGTCACTCTCCACTGAGAGAGTTTCGGTGAGTCTGCAAGCGGTTGATTGATTATGGTCTCTGTGCAGTCAAACCACTCTACTAATGTTAATCTGGATTTACCACCACTTCCCAGCACCAGCGTCACTGCCTCAGCTTCACTTCAAATCATCAGGCATTTGAATCTCATAAAGAGTGCACAACCTAGACCTCTCACATGTACAGTTCACAATAGGGCTCACGCTCCAATGAGAATCTAATGCCACTGCTGATCTGACAGGGGGTGGAGCTCAGGTGGTAATGTGAGCGATGAGGAGTGGCGGTAAATACAGATGATGCTTCGCTCACTTGCCTACCACTCACCTCCTGCTGTGCAGCCCAGTTCCTAACAGGCCATGGACCAGTACTGGAGGTTAGGGAAGAGTGCAGAAAGCAAAAAAAGACTCAGAAGAAAGCACTGAAATCTGAGTAGGTGGAATACAGAAACACGCAAATAAGCATGAAATAACCTGAGAAAGCATTTTTTGTTTTACCAACTCTCCAGTTGAAGTCTCATATTCAGTCATGTCCAGTATGATACGTGGTAACAGTACAGCAAAAGAGAGAATTTACTAGGTAAATGATGATGGAATCACACTAAAACTTGTTCTTAGCATTCAGGAAATCAAGATGATTTTGTGTGCTCTAGTGAGGCACATGCAGCTTTTAAAGGATCATTCAACTGGCAGAGATTGCAGATTGAATTGTATTTGGTTAACTTTCAGCAGCAGTGGTTTCTAAGCCACAGCAAGAGATGGATGAATGCATTAATCTCAGTTGATGACAGTACAGAGACCAATCAACCTGACATCCATTCTATGGCAAGGACCAGTCAAAAAGGAGAGAGCTGAGACCAGTTAACTTTATGTTTTTGCCAGGAAATATAATCAGGTTTTCCCTGCTTTACCTTGAATATGAGAAAATGTAAAAACTCCTTATCTACAAGTTGAACATAGAATGACCTGAAAATTTAACCAAACGAGGCTTTTTAACAAGATAAAACCAAGATAAAATTAAAGGATAAATCTAAACTTCCCTTCTACTTAAATGAAGTGGGAACTTATAAGGGAGATTAAATAACTTCCAGAAAAGAAAGAAAAAATAATGTCAACTTTGTATATAAGATTTGTGTAATTAAATTTTTGACCTTGACTACATTATGATTTGTATAAATCTGAGTTAAAAGTTTAAACAAATGACTTTTTCTCTAAGTTTACAATATTTAAAAGATCACAAAGATATAGAAGAAAGTCTAAATGTATCTCTTGTCTCTCCTTTTTTATTAATCTATAGTTTAAAATTAGAGCAACAGAAATGACACAAATTTAGACATAATCATAAAGAAAGTAACAAGTAGTTCCTTGTATTTGGTCAAAAGTTAGTTGGTCGAAAGTAGATGGGTTCAATATTGGAGTTTACACTAAATTTAGCCTGTTATCTAGGGAATCAATCTTGAATCTTAGGAGAGTGAAACTCAGTTTCCATGTAGTACGCACATATTTTCATAATGAACATCAATCTAGGTTGATCGTCCAAATCACATCTTAAATGTAATGCTTATTTCACTTTATTTTAATCATCTTCCTAGACAAATTTAATGTTTTTCCCCAAATGAAATAAAACCAGTTCTCATAAAAAAGTACAAAAGGGAAAACTAACTAAAATTGCTCATAATTTACTAGTGAGTCTTAGAGTCTGCTATGTGATTCAATAAATTACCCTAGAAACAAAGGCTTAATTTACATTAAAAATGCCAGCACGGCATAAGAAATGCAATGATTACCTTATGTATTATGGTTAGATAACTAAAATAAACTATTAAATGAAAATAATTCACTCAAATACTAACAGTGAGCCTATGAATAACAATCACTGCCCTTAAGTTGTTTATTAAGAAATGAGTCTTTAGAAGCTCAAAAGTAGGTGGGAAGGAGGCCAGAACTTTGATAAGTAACTATCACTGTAATAATTCTTCCTCCGTTAGGAGCGTAACTACAAACTTGACAGACTTACAACTCATCTGTTTTAATGCTATGTACTGACAACCTGAGAAATTCTCTCCTGAGACGGTTCAGGTGCTAATCTGTCATAAAGTTCATTCTTACATTTTATCGTCCATTAGATGATGGAGATAGAGTTTGACCTAAGAATATTGTTTGTGTTGAGATTTATAAACACAAAGGCGAATGTGCAAATGTCTCCTCTATCTATTAGCACCATATTGATATGATTATGGAAGACAAACAATGTCATACAGAAATTCATTAGATGTTTGGTATTTTTGAACTTGTAATTACTGTAGTAAAGGTTACTACAATGCAGAAAATAGACCTCAAAACCATATCGTCTGGGAAACAATCCATAAAGGGCATTCATATAGAAATAAATAAATAAATTCAGTTGAAAACGGCTGAACATGGCATTTGCAAGGGTACATTGAGAAGAGTCTGTCCTGGCTCAAGTCTGTAATCCCAGCACTTTGGGAGGTCAAGGCAGGCAGATCACGAGGTCAAGAGATCGAGACCATCCTGGCCAACATGGTGAAGCCCTGTCTCTACTAAAAATATTTTAAAAATTAGGTGGGCATGGTGGCACACGCCTGTAATCCCAGTTACTTGGGAGGCTGAGGCAGGAGAATCACTTGAACCTGGAAGTCAGAGGATGCAGCAAGCCGAGATCATGCCACTGCACTTCAGCCTGGGCTACAGAGTGAGACTCTGTCTCAAAAAAAAAAAAAAAAAAAAGAATTGGTCCATTTACTAATAGTCTAAAGGAGCCAACTGGCACTATTTGAATCTAAACTATTCCATGTGCTATCCCCAACTCATTAGCAAAGTCACTCCAGTATACTAGTAAGAAGAGAATTTCTGTGTTCATCATTGACATTTTATTGAAAAATTTGCTGATTAAGGGCAGCTTAGATTTTACATTTTCCTCAAAGTCATAAAGTTCATACAAACCCATAGTAACTAATGAAGACCATGTTCTCTGTTTATATCGATAATTCCCAAATTAATCAAACAAAACACACTAACAAGCAAAAAGATAACCAATGATATGTATAATTCTTTTCCTTTACAGATTCTTTTGTATCTGCCTTTACCATGCGATGAAACACATTTTTACATGCTTATATCAAATTCCATAGTCCTGGACCCTGAAAATCGTATTTAAAAACGAAAACAAATGTACAATTCTGATATTTAGTTGTATGAGATAGTGTTTCAAAAATAATGAAAAATATATTTTATGCATCCAGAATTAAAGTTTATAGTACATACTTATTATTTCTCTCATTGAATCTATTATCATAGAGAATCTGTCTTTAAAACCAAATACTGATTGTATATTAAGTAACAGGCAGAAGCCAACAACCCTTTATAAATAAAAATTTTTAATTATGTTTTTATATTTATTTCCTTTACATCTTCAAAATCCGATTTAAAAAGCACACAAAAATAATAAAAAAGCCAACTGACTCTAGATTAATCTCTTAGCTTATGAAGTGAAAATTACCGATAAATCAATAATATGACTAACTTTTATGGCTTCTTAATAAGAAAAAAGGAAGAGAGAACTCTCAATGTTATGCCACTTGAAATTAAGTTGTTATTCTTCCCATTTAATGGTTTTTGCTATTCTGAACCAAATTGCATCCTACATAGAGTAATAAAATATTTTATTTTTCTGATTAAAATATCTTTTTCTTCTAGGTAATAATTTTGGTAACCTGGATTTATTCAATCAATGTGTCTACAAGAATTGGATTATTTATTTTTTATATTTGGAAGATTTAATGTAGGCATCACATACACAGAGACCAGATTAAGTCTTGCCACTTTTCATGTCTTTATTTTCTTCAGAATCAATTATGTAGTTTATGGAATAAATTTCAATTCATATCAGCAATAAAAGAGGTCAAACTGTCAGCTATATAAATCCAGTGAGTGAGGTTAACTAGGTCATTAAAAATAAATGCTGAAGTGTTTATTTCTCTGTCAGCTCTACCACCAGATAATTTTTTTTCCTACTTTGCCTGTTTTATTACCAGATTTTTCAGAAACCAAAAGTTATAAATAATTTTTAAAGAAAAAACAAACAAGAAAACTCAACTGCTAACTGTAGTGTTTGTGGATATAGCAAAACGAGCTGAGGGGTGATAGGATATTTGACATAAGGAAACAAAAATGCCTTTATTGGCATACATACACACTTATTAAAAAATAAAGCTGCCAGGATCCATATATTATCTCATAATTAAATTTGTACTCCAATATCTATACTCTATAGAGCTCAAATTGTTCTTGAAGATTGTAAATGTCAACAGTTATTTAAATACAAAATGGTTATTAAAGATACAAAAGTATTAGATCTCAATTTCATGCCATAAATAACTTCGAATTATAAAATTGTGCAGTTGAACTGTATCTTACGAGATTATAGTGAAATATTAATTCTACAGATGAGGCACCTACTATACAGAGGAAAGAAGTGACTGATCTTTGTGATAAGTGATACTTTGACATCTAAATAGTCCGTCACTTTAAACAAATTTTTAATGGAAGCATTCTATTTTTTAAAGATATAGCATTTGTGTTATACAGATTTTTTTCTTGTGTCTAATGCTACTCTCCCCACATTCTAATTTTTTTTTTTCTCCAATACTTGCGTGGCCACTTGTTGCTTATCAAACATCTTTATGCTGCTTCCACTTTTAAGATGGAGGTCATCGAAAGATGTCAAGATGGAGGTCATCGAAAGATGTCAAGATGGAGGTCACTGAAAGATGTCAAGATGGAGGTCATTGAAAGATGTCAAGATGGAGGTCATTGAAAGATGTCAAGATGGAGGTCATTGGAAGATGTCCGCTCCTCTGAATCACTCCATGGAGCAGGCCCTAGGGAGTCATCCAGCTGTCTTCAGATGTTGTATGAGTCAAAACTAAAAATGCTACATTTCTGTGGTGTGCTTATTAGATAATAATGCACAACTTATGCCATCCAGACTAATGCATTCTACAAAGACTTCCCATGAACTTTCTACTCTTTTGAATTTCTATATTATTATTTACTGGCCTTTTACCCTCAAACATCTTCCTAGTGTAGTTCACTTTGCTATTTTCAATGTTGCCTAATCTCACCCACCTTCCATTTATCAATTTCTTCTCAAAAGGCTTTTTGTTTTATTGAAATTGTTTTTATTCAAACATATCTCATAATTATAAAATTACCTTGCAAGACCACTTGAGCACTTTCCTATTATTAGCTTCATCACATGGCATCTGTTTGAATTGTTATTTCGGTGTCTATAGGTACTCCATCTTTGTCTGTTTTTTTTTTTTTTTTTAAGACGGAGTCTTGCTCTGTTGCCCAGGCTGGAGTGCAGTGGCACAATCTCTGCTCACTGCAAGCTCTGCCTCCCAGGTTCACGCCATTCTCCTGCCTCAGCCTCCCAGGTAGCTGGGGCTACAGGTGCCTACCACCATGTCCCACTAATTTTTCTTTTCTTTTTTTTTTTTTTGTATTTTTAGTAGAGACGGCGTTTCACTGTGTTAGCCAGGATGTTCTCGATCTCCTGAACTCGTGATCTGCCCACCTCGGCCTCCCAAAGTGCTGGGATTACAGGCATGAGCCACTGCGCCCAGCCTGTCCTTTTAACAGAGAAATATGCAGGCCTTTCCTCAAAGACGTGATATCAACTTTCCTTTCTCTGTTTCTTTGTAAATATGATACATTTCACTTATTATCTATATATCTATAGCTTTATTCTCTTGAGTTTTAAAACCACATTTAAAGTAAAATGTGAAAAGCTTCACTAGAATATTTGACCATTATCTCAAACTCAAATGCTAGCACTAGCTTTGTCATTTTTTTCTACCATTTTTTTTTTACAAACCTGTGTTTTGAAGGAATTGGCATCTATGAAGTCATGTAGACTATAGAACCAGAATAAGTTACATCAACTTCTTCTCTTTTGACCTCCATATGCCATCAACAACCTACACCCCATTAGTTCTCCTTGCATACTACCACTTACTATGTCAGTTTCAGCTTTCTCCCATCCCACTCAGCCAAGGCAGTGGTAGCAGCTCCATTGAGATCATGAGAGTTTGAACTAAAGTAGAGAATAATATTAGATACAAGAGCTGGTGCATTTTAAAGTAGTTATATCCCATAAATTCAGAACACATTGAATCTGAATAATGCCCCAATCACCAGAAAACCATAGTCTTCACCAACCTCCTTGGGTTTGATAGAATCTGTGTTTTACTTTTCTGAATATAAACCTAATTTTTTACAAGATTGTTCACTAAGGTCTAAAACCTCTTTCCAGCTCCTTCAATCCTCTCTGCCTGCTAAAGGAAAGCATAGGTTGATTTTGTTCTTTGTTTTGCTAGCTGTTGGCATTCTAATTCAAATGGAGGCCTTACTCTGTTCACCTCACTGAATTAAAAAATCACTGTCCTCTTTGTGTGTGTGTGTTTGTGTGCGCGCCACTATTTTTCAGAGCTTAATTATCTCTCACAAGGTTGCAACAATAACTTCTTAGTTTCATATGTTACCAATTGAAATTCAATACTACCAGCTACAATACTTTTAAAGCTTATGATTGTATCTTTCCTGTGATCCACACTACCACTTAGATCCTTAATATAATGTTTAAGTAATCAATATAATAGTTAAGAGACTTCCCATTCTGTCTCAGACCTAAATTCTAAATTACATATATATATATAATTATATATGCATTCTTTGTTTCAGTTTTATATATAAGAGGATGACTACATCATATGATTTATTATAAAGATTGGGAAACTATTAAGAGAGACAAGAAGTAAAAGATAGAGACAATAAGCAGAAATTAAATGTTTTCTTTTGTTTTTTGCTTTTATTTTAGGTTTCGGGGGAACACGTTCTGGTTTGTTACATGGGTACATTGTGTGTTACAGTGTTTTGGTGTACAGATCATTTCAATACCCAGGAAATAAGCATAGTACCCAACAGGTAGTTTTGCAATCTTCTCTTAGCTCCTACCTTTCACCCTCAAGTAGGCCCTGGTGTCTGTTGTTCCCTTCTCAGTACCCATGTGTACTAGTGTTCAGTTCCCACTTACAAGTGAGAACACGTGGTATTTGCTATTCTGTCCCTGCATTCATTCACTTAGGATAATGGCCCCCAAATCCATCCATGTTGCTGTAAAGGACATGCTCCTGTTCATTTTTATAGCTGCATAGTATTCCGTGATGTATATGTACCACATTTTCTTTATCCAGATTACCACTGATAGTCATTCAGTTTGATTACATGTTTCTATTATTGCAAATAGTGCTAAGATGAATATAAGTGTGCATGTGACTTTATGGTAGAACACATACATCAAATATTTTCTAGGCAAACTGGGATATATGGTCAGCCTGACACATAGCTTTTATCTTGTCTTGCAATGGAATAATTCTCATTTGGATACTATTTATTCTTCAAATTATAATGCAAATATTACTTTCCTTCTATTTTTTCATCCTCTAAGCATTAATTCATTAATTAGACTTTTTCAGGTTGCAAATAAGAGTCACTAAACTCAAATCAATTTATTGTCAAATCCTCAGATGAAACTAGACTCAAGCATGCATGACTGAATCATGGACCCCACCTCACCAACCTGTAGCCTCTTTCTGTTTTACTGTGGATTTTTTTTTAATGCAGCAAGTGGAGGAGGAATATGGTGTCAGAGCAGAATTAGCTAACGTTATCACAAATAGAAATCCAGGAGAAAAGAAGGATGATCCTTCTCTCAACATCACTATAACATGCTGCAAGGAAGGGATTTTACTGACTTGACTTTGCCCTTCATTATTTCCATTCTAATTACAGTGGCTTGGAGGCTTGAGTCATATTTCTGTACACCCTTATGTACAGAAAGACAAGGTGTCACCATAATTGACATCCATCAGCGCTACACCCACAAAGGCTTTCACCAGAAAAAGGGAAAGAAATTTCAGACAAACAAAATAAAAGGAGTTCACCGAAGCAAGTAGTTATGTGGTTGTAACAAAGACGTCTTTGTGTTTAAAAGTGTGTTTGAATCTTCACTCTATAACTTGCCAGCCAACTCGCTCATCTTTAACTTTCTTATCTATAAAGTCCATTGTTTGGGAGATATGAGATCATTTCTGTAAACAACTTACATAGTTGCTGTCAGAGTTTAAGCACTTCGTAATTACTGATATCAGTATCACTGCTTCCTCTTTTGGTGTCTCATTGAGTGTATTGTGCTTTCTCCTTTTTAATAAAGGTGTCTTTTATCTATACATGTCTTATGTCTTTCCTTAGACTAAGTTTGCTGCAGTCTATGTCCCTATCTTCTTTGTCTTCTTATCCCCACAATACCTAGCGTGACACCCTGAACAAATGAAGCACTTTGTCTGTATCTCTTGATCGTACAGTACTTTGTGTTTTCGTATAGCAGACATTGAGGTTGTTCATCTTTACCCAGAGCTCCTTAAAGCCAAGCTCTTGCTTCATTCTTTTAATGTCTCAAAGGAGTTCAGGCAGTGTTTTCCACACCGTAAATATATAACACACTTTTGAATGAACTCAGTGGAAAATCTGATGGATGTAACATTGCGGGTGATCCAATGATCATGTGCTCTCCTACCGAAGCCTTGTCAGAGCATGCCTCATCTATGTTTACATAGGGTGTATCCTGTCTAACAGCCTCTGGTGTGTGGCTATTGGTTCCATGCCCTCTAGATGACATTAGCACGCCCTTGAGAATGCAAGAGAGCTTTATGTTAAGATTATCACAAATCTAAGGTCATTTAAGTAATTAAAAAAAAAAAACAAAAACTAACGACTATATGTTTGAATTTTTAGTTAGGAAAATTTTTACAAGAATTTTCATATTTAAAACCTCCTGCTTTCTGTTCCCATAACCGTAAAGCTGCTAACACTCTCCCAATTTTGATGTGTTTAAAGGGAAAAAAAGGGGGTGAAGAGTTCATGCCGTCATTTTTATATGCCACAAATAAAATAACTCGGCTTCTCTTTCGGCACATGCAGAAGTCTGAAAAGCCTCTCAGATTCCTGACAGAACTGTCATTGTTTACCATTAGCACTGTCATATTTGTGTGCCTTGTCATTCTCTACAGCGGAGCACGGCCTGGCACCGGGCCTGATGCTGACTTGCACAAGGGAAGCCTCCTGTCTCTGACTTCCCAGGATAATTCCTGGGGAAAGTGTGCTCCCTAGTGTTAAGAGCGGTTTAATGGCTGGAGGGTTTCAGCTGGCTGACCAGGCGGAGAAGGCGGGTGAATCACCTTTCGGCACTCTCTACCTAAGAGTTTGCGTAGTCGTCGGGTGGTCCCACCTTCTAACTCGTTGTATCGCAGATTTGACATTCCAGTGCAAACGAAAAATAGAAACACGATTTTCACATGCTGTCCAGAGATCGTCTGGATATCAGATAATTCCATTTTCAAGTAAGTTGACACCTTTGTGAAAATCATTAATTATCCTGTTTATGACCAAAAAATAAAATCCCAATTTCTTCTCTGCATTTCTTATCTGTTTTAAAATTGGATCCAAAGTGTGGAAGTCAAAGATTCTTCTGTTTATTTTTCATTTGAAATCAGTATTTTCCTTTTCATGTATTATGACTTTTTATAAATAATTTATTTTACTTATATCAAAATGAAAGAGTTAACAATTGATAAAGAAATTAACCTCTAAGAGGCAAAAGTTAGGTGTACACCCCACTATTTTTCTATTTTCTAGTTAATAGCTATTTAATTCAAAGTATTTTCATTTGAGGATTTGTTTTGCTAGAATAACTACAGAATATAGCTCCTAGAAGTACATTTTTGTCTTTTTATTTCAAAATAAGTCTGCCTAATGTCTTGGATTTTTAAAATTTAAAAAATGTGTTGGAGTTTTTTTATGCACCTGCATATATGCATTTTGCTTACAGAGCAGTTTGATGAGAGAGGACCGGTTTAACATGTCTAAAATAAACACTTTAACATTACTTTGCTAGTATTGGTACCTCAAAAACAAATACAACCCAAAACAATCTTAATAAATGTGCTAGAGACATATATTTTAATATTACTCTTGGTCAACTGTTAAGTAGTTTAATGATTTGATAGTCATCGTGTAAAATGTTAGTTGTAAAATGGTAATGTTATTACCTCAAGATTGTCATGCCTCAAGATTCTTTAGTCATCTGTTTCTTCCAGGATATGCACTATACGTTACTTCATGAAATATGAAAATAAATGTTACTTTAAGTACTTATGAATGAATATTAGAAATATTATTGTTATAAAATTAGGGTAAAAAATACTGTTATATGTTAAATAAATGTTTTCTAGGGATGTAATATAACTCCTGCCATCCAAAGAATCTGAGGATGTTAAATAGCCTCAAGAATAGTCCGGTGTTTTGGAGAATCAGGTGTTGAAAATTATAGAAGTTGGAACAACACTAGAACAAGAACATTTTACTGAGTTTTTACGATAAATCTTACTTTGTGCAAGGACCCTGGAAAAAGATAGGATAAATAAATACGTGTGAAATTTTCTACACTTACACCTGAATAAGGCAAAAATACAAAAATGAATAACATTTACTTGGTAAATACTGGAATGGGATACTAGGAGAGTGCCTGTAATTTCCATCCTTAACTTTCAGAGTTATTTATCTTGTTATTGATAAAACTTCTCCAATCTTAGGGATCTGCAGTACCATCTCAACATTTCTTACAAAACCTATGTATTTTACAACAGTGTGAGTATATATTAGGTGAAAATAACCAATTTTTAAAAAATAGAATCTTTGTTTGTTTTTAAATTATTACCTATGAGAGAGAATCGTAATCCTGTTTTAGATATCAAAGTGAAGTAACTTTTGCGTTTAGAACTTTGTTAGACATTTGTTTTTCTACAAGAAGGTATTGAATCCAATGATGTTTTAGCCATAGCTCAGTTGTAGGGATCTGTGATGTGTAAGTTAAAGTTTAAAATAAGGGAAACATATAGAAAATACTAAAAGTAGTGAATAAAATATTTGTTCATTTCCAAAAGATGCAAATTATGTTACTTGCAACCAGTGTCTGGCCCTTGTTCCCACCTTCTTCTTAACATGTTGCTTCAATAAGTTTGATTGGTGAGGATACTTAAAAATTAGACTTCATAGAAATAGTTTTTTTCGTAAATATATAGTTATTTTGGTATCATATGTTTAGCCTCTTTCTAAAATTTATTTTTTGATACTGCGGGGAGAAATAGGGAGTTATTAATCAACAGGCATAAATTTTAGCCAAGCAAAATAAAACAGCTGTAGCGATCTGCTCTGTAACATTGTACCTACAGTCAACAAGTATATGTTGTCCACTTAAAATGTGTTAGATCTCACAGTAACTGTTCTTAACACAATAAAGTAAAAATTCTGAAAGAATAAGTGAATACATAAATAATAGAAATAAATACAATATTTTAGTTTTGGGCACTTAATAAATGAGAGCCCTATTTGTCATTTAGAGATCATCACAAGTTAGACAGATGACAGTAATCATAAAAGTTACACTTTTTTATGACCCGCAAAGTCTATGTTGTAGAAGGTAAATTTTCCAATACCCACCCTAAGAATTAGATACTTTCTGGCCAGGTGCGGTGACTCACGCCTGTAATCCCAGCACTTTGGGAAGCCGAGGCGGGCGGATTATGAGGTCAGGAGTTCGAGACCAGCCTGGCCAATATGGTGAAACCCTGTCTCTACCAAAAATACAAAAACATTATCTGGACTTGGTGGCGCGCGCCTGTAGTCCCAGCTACTCAGGAGGCTGAGGCAGGAGAATCGCTTGAACCCAGGAGGCAGAGGTTGCAGTGAGCCGAGATCGCGCCACTGCACTGCAGCCTGGGCAACAGAGGGAGACTCTGTCTAAAAAAAAAAAAAAAAAAAAAAAAGAAGAAGTAGATACTTTCCTTTAAATTTACATAATGGAAAAACAGAGAGAATGAGCATAATCTGTAGTTAGGCAGATACGGAAGAAATGAAGAAGAGAAAGACTTAACCAAGCAGTCCAGGAGCCTCTCCCAAATTCCAAACTCACCGATGAGACACGTCATTTCTCCTCTATGAGAAGAAATAAGTGAGGCACAGCAGAAAGCCCCGTCTCTACTGAAAATACAAAATATTAGCCGGGCGCGGTGGCGGCACCTGTAGTCCCAGCTACTCAGGAGGCTGACGCGGGAGAATGGCGGGAACCCGGGAGGCGGAGCTTGCAGTGAGCCGAGATCGCGCCACTGCACTCCAGCCTGGGCGACAGAGCGAGACTCTGTCTCAAAAAAAATAATAAAATAAAAAATAATAAAAATAAATAAAAATAAAAAATAAGAAAGCTGCCAGGGATGTTGCTCTAATTGAGGTCCCTCTATGTAAAAGCGAAGGAAAGAAGCACTCCCAACCCCACTCGCTCAACAAAAAATCACTTTCCCAACCAATAACTGAAATTACTGGCCGGGCACAGTGGCTCACAGCACTTTGAGAGGCCGAGGCGGGCGGATCACCTGACGTCGGGAGTTCGAGACCAGCCTGACCAACAGGAAGAAACCCCGTCTCTACTAAAAATACAAAAATGATCCAGTCGTGGAGGCACACGCCTGTAATCCCAGCTACTCGGAAGGTTGAGGCAGGAGCATTGCTTGAACCCGGGAGATGGAGGTTTCAGTGAGCGGAGATTGTGCCACTGCACTCCGGCCTGAGCAACAGAGCAAGACTCCGTCTCAAAAAACAATAATAATAAAATAAAATGAAACAAAAAGTAAAGAAAGAAATTACTTAGATTTACTTGAAACCACTGAACCTTATAGTTAAGTGTGATCAGACATGTTATCTCACAATTTTTTTTTTTTTTTTGCCCTAGAAAATCGCAGTTATTAATGTAAACTATTTCAATTCTGTAAGAAAATCAGGGAGGACTTATACTTGCCAAAGATAGTATTCTAAAACAAATTAATTACCTAAACATTAGAGAGCTACTTTGATTCTAACGGTGTTACAAAATTGTATGAAAATTTAAATGGCATAATATGCAAGTAAAATAGAATTGGTTTCTTTGTGTTCTGATTTCAGCTTCATTTTTTAAATGTAGTATTTGATCTTTACATTTTTTTTCTAGAAATGTAGTGAAATTAATGTTTTCATTTGCATAGGTACTACAATGCCATATGAAAATATATGATATCTTTTTCGTCCAATATTTCAAATGACATACATTACAATTCAACTATAGATATTAAATCACATTAAAATCTACATAAGAATATCAACAATCGGTCTACATTTTATATCATATCCACACGATACCATAAATATTTTTGTCGAAAGTGAAGCTGAAACTGCTTAAATATTTTCTGTCTGCGAAAGATAGCTCTTAGAATTAGGCAACAGTCTATGCTACAGACTTGGATCAATTGGCTCTCCACCTGTGGAGGAGACAGCCTGAAGATTATGAACAAGGCTGAACGTGTCACTTTTCAAATGTGAGAGGATACAAAACTGGAAGGCATAAGCAATGTAACTGTTGATGACAAAATTGAGATTCAGGTTATCTCGAAAGACTGGAATGCTGGGTGAATACCAAGAACGTGGAATTTGATAAAAATTAATCTCAAGGCATGCTTTAGATTACAAAAAGAAGAGAAAAAGAAATGTAAAGTAGTAAATACTGCAGACAGTAGTTTATGGTTATCAGACCTGACTTGGATGTAACTCAATAATCACCAACAGTGCCAAGAAGCTGCTAAAAAGAAAAGCATATGTTGCCTTAATAAAAGTTGATTGTACATAAATGTGAAAACCATAGCCTTTTCTTGGAATGTTAAGTATAAATATCTGAAATGCTGGGCTTGATATGTCAACAGAAGACTGATGGATAAAAACATAATTTTATATAAAAAACAACTGGACATATTAGATTGTTAACTTGGAAGAAATATCATATTCAAAGAAGAAAACATAGCAACTAATTTCAAATAGTTAAAGATTTCCCTGTGGAAACAAAGGAATATCTTTGTTCTAACACTTCAAAGAACGGGGTTAAAAAATAAATGCACAAAGTAAATGCACAATTGACACTTGTGAATGAATTAAAAACCAAACAAAATATTTTGTCAGTTTTCTAGCTATTAAACTAAGAAACAGTCCTCCTACTAAGGTAATGAATGTAATTCACAGAGAGCATTCACGTATAAGTTTCATCCATGTTTCAAATTTCATTGATTTGGTCAATGGGTTATTCTAATACCCTCCCTTATTTCTTCTGAGATTCTCTTCACTTTTATAATCATTTCATTTTTCCTTGAAAATTAGCTCTATATGAATTTATGTTTATTTCAATTTCTTGAAGAGTCTTAAGAAGATTGCTTAATATTGAGAAAATAATTAACTCTCCAATATAAGATTCTTAGGGATTAGTAATTTTACAACAGCTAAGACCAATTAATTAGCAAGCTAGTAGCTTCATTTTAAAACATGCACAGTCTAGAAAAAGAGATGTTCCCTTGTCACCGATCACATTTATGTCTCTGCATGGGGTGATCCATTTCACGTGGAAATCTCTTGATTTGGGTGTGTGTTTGGGGGTGGGGATTACAGCCAAAATGGCAAAAATTCTTAAAATCTTTGACTAGCATGGTTTTCTTCTCATGAGCCACAGTTGACCAATGCTTCATTTGCCATGTTTCTTTAACATTTCTCTTCTTTCTTCAAGGTCTATTATTCTGTTATAACAAAGGTTATGAGGGCAAGTTTCTATTTCTCTCTTCGTTAAGAGAATATTATCTCCACCTTTGGTAAAAATGCACACAGCAGCAAATGAGAAAGAGTTTAAAGCTAGAAAGATAAAGAGTATGTTTATATATTTGGCATAAAATCTTTTAAGATTTTTAAACGGTTAATACTTAAATATTCATAATGGATTACACTATTTCTGCAGTGACACTAATTGATTATTAAAATGACTTAAACTATTGATAAGAATGTGCTAAGTGTGAAGTTTTTTTGGACATCCTGAAACTGCCTAAGGTGAAAAGGACTCAGGTGTACATAATGTATGAATTGATTATCATACTGTCCAGAAAAGCTTATATGGCCTCCAGGCTATTTGGGTGCTACCATATCAAGTGCACCTTATTTAAATGCATCAGCTTTCTATTTCCAGGTTCATGGTTTGCCATCCTGTATGAAATACTTCAAATTAAATAATAATGGAATAAGAAAAGTAAAATGGATAATAATAAGGGAACAAACAATAATATGCTTAACTTCCAGGTCAAAATAATTTTGCAAGATCTTTCATATTAAAAAGAAAAAATTCTGTAAGGGATTAAAAATATTAATACCCTTTCTAAAAGAAAAATAATGGTAAGTATAATAACTAACCATTACACTTTTCTCTATGAAAGTAATAAATAATTAGCACAAAAAGATGATATTTCCTGAGAAATAAGCTTAAATAGATCAACAAAATTAAGACTCAAAACTTTTGCCTTTGTGAAGATTCAGTAATTCAGCTTAAACTTAATTCCAGTTGTGGAACAGAAAAGAAACACTTTTTATTTTCTTTCCAGCTCCTTAATTTGTCACTGCTTATACATTTTTCTCAGAATCTCCTCAACAAAAAAATTAAACTATCATGGAAATATGAAATAACTGCCACATCGTATGCTTCTGCTCACTGAACTATGGGATTAAGATCAGAAAATATTTGCTAAAGTACACGAAAGTGGCACTAATAGTTTAAATTCCATTGACATGTCAATGCTGAGAATGTTTCTCTAAGAGTCTAAAACTGCCTGGAAACTGTATAAAGAAGAAAAAGTGAGACTCTATTAAATCAGAATATGCAATTTCTCTTACGGCATATGAATCAATAAATGCTGCAATGAGGGCTAACAGAATAATTTTGGCTTACCTTGCAACTCCGTGTTCCCTTACTTTTTATTTTTATTTATCATGCGGCTTATCATTTGATTTATAAAATTAACATACCTTTGATCAACTGTATCTAGAGCAACGTCCACTAATAGTGGTAATGCAACAACTTAGTTACATGGTTTAAGTGAGGCATTTTTTAAAAAGAGAGAAGCATACATTTACATATAAGATTGCATCAAAATTTTAATTACCAGTACTATTCATTAGTTACATTAAGGAAATCTCTTTGCGGCTGACATCTATGGATGTTACCCACTTTGTTTGCATTCCTCTCTTTGTTTCTAAGAGAAGCCCCGTTTTGTTAACAATGGCGATGTATCCAGTCAACCTGACTCACCTCCTTCTGAACTTGCTTAAGGCTGGGAATAGTTATGTGATGTAATTCTGGCCAGTGCGATGTATGTGCAAGTGAACACGGTGGAGTCACTAGTAGGCTATTTCTTCTCAAGATAAACAGTCTCAGCTACTGTACACCTTCATTTTTCTCCTCTTCCCTTTTTACTGCATGTTATGACGGCAGAAACCTAGAGATGCAGAAAACCTGACAGCCATGTGGTAGCTATGAAGACAAAGTGCCCTTTGAGGTGATGTTAGGACTGGAAGCAAGAAGGACGCTGAGTCCACAGTCACTTTTATGTGAGCGGCTGTTCACGTTCTGAATATTCTTCGTCTTTCTTGATAACTTAGAGCTGCTGGGGAAGTGCTTTCTGGTTAAGTCATGATCCTAAAAGGTTTTGTCTTTTACAAACAAAATAATTAGGCTATTTCCGCATTTTTTCTCTGGATATGGATACAGAATCACTAATCTGAAAACCTGAAATCCAAAATTTGAAACTTTGAGCACTGATACGATGTCACAGTGGAAAATTTCAAACCTGACCTCCTGTGAATGGTAGCAGTCCAAATGCAGTCAAAACATTGTTTCATACACAAACATATTTAAAATATTGCATAAAATTACCTTCAGGCCATGTATATAAGGTGTAAATGAAACACAAATAAACATTTCTGGTCCTAAGCATTTCAGATAAGGGATACCTAACCTGTAATTAGATAATTTGTGTGTTTGGAATGATACCTTGTTTAAAGCCATTGGGGAGAATTGTCAGGAAGCAATTCAAAGTACAGAAAATAATAGTACTACCCTAAAATAATAATAAAATAATTTCTTATGGACAGCACTACTGCTACTGCCTAGAAGTGTTAAAAATCTGAAAAATATTGATGAACAAATCAAATGTTATGATACAAACCCAGGGATGAGAATTAAAACAAGAGAAAGGAAGACTACATATATTAGAAAACTTTGTTGGATGGTATAACTTATTTTTCAGTTATATCAAAAATTGAAGTATTTTTAGAAATAAATGAAATGTGTAGTATTCCAAATAACATTTAAGTAACACAATATAAAGATCATGGATGTATTGATAACCCATATAAGGACCAGGCGCAGTGGCTCATGCCTGTAATCCCAGCACTTTGGGGGACCGAGGCAGGCAGATCATCTGAGGTCATGGGTTTGAGACCAGCCTGGCCAGCATGACAAAACCCTGTCTTTACTGAAAATATAAAAATTAGCTGGGCATGGTGGTGTGTCCCTGTAATCCCAGCTACTTGGGAGGCTGAGGCAGGAGACTCGCTTGAACCCACGTAGCAGAGGTTGCAGTGAGCCGAAATCACACCACTGCACTCCAGCCCTGGCAACAGAGTGAGACTCTGTCGAAAAAAATGAAAATAAATATAATGGTCAGCTTTATTTGGAGTACATTTATTTTATTAATACATTTACTCATGAATTTCATTAGCATGATTTTGTATCTTGTGCAAAACAAAAAATTCACATTTCACACTCTTATAATTGGTGCATTATTTGTCACCTAAGCAGTGAATGTTATCTACACAGCAAGGTGTTGTGAGACACCAACAATGTAGAAAATGAACAAAAAATGTTTCCGCCTACAATAGCTTACATCCTAGAAGAGAAGATGAGCAAGTAACACGGAGCAAGTGACAGAATTCTTTTAGAAGGAGATTGTCTTTCATTATATAGTACATCTTGCTTGATCGGTCGTTGTGATTGGGTTTCATAAAAATGTTACCTGACAAAGAGACGTACTTTGCCATGCAGGAAAAATAAGAAATTGGAATAGCATGGGGTAAATGTGCTGAGACTGGCAGAACAAAGAAGGAAGAACTAAGCAGTACGGTACAGTGCTCAGCCCTGACCATTGAGAAGTGAGCAAGAACAGAAATGTCTCACATTTCAATTTAAAGGCTTCCCTGATGTGTAATTGACAGCCATTCTTCCCCAGTTTCCTCTGGCACCTTTGTTCCTTAACTTAAGTGGCCATGAGAATCACTTGTAGGACACATAGAAACAGATTTAGGGACTTAACATTGAGAGTATCTGATACAGAATGTGTGAGGAAGAGACAATGATTTGCATTATTTATTTATTTATTTATTTATTTATTTATTTAGACAGAGTCTTGCTCTGTCGCCCAGGCTGGAGTGCAGTGGTGCCATCTGGGCTCACGGCAACTGCCACCTCCCTGGTTCAAGGAATTCCCTTGCCTCAACCTCCCGTGTAGCTAGGATTACAAGCGCACACCACCACGCCCCGCTATTTTTTTTTTTTTTTTTTTTTTTAGATACTGGGTTTCACTGTGTTAGCCAGGATGGTCTTGATCTCCTGACCTGGTGACCATCTATCTTGGCTTCCCAAAGTGCTGGGATTACAGGCGTGAGCCACTGCACCTGGCCTGTGACTTTCATTTCTAAAATGTTCTCTTGTAATTGATTCTACTGATCCAGGGAGTATGCTAATCAAGAATAACCTTAGATCAATGAAAGGATGTTTTGACATATGAAAACCAATAAATGAGATTCACCACATAAACAGAATTAAAAACAAAAACCATATGATCATCTCAATAGGCACAGAAAAAGTATTTTATAAAATCCATCATATTTGGCCAGGCATGATGGCTCACATCTGTAATCCCAGCACTTTGGGAGGCCGAGGTGGGCAGATCACGAGGTTAGGAGATCGAGACCATCCTGGCTAACACAGTGAAACCCCGTCTCTACTAAAAAAAATACAAAAAATTACCTGGGCGTGGTGGTGGGTGCCTGTAGTCCCAGCTACTTGGGAGGCTGAGGCAGGAGAATGGCATGAACCCGGGAGGCGGAGCTTGCAGTGAGCAGAGACTGTGCACCACTGCACTCCAGCCTGGGTGACAGAGTGAGACTGCATAAAAAAAAAAAAAAAAAAATTCCAACGTAACTTTCTGGTAAAAACCCTCAATACACTAGGCATCAAAGGAAAATATCTCAAAATAAAAGAGCTTCTATGATGAAACTACAGCCAACATCATACTGAATGGGAAAAAGTTGGAAACATTTCCACTATGAACTTGAGCAAGATAAGAATGTTTACTGTCACTATTCTTATTCAACGTAGTATTGGATGTCCTAGTCAGGGCAATCAGGCAAGAGAAGGAACTACAAGGAATCCAAACAGAAAAAGAGGAAGTCAAATTATCTCTACTCACCAATGGTATAATTTTATACTTAGAAAACCTTAAAGACTCCTTCAAAAGACTCCTGGATTTGATAAATGTCTTAAGTAGAGTTTTAAGATATAAAATTAACATACAAAATCAGTAGTATTTCTATAAACCAATAATGTTTAACCTGAGAAGCAAATCAAGAATCCAATTCCATCTGCAGAAGCCACAAATAAAATACGTACAAATACATCTAATCAAGGAGGTGAAAGAGCTTTGCAAGGACAACTACAAAACACTGAGGAAAGAAATTATGGATGTCACAAAGAAATGGAAAAACATTCCATGCTCATAGATTGGAAAAGTCAGTGAGTACTCATGCTGTCAAAAGATTCCATAAACTGCCTATAAAATTACCAATATAATTTTTTACAGAATCAGAAAAAAATTATAAAATTCTTATGGAACCAAAATAGGCCCTAGCAGCCAAGGCAATCCTAAGCAAAAATATCAAACCTGGAGGCATCTGGTATGTTTTAGAGATCTGTATCCCCATCTATATCTCACATGGAACTGTAATCCTCAGTGTTAGAGGTAGGGTTTGATGGGAGGTGATTTGATTATGGGATGAATTTTCCCCTTGGTACCGAGTTGAGATTAAGATCTAACAAGATCCGGTTATTTAAAATTGTATAGCCCCTCCTGTCCACTACCCACCCCCCCCCCCACATACATGAACATGACAGAGATAATTTAATCTGGCAGCAGAAATTTCTAAACAGCAAAGCTTCAAGATTTGGCCTATGCTCATACGTGTGGGCAAAGAAATTACATAAAACTGAAACTTACGTTTAAGGAGTAACAAGAGTTCAAAAGTTTGGAAAAATTGCAGTCCAGCCATTTTATAGAAAAAAAAAACTCATTTTCAGGAGAGGAATGGGGATGCAGAAAGTTGCATAACTAAAAGGAAGACAAATGCTGATAGCCAAGACAATGAGAAAAATGTCTTAAAGGCATTTCAGAGGCTTTTGAGACAGCCCCTTTCATCACAGACCTGGAGGCCTAGGAGGAAAGAATGGTTTCCTGGGCCAAGCTCAGGGCCCTGCCACTCTAGAAAACCTAGGGACACCACTCACTGCATCTCAGCCACTCCAGCTCCAGCTGTGGCTAAAAAGAGCCCTAGATACAGCTCAGGCCACTGCTTCAGAGAATGAAAACCATAAACCTTGGTGGTTTCCATGTGGTGGTAAGCCTGCAAGTGCACAGAGTGCAAGAGTTGAGGCTTGTGAGCCTCCACCTATATGTCAGAGAATGTATGGAAAAGCTTGGATGTACAAGCAGAAGCCTGCTGCAGAAGCGGAGCCCTCATGGAGACCCTAGGGCATGGAGACTAGGGCAGTGCAGAGAGATGCAGAGTTTAAGCCCCAACAGAGCATCTCCACTGGGACATTACATAGTGGATCTGTGAGAAGAAGGCACTGTCTTCCAGATCCCAGAATGGCAGATCTGACAGCTTGCACCATGAACCTGGAAAATCTGCTGGCACTCAATGCCAGTTAATGAAAGCAACCATGGAGGCTGTACCCAGCAAAACCTCAGGAGAAGGATTTCCCAAAACCTTGTGTGCCTGCCCACCCTTTGCACTGGCATACCCTTGATGTGAGACATGGAATCAAAGGAGATTATTGTAGGGCTTTAAGGTTTAATGGCTGTCCTGCTGGCTTTCAAACCTGTGTGGGACCGGTAGCCCCTTTTGGCTGATTTCTCCCTTCTGGAAAATGTGTATTTACCCAATGCTGTACCCCCATTGTATCTCAGAAGTACCTGGCTTACTTTTTTTTTTAACAGACTCATAGGCAGAAGAGATTAGCCTGTCTCAGATGAGACTTTTGACTTTGAACTTTTGAGTTAACATTGGACTGAGTTAAGACTTTGGAAAACTGTTGAGAAGGATAACTGTATTTGGCAATGTGAGAAGCACATGAGATTTGGGAAGGGACAGGAGTAGAATGATATGTATCTTTGACCCTACTCAAATCTTATGTCAAATTGTAATCCTCAATCTTGGCGGTGGGACCTGGTGGGAGGTAATTGGATAATGGCAGAAATTTTGCTCTTGGTATTATGTTGAGATAGCGAGTGAGTCCTCACAAGAACTGGTTTTTAAAAGTGTGTAGCACCTCTGCCCCCTTTCTCCTGCTCCAGCCATGTAAAATATACTTTCTTCTCCTTTGCCTTAAACTATGATTGAAAGTTTCTTGAGGCCTCTCCAGAAGTCATTATACTTCCCATACAGTTTGCAAAATCATGAGTCAATTAAACCCTTTTTTCTTTATAAATTACTCAGTCTCAGGTATTTCTTTATAGCAAGGCAAGAAGAGAGTAATATAACATCCCATTACCTGGCTTCAAACTACACTACAAGCCTATAGTAACCAAAACAACATTGTATTGGTACAAAGATAAACACATAGACAAATTAAAAAGAATAAAGAACCCAAAAATAAAGCCACACTCCTACAATCAATTGATATTTGACAAAGTTGACAAAAACAAATAATGAAAAAGAGACACCCTATTCAATAAACAGTGCTGGGAAAACTGGCTTGCCATATGCAGAAGAATAAAACTGGGCCCCTCCCTTCTATCATGTACAAAAATTAACCAAATATGGATTAAAGACTTAAATATAGCACCACCAACTATAAAAATCCTAGAAGAAAACCTAGGAGATACTCTTCTGGACATTGACCTAGGTGAATAATTTATGACTGAGACCTCAAAAGCAAATGTAACAAAAACAAAAATTGATAATTGGGATTTAATTAAACAAATGAGGCCATCAAAACAGAAGAAACTATCAACAGAGTAAAAAGACAACCTACACAACAAGCAAAAGTATTTGCAAACTATGTATCCAAAAAAGGACTCATATCCAGAATCCGTAAGGAACTTAACAATTAAACAAGATAAAAACAACTTAATTGAAATGTGAGACAGACATGAACAGACACTTCTCAAAAGAAGGCCTATAAATGTCCAGCAAACATATTAAAAAAAGCTCAACAAAGCCTGTCACCAGACAAATGCAAATTAAAGCCACAATGAGGCACCATCCCACACCAGTCAGAATGGCTCTTATTAAATATCAGAAAATTACAGATATCAGTGAGGATGAGGAAAAAAGGGAATACTTATACATCATTGGTGAGAATGCAAATTAGTTCATTTCCTGTAGAAAGCAGTTTGAACATTTTCCAAAGAACTAAAACTAGAACCATTCAACACAGCAATCCCACTACTGAGCATCTACCCAAAGGAAAGGAAAGTGTTCTACCAAAAAGACATTTGCGTATGTATGTTTACTGGAGTACTAGCACAATAGCAAAGTCATGAAGTCAACCTAGGTGCCCTTTAGTAGTGCATTGGATAAGGAAAATGTACATATATGACACAGAATACTACAAAGCCATAAAAAATAATAAAATAATGTCCTTTGCAGCAATATGGATGCAGTTGAAGAACATTATTCTAAGTGAGCTAATGCAGAAACAGAAAACAAAATACTACATGTTCTCATTTATAAATGGGTACTAAGCAATGGGTACACATGGACATAAAGATGGAAACAATAGACACTGGGGACTCCAAAAGGTGGGAACAAGGGAGGGCGGTAATGACTGAAAACCTACCTGTTGAGCACTATGTGCACTGTTTGAGTGATGGCTTCAATAGAAGCCGAAACCCCAGCATTAGGCAATATACACATGCAACAAAACTGCACATGTACCCACTGAATCTAAAACTTTTTAAAAAAAGAATAACCCAAGATCTTGCTAAAGTTTGAAGTCTTTTCTGAGTTTTCCCCTTAAAGTATTTCTTCTTTATTTGAATTTGCCTACCACATATGTGTATACACAGTCCATGCACTGCTTAATACATTTCTTTGGAATTCTTGTTTAGCGTAAATATGTATATATCTTTTTATGTGTGACATATTTCACTTTACCTAATGTCTTTCAAACTCATCCATGTTGTTACCAATAACAGCACTTCATTCTTTTTTATGGCTGGAATTGTGTATATATGCAATATTTCCTTTATTTATTCATACACTGATGGGCTTTTACGGAGATTTTGTCTCTCTATAGTATATATTGTAAATATGTATATATTTATGCTAAACATGTATATATATGGGCTACACACACACACATATATATATACACACACACACAGAGAGAGAGAGAGTGAGCTCCTCTTGCACAGTGTTCACCTAACTTAAGGTGGCTATCAGAGAATATGGATATATATTCATACACACACATGCATACATAAGATA
The DNA here is from genome assembly GCF_043159975.1 of Macaca nemestrina. Lineage (NCBI taxonomy): Eukaryota > Metazoa > Chordata > Mammalia > Primates > Cercopithecidae > Macaca > Macaca nemestrina. The sequence continues at coordinate 9,950,281 of NC_092140.1, forward strand.
GGTAAAGAAATACTTTATGTTACTTCTTTGATTTTTCCTGAAGCAATTTATTTATAGCTATAAATGCAGTTCGTCATTAGCAACATAATTGTTTAGTCTAAAAACAAAATAAATAAGTGGATATCGTAATGAATTTTGTTTTACATATTAAAATTAAATGTTTATTGTTGGTATACACTTTATATATTAAAAGAGATAATAAAAAATTAATTTTCATGCATCATTCTCCTAAACCCTTTGGACTTTTTAATCCTTAAAACCACCCTTTGAGGTAAGTGCTATTATAATGAGCCCGTTTTATAATATGATGACACTGAGCCATGGAATAAGGTAAACATCCCCGGGGCACACATTGGGAAACTAGTAGAACCTAGAGTTGAAATTAGGCACTC